>NC_133349.1:34742425-35342425 GCF_030506205.2 Paramisgurnus dabryanus | reverse complement strand
AAAACAGGGCTTTAAGTGTAAAATACCGAACTTGTCCTTTAATAACCAGCAGCTCCTGTTCAGGATCGTGGAAGAGAGGAGCAGGACACAAGGATCATACAGAGCACCCAACAGAGTATACCACAGAGGGGATCTGCCGAAGAGAGCATAGGGGACTTAAAATATTTCCACAATTCGGCCAGTTCAACCAGTTTTATACCAAAAGACCAAAAAGGAAAATAAAAATGTAGAAAATGTTTGAAAAAGTGGGGGAAAGTGCCTAACGGGTGATTATCAAGACTTAAAGGGACATTTCATCTGTAGAATCATTAATCTTTATTGAAAGTGGGTCATATTTGTAGTCGAAATGTAACATAAATTTAGAAGTTTGTGCCTATTTGACCGAGAAAAGACAGAACGTGACTTTACGGCGCATTTGTATGAAAAACTACAACTCCCACAATGCACAGCTCTGCAAGCCACTCCCACTAATCCAGAACACCGCTGGCTCAGCTGTATGCTATTGTGTACACACATGCCACGTTAGTATAAGAAAGAAAATATATATTATAGTCTGACGTCCGTTTATCCCTGCAGGCTTTGGCTGTTGCTTTTAGTTTAGGATTCATAAATATGTATCCAGGACGCCGCATCCCATATACAGTACAAAACTTGGGTGGTTGGTTCACCACACAAACAAATTGTGTCATAGGAGCAGGCTTCACTCAGTTTCCTATTTATTTTTGAGAGTGCTTGGCCAAACGTGTAAATAATCCCAAAGAAGAAAATGCCGCACCCTGCACACAAACGCGTAAACCGCACAATACGTTTACTCCCAAAACGCTTGGGCTCAGCGCCTGTGATCTGATTCTCTCAACAGCTCTTCAAAATCCCCTTCTGCCATTTTAACCTCAAAACTACCTTACACCATTATTATTCAAACTTTCTCCATGTAGCAAGAGCCTGTTAGATTAGCTTCTAAAGATGGCTGGCACTATCTTTACATTCTGTGAGTGAGATCCTACCCCATATGGGCGTGGTGAAAACATGCAGAACTAGCTGCTAATATTGGCGGTAGTTTTAAGCCTCTGGCCAAAAAATCCTCCAATGATGCAAAATGACGTTTTCTCGTGGCGATATGAAGGGGAGAGGCACGGTAATTTGAAAATACTACCGGTTTTCTACTGATATAAAGCTTAATGCTAAATCCTGAAGTATCCCTTTAAATTATTTATTGGGTAGGGTTAGGGGTCGGGTAGAGACCAGGGTTAGACTGTTTCAATGTCCTCCAAACATACTTTTTTATAATATACTGTGGTACGTTACATGTTCATAAGAGAAACCTTACAAGTAGTACAGTGATATTTGTGATATGACTGCATGCTGTCACACGCTGGAGCATCTTTGGTATTATCCTGCACTTATTGTTTTTGTACTTCTGGTTAGACATAAACGGCATTTCGCTGCCTTGTACTTGTGTAATGACAATAAAGTTGAGCGATTTAGATTTAGATAACTGTGTTGTTTGTTGTTTGCTACTTCACCCATAAACATTGTTGTTTAGGTGCATCATCTTTTTAGGTTATTCCCTATAAATGGAGGGTTTCACTCAAAAAAATGGATACTAGATAGCCTATTACTTATTTCTTTTAATGTTTTTGAATGTACAGTAAAAACATCAGATAACAGTATAAAACAATAAAAACATAAAATTCACTGCAACTTTAAATTTATTTACAACATAAGTACGTATATGTTATAAAATTACATTAATGGAATAATTTTCTATAAAAATCATTTAGAATTTAGAGTAACACAATGCACATGTTCTACAGTACATATGTGGTTAGTTCTGACCTCATTAGATTCTGCTGCATAAAGATCTTCCAGTCAGGAAGTTTACTGGTCATAATTATGCCATATTCCCATTTCCCTGTTCCGGTCGCTTATTGCCATCTCCTGTTAGTCCCTGACAATTTGTATGATTTTCACTCTGATAAATGATGTTCAAGATATGCCTCAGGCTCTGCACAACGACATCAGAATTGAAGATCCTCATCACATTTTCTTTTGTTTGTCCGGTGTAGCATCGTTTTTGTTAACCTACAATGATTCTCAACATTTGCCTTATTGTCTTATTTAACAAACTTGATTCTTCAGTTCATTAGAGGAAATCCATAAACTCAACTGAGAAACAATGAAAACAAACCAAATTTAAGACATGGCAGTTCAGACCCAGAAGGTAGTTAAACAAACTGAGGATGACAAGATTAGTTATGAGTTGACAAAACCAAACCAATGCGATCAGGCTTTTTTGTTACACTTTTGTATATAAGGTACCAATATGGTATTATGTTTTACAGACATTTTGGCCAAAATGCTGTTTTTCTAATACTAGACAACTTCACTCTGCTAATAAAACCAATAGAAATCACACAAATTCTAGATTTAACGATTTTAATGGGATTTTTATTGGTAATGGAAACTAGTGGTCTCCTTGGGTCTCTATGTGTTGTGTTCTATTGGTGGGACCATCAAATCCTACGGAAATAATGCACTAATGAAATAAAGCACACAAAAAATTTATGGTTTTAATGGCAAAAACTAATGGTTCCTAATTTTAATGGAAACCATAACAATATCTGATGGGTTCTATGTTTTTTTCTGCAGTGCAAGCTCAGACAGTCTAGATAATTTGCTGATAACACATTGGTCAACCAAACTCATCCAAAGCACATTTATTATAGCTTTTAATATATATGAAACTTTGTTTTAGGATTTAAGACTAAAATTTGGCATTACTAATTCCACAATTCGGATGCACACTTCACCTACAAGGATTTTCCATGTTTTGGATAATTTTGAACTGGAAACTTGATCTAAATAAATCCTTGAATCAGTGAGTTGTTTCCATTAGAGCTGCTATAATAACAATCATTCACTGGAGTGCTTGTTAAATCATTTAGTTTAAAGTAAATTACATGTTTTTTGAAATGCAGTATGGTTTAGATTTAATGTAGTAAAGTAAAAGATTTAACTAACATTTAGGATGGATCCTGGGAGTTATTATCAATATTATTACTCACCTGTGTCTGAACTGATGCTGGTCTAAAACACATCTGTTTAACTCTGCATTTACTGAACGAGCACTGTGCTGCTTCACACTAACTGCACTTTTAATTTAAGTTATTTTTATTTCTGTTTAATACTTTTTAACACATTTTCTTTTCTTTTAATTGTTATTTTAAATTCTCATGTTTCTGTGTTTTTATTATGTGTCTTATTTTTAAAGATTTTTTCCTCATTTATGTAAAGCACTCTGAATTACCTATTTGTATGAAATGTGCTATACAAATAAACTTGCATTGCCTTGCCTTGGTGTAAAATCAAATTCTTTGGCCACTGATTATTGTTGTCACCCTGCTAACCCCAGTTGTTACTACAGCGCATACTATAGTTACACATTTTTTTTCTCTCTCCATGGTTTTTTCAGTTGTTTTATGTTTTCCCCTACTTTTCTTTACATTCTTAAAATAAGTATTTTTGATAATTTGTCAGCATTGTTGTGGCTTGCAAACCGGCTTTGACAATATAAATCCTTTATCTGAAAACTGTTGTTGGAAAATAAAGTGTTGTTAAGGTAACAGTCAAATACATCCAACAATAAACTTTCATGCTTGGCAGCTATATATAAAATACTTTGTTACTCTTTTATTGCTTAAGTGTCTGTTTTATCGATGAAGAAAATCTGCAGCCAGGCACATGAGTACACGAAACACTGACTTGAAGTATTTGATTAGCTCATTTGTAACAAATGCTGCAAACCTTCCAAAAGGATGAAACAACTGCTAGTATATGCTCTATAAATATACTTTGAAATATGAATACTAATATTACTAATTAATTATTAATAATTGCAGCCTTTATAATATTTGCAAGGTAGGAAAAGAAATTATAAAGGCTGCATTTCAGACTTTGATTTTAATTATCTTAATTATTTTTAATTATTCATTATTTCCAACTAAATTGTCTAGGTAATTTATACATTTGAGTATTACGAATCATTTAGAGTATTCAGATCTTCATTTATTTCCAGTCTATTTCATGATTTTCCATGAGGGCGTTTAGACCATACACTCATGCTGTTTAAATAAAGTTGTCACTATTTGAACAATATGGCGGCGCCCTGTAAGCGGTGTGAAACTTGTCATACGCGTGTGTGATGTTATGTGGCATCAGTAAGAAGCTTTGCGCTGATATGTATAATATCGATTACGGTGAAAGGATCACACAGTATTTGTATTGGTCCAGATTGTTTGTGTCAGTGATCGATTGGTAAGTAGTTGAAACGTGATCTACTGTTCGTCCTCTGTTCTTTTATAACAGCCTATTGACACCTGATGTCTTGTTAGTTCTCATATTCAATAAATACTTGATTTTACTATATGATACTGCGAAATACTTTTATTAACAATAATATAAGGCAACATTCCACATCTTAATACATTTTGCCTTACTTGTGCCTACTCATAAGTGTTTGTGTCTATGTTTAACACTCATTATCACTTAGAACATTGTGATGTCTCTGGTATTTATTCCGAAGTCCATGATCAGAATGAATCTGCTGCTTTGGTAACCATAGCAACATGACACGTCTTATTTTCTGTGTCCCTCACTTCATTTCCACATACATCAGACCTTGAGTTTGTGTGAGCTAGTGGGCGGCTGTCAGAGATCTGTGCTGGAGAAACACTTGTCCTCTAACATCTCACCCTAATGCAGAAATACACACAGTGTTTTTCAATAGGCTCGTGTGCGTCACCGATAAGCAGATGTTTGATATCCGAGTTGCCTTTTCTAGTTTTAAGTACATTATATTGTGCCATATCAAGATAAATCAGTATTTTATCAGAGTAGAGTTTCCATTGTCATGTAAATTGTGAGTAATACATGCCGGTAAGCTGTAGTAATAACTAATTTGTGAACTGATTGTTCTTTGAATTACATTTTGTTAGCAAATCAATAAAGCAGGTTTACAAATTACTGTCTGAATTCATTAGCAAATCGGTTCAAATAAAAAACTCCCTGTCAAAGCATGGTCATGGGTTTGGTTCCCAGGAAATGAATGCATGGATAAAATATAGATCTTGAATGTGTTGCTTGGCTTTGGATTACAGCATCTGCCAAATTTGTAATTATTAAATCATAGTAACAGAGGTGACGTTTTAAAATGGATAAGCACAACAAATGCAAAAATTTACACTTTAAAGGGTTAGTTCTCACAAAAATTTTAATTCTGTCATAACTTTCTCATCGTCACGTAATTTTTTATGTATTTCTTTTTACTGTTTAACACGAAGACATTTTGATGAATAATGTTATTTGGAAAGCACATTCAAAAAACGTGATTTTTGAAAAAACAAAAAACTCTTCATATGTCCTAATATAGCAAGAAGTTAAAAGTGAATAAGATTGGGCCAAATAAAAGATGGCTCATGATGAAAGTAAAACAAAATAAAATGATATAATAACTCTTTTCTTTTTATTTGTCAATTTAATTTTTAACAAATCTTCCTACATTCATTGTCTTAATAAAGATTTAATGTTTAATGCAACCAGTTTAGATTTTTGTAGGTGTTATAACGCTAGTTTCCAAGGGGACTGCTGTTTTATTGCCACCTTATACTGTCTCATGTTGCCATAGTTACGTGCATTACTTACATTTTGCTAATATAATGGACATGGATCTCTCTCCTTAACCTTAGAAAAAATATATACTGGAGATTGTGAATGTATTGACTTTTCTGTTTTTGACTGTGTGGATCAAATGTTTTTATTTAAATAACCTTACAGTTCTACCTAACAGTTTATGTCTCTCCAAGGTCCTAGAGTCATGCCGATCACTGTTTGGAGGGTTTGTGTGTCCCCGCTGAGACAGGCGTGGGGTGCCCAGCTCATCAGGGTCAGCGTCCGTAGTCTGTTTAGTGAAACAGGTGTGTGGGAGCGAGACTACAAGGCCGAGACCCGGCGCAAAGTAGAACAATGGTGGCACGGACGAATCCAGGAACAGTGGCAAAGGGATGAGGTGGACCAGGTGAGTTGGGTCATAAAGAATAGTTTAATAAAACCACTGTGTGACTGATGGTGTAGATCAGCGGTCTTCATCTCTGCTGTGTTAACAGGGCTTGGTTTTACAGAGTTTAGTTTTAACTTCAGTCAAACACACCTCTGTACATTTATTTAATTGTGAAGATTTTAATTAGCTGTTTAAGGTCTTACAGAAGAGAAGAATCATTACATCCTTTTTTTTTTGAGAATGAAGTTTTTTATTGGTTTTCTTTTATATATACATATATATATATATATATATATTACAAAACATACCCGTATACAATTACATAAATAAAATATCATTTACAAAATAACACAAACAAAAGTGAGTATAACATTACACAATAGCAGTACATTTAAAAGCACAGCAGGATAACCAAATTCACAATTTATGAAGTAACAGCCGAATGTCGAAATCTTTCTGATTCTCATTCATTTTAGATTGCATTTTTTCATACGACACATTCTCTATTATGGATTCAGTCCACATTTTAACTGAAGGACATTGCGTATCTTTACAGAATCTAAGTATCTGACGTAATGCCGTAATTAAACCTACTGTAACAAGGGAAAACTCTTTATTTTTAATTTGAGGAATCTCAGATTTATCTCCTAAAAGACATATTCTTGGTGAAAATGGAAGGTCAAATCCTAAACATTTACCAATATATTTTAACACATTTTTCCAAAATCGTTGAATCTTTGAACATTGCCAGAGAGCATAAAAGTATGTGCCAGTTTCTTGTTTACATTTCCAATATTCATTATCCGTCAGACAACCCATTCTAAAAAGTCGCACTGGTGTAAAAAATATCTATACTGTATAAATTTGCTTCTTGCTTCCTTTATATACCTTCCACTGTGGGATAGAATTCTGTTACAAGTGTCTTTATCTATGTCAATATTAATGTCTCTTTGCCAAATCAATCTCAAGTTTTCACAGTTTTTATAACCAGTCCTTAAAATGAGCTGGCAAAATGTAGATGCTTTTTGAACAGGTCTAGGGAGTTGAATTTTTTTTCTAAAACATTATTTTCTTGCCCCATAGAAATCTGAATCATTACATTCTTAACAGGAAACCGTATGCATTGCAAAAACACCATAAAATATATTGAAAAGGCCTTTTTACACAGTGTGACATGTACAAGCCAGAAGTAGGATAAAATCTTTTCCGGTCAATGCGCTAGCTTCCTTGACCTACGGCACCATAGCAGAGACGAAAAGCTGTCAGCATGAATACTGCTATTTATGTTTCGCTTCAAAAATAAATACGTTTTATTAATCATTTAATAGCGTTACCAACGATGAACCATAAAATAATGTTGTATTTAACCCATTCAGAGAGAAGAGTGACAGCATTCACTGACTGCTAAGTAGAGGTCTTCTTGGGTCCAAAGAAATGTACCCGACCTGAAATCACCCGAATCACTTTTTACCTGAACCCAACGTGCAGAAATCCTTTTTTTTTTTTTTTAAGAAAGACCCAACCCAAGACAAACCCGAGAAAATTAGCCCCGAGTCCGACCAACCCAGTGGCTCTTGGAAAACACGCGAGAGAGTTCTTCTCGGGTCTGTTCAGCAAAAACACATTCATTTTAAATTACCCAAGACCCGTGTCCAAGGCACGCGTGAAACTTTTAGACCCGAATCTGCTTGGGTCGGACCTCGTGGTTCCACTTAGATTCGAAAACCCGAAGACCTCTACTGCTAAGCACTTCACAGAGGCAAAAGAAAGCATACATTAATAGCATAATGTCTTGTTTTATCGCGTACTGTCCCAGTCCGAGGGAGATTGACAGTCATTTCCATTTTCTAATGTTTGCTCCAACAGTGGACCTTTTTTCACCAAGCTGCTTGGTAATTTCCCCGTAGCCCTTTCCAGCCTTGTGGAGGTGTACAATTTTGTCTCTAGTGTCTTTGGACTCTTTGGTCTTGGCCATGTTAGTAGTTGGATTCTTACTGATTGTATGGGGTGGACAGGTGTCTTTATGCAGCTAACGACCTCAAACAGGTGCATCTAATTTAGGATAATAAATGGAGTGGAGGTGGACATTTTAAAGGCAGACCAACAGATCTTTGAGGGTCAGAATTCTAGCTGATAGACAGGTGTTTATATACTTATTTGCAGCTGTATCATACAAATAAATAGTTAAAAAATCATATATTGTGATTTCTGGATTTTCTTTTTAAATTATGTCTCTGACAGTGGACATGCACCTACGATGACAATTCTAGACCCCTCCATGATTACTAAGTGGGTGAACTTGCAAAATAGCAGGGTATTCAAATACTTATTTTCCTCACTGTATATGCTGTCGTTTGAGCAGGGCTGGGGAGTAAAGGATTACATGTAACAGGATTACGTAATCAGGATACAAGAAATAGTAACTGTAATCAATTAGTTTAGTTACGTAAAAAACACAGTAATCAGATTACAGTTACTGCTTGACTGTACAGTAGTTCATGTTTCTGTTGTCAGTGATGAGTCACGTCAGCCACCTGCTGGTGCATGCGCAAACAACACACATTTACAATCTCAAACAGACTGAATCATAGCTAGTTGAGACATTGCTCCCCGCAGGGAAAATCATGTTAGCTAAAATGTTGTGTAGTGCTTTAAAATTCTGTGGTTGGTATGATTGCAGTTGTACGTTTTCGAGTGGTTCTGAGAAAATTTACAAATGAACACAAGAGTAGTCTACTCACAATGCCCCTTCTCAATCTCTTCTTGCAGAGATGTTAAAAAAAAAAGATGTTAGCTGTATAGGTAACTACCATCGCAAACGTCCCAGGCCAAATTAAGAAAGATCACAGCTTTAATTAATTAATTTTGAATTATTTTTAAACTATAATTATTTTCCTACATGTTAAAATGAAAGTTTTATATAAATGAAAATCGGCTGCTATTTTTATTTTGTAGATCTGTAGTTGTTCATTAAATCATAGAGTCATTGAAAGACTATACTATAAATGGACTGAAAGGACTCTTTCTTGATGCATATCATTTAATTATTTATGTTTGTAATATAATTTAATAGTGAATAATTTAAAGGTCATTTCATTTAAATGATTTCATGCTTGCTGGAAAATGAAATTTCTCTCATAATTTACTCACCCGTACTACATCAAGTGTGTATGACTTTCTTTCTTCAGCTGAACACAGTCAGAGTTATATTAAATAATATCCTTACGTTGTCAATGGCATTGAATTGGTGTCAATCCATCATCCAAGTGATTGGCTTTGAAGCAAATGAATATGTTTGTGTGAGAAAATAAAATACAATAGTTTGAGATTATTTATTGAAGTACATTTAATAGCAGAAAATTAGGTGTATTGAATTGTGATATTTTAAAATCAGATTTTCTGCTATGGTAGTTTTGTTCGCGTGTGAAGATTTTCTCATGTTGTTATTCTATAAATAGTCTGACCATGTGACGGTACCATTTAACACGTTTTACTTTCATTCCCCAGACAAATGTGAAGCAGGCGCTCTTCCATATGTTGTCTGCTCTGTTTGTCATTGTTTTTAATGCATGTCCCACACTCGTTTTTTTCTGGCTGTAACAAAGGGTTTCTCGAACAATGGATGTGCTATAAATACAAAGCGGTTCCCTTGTGTGTGTTTTAGTGGGTGTGCCTTGCTTAGATCTGACCTGAAGTGCTTATTTATTTACCAAATGTATCAGTGTTTGTAATTATACCTGTCTAAAAGCTAATTCGCCTACATTGAGGAAAGGGCTTGTCGGAGAGATGGGTCCCTGCCTCTGTCAGCCGTTGAATAATTCAAGCCCATTTTGACCTGCGCTGATTAATGCTGCCCAGTACGCCGGGCAGCGTGCCATGAATCATTAAAACCGCTGCGAGTGTATGAGACTTACCAAGGCTGAGAGGTCAACAGACTTAGTTTAAACAAGTGTTGTGATGTCTGAAGCGAGACATTCAAAAAGCCTGCATTAACTGTGAGCACTGCCTGGTATACTGTAGTAATTTGCCAAAGCACAAGGGGTTTTAGGATCACATTATAGAAATGAAACTGTTTTTCCTGCCTAGATCTCCCAGAAGAAGTTCTACGTTCTCTCTATGTTCCCGTATCCATCAGGCCGTCTACACATGGGTCACGTTAGGGTTTACACCATCAGCGATACCATCGGCCATTTCCAGAGGATGAGAGGCCATCAGGTACTGCGATTTTAATGCTCACTATCCATCACATCACACATTTATACATTTTCATGATTTTTCATCTTTTTAATGTTTTTATGTTCACCCACCTACACGCAGGCATCAAAGCACAGGCCCTTGTGTGTAAAAGCTGTAGTCAAGGTCTCTGTGGAATAGGGTGTTTTAATTATAAAGTGTCTGAATATTGAAAGCGATGTGAATATTTTATTTTTTTAATTAGCGCTGCTTCTCAAACAGTGTCATCATGTTCAGATTGTCCTCCTCACACGTCTTAATAAAGCCTGCAGCTCATGTCACTGAAGGGCTAATGTCAGAAATGTTTCTAAAGTATACACTAAAGAGAAACGTATACTTGCGTTGTCTGATGTTGTAAATATTGCCATCAGTAGAGTCTGCATGGAGCCTTTGTAAGCACTAATAGAAGGGTCTACTAGGTGACTGTGTGTATGCTTCAAACGCATATGTTTGTGTACATGGTAGTGATGCACCGATGTATCGGCCGCCGATATTTATTGGCCGATTTTTGATGAATTTGAAACCATCGGCATATCGGCAATAGCACGAGGAAAACAATCGGTATCGGCCTATTAATTAACTGCATAAAGAAATCCATTATATGTAAAAAAACGAGTTAATGTTGTTAATAAAATAAATGCTGAACAGCAAAAACCACCTTTGAAGGTTGTCATGCTGTCTTATTATGTTTGTTTTAGCTTAATTTGTGTCTCTCTTATTATGTTGGTCAGTTGAATGTTAATTAGATCCAATCCATGTTCAGTAAAAATAATTTGATGCAGAAATAAACTAGCAAATAGACCAACTGTATAGTATTGTATACAAGTGTTTAATATCGGTATCGGCATCGGTATCGGCCAGAAGTTGTCTGTTTAAATCGGTATCGGTATCGGCCCAAAAAATCCTATCGGTGCATCCCTAGTACATGGTCAAAAGGTTACTCTCAGAAATGCTTGAACGCACAACTGTGCACAAGATGACTTGACTTAAAATGTAAAAAATGCTTGATTGCATGGGAACGCTTGAAGGTGCACCAGGGCATTGTTTACAATGGTGATGTGAGGGGGCTCCGGGGACTTAAACACCCCATATTGTCCAATGTACTTGATATTTTTGAAGACTGAAAATGTTTGTGGTAGATTACTGCTTGTTGTACATGTTAAACGACATTACCAAACACGACAAACACATTTGCTTTTCAGGCCCCCTGAAATGCCAGTGTCACATAAATGAATGGCCAAAACAAATTAGAAGTTAGTTTTAGTAGAAAATGATTTCATGTAAATCACCCCCTAAATTCTAAGCCCAAAGCCTCATTCAGACCACCAGTGATTTTCTCACTGTGTGGCACTCGTCTCTTTCAATGAGGTGTTTCTAAGGCCCTGTTTACATTAGAGCACTTGCGTTTTAAAACGGCATTTTAAAATGAAAACGATCTTCGTTTATACTGGCATTTTAAAAAGAATCTTCATCCACACTATACGCGATCATAAATGCATGAAACATGACCAATCACATTACTGGGCATGCATAAAAGTGTAAAATAACTTATTCCTTTAATAATAGCTTACCGTTGCGCATTTATGCGATATTGACAAAAATTCATACCTGGATCCTTTGCCGGCAACTACAACAGACAATATTTTTGAACCTATAAAAATGTGTTTGGGAAAGACTTTTATTGTTCTAGCTCCCCCTACAACATATTAACTCTTTCACCGCCAGCGTTTTAAAAAAAAGTTGCCAGCCAGCGCCAGCGTTTTTCATGATTTTCACCAAAGTTTAATGCCTTCCAGAAAATGTTCTTCTTTAAATAAATAAACATACAATATACCAAATGAAAGAACAGACCCTCTGCTTTCAAACAAAAAAAAACCGTTTCATCCTACCTTTAGTGGTTCTTTTGCAATCAGCTTTTGAATATGGGTAGGTTTTTGCAAAAACACCATATGTGACCAGTCACGGAAAGTAGGGACACAAGTCGGATCTGGGCATTTTGAGTTATTCACAGATTCTGAAAGTGCAGTTTCTAAGCTTTCCAACGATGTGTAACACATGGAAATCTGATAAGATTTGGAGAAGTTGTGGCCATTTGAATATAGGAACTCAGAAATACTCAAACCGAGAAAATCGAGACGAAAGGGACTCTTCTTTTCAGCTAAGGGAGACAATAGGGCTCATTTACATCTCATTTAGATAAGCCATGCCCCCTGTAAAACCCTTTTTGAGATGTTCTAGCATCATATATAGTATTTTATGACCAAATGACAACCCGCAAAAATAAACATGACTCTCTTACCTTTGTGGGGATCACAAGTCGAATCCAGTCTGTTTCAGATTATCCAATGACCATATTTGTCCACAAATGCGTATAATCCGTGAAATATAGATTGTTTACATCAGATTTCGCATGAATGTCTGGTAATACAATATAATATATAATCTGAAGACTATTTAAATCGTAACATGTAAGGGTATATGAGCTTACACTCTGTTAAACACATGAACCCGCCTTCAAAGTTTGTATTTAAAATAGGGAAGTAGTATAATAGATCATCCAAACAGCGCCGTCGAAAACGTGACATCCTTTAGAGAGGTTACCAATGGCTCGCTCGTTCCTCCATCAGCCAATGACTTCATGGAAAATATTGATAGACAAAACATGTAGCCAATTATATGAAGAATACAACGATATCTGTGTAACTTCTGTGTGTTTGGACTCATGCTGCGCTGCAAGAACTGACATACAGATGACGTCAAAGTACCGCGAGAGCGAGTCGAAATTAAACTACTCCGTAAGATTTCTTGAAGAGCTCTCGCGGTACTTTGACGTCATCCCACTGCGGCGCCGCATAAAGTCAGTGACGCGGCTGACGTACGATGCGGCTGACTGTTATTTGTTCCGCCCCAGCTTCTTTTATTTTTCTTTTGTTTTGTGCGCCCGAGCTTTACAGTCTGGGGAGACGCAGGCTATAAGTTTGAAAAAAAAAAAACTTAGCAAACATATCTGAGGAACAGGGCAGCGCGTCACTACAGTCACGTGACTTCACGCTCGAGCCGGAAGAGAAGACAATGCTGAATAAAGTCGTAATTCTGCTATTTTTGGACCAAACTGTATTTTCGATGCATCAACACAATCTTACTGACCCACTGATGTCACATGGACTACTTTGATGATGTTTTTATTAACTTTCTGGACATGGAAACCATACATAGATTTTCAATGAAGGGGAAAGCTCTCGGACTAAATCTAACGATAAAACATCTTAAACTGTGTTCCGAAGATGAACGGAGGTCTTCCGCGTTTAGAACGACATAAGGGTGAGTCATTACTTACATTATTTTCATTTTTGGGCGAACTATCCTTATTTAGTAGTCATGCTGTTCCCTTTGGGGGCGGAGGCGAAAACAAAAGCTTATACAGTATGTAAATATACACACAGACAATGACGCCCCCCGCTGCACGCTAGAATCTCCGGAAAAACAAGCCTATTTTAACCGCAAAATGTACGCTTTTAAATATACAAAAACTGCTATCTCAAACATGGAGAGGCTTCTTCGTGATCTCAACTAACAGATTCTGCAATAAAACGAAAATCACAAATTTCGAAAAAAAAAACTTTGTTTCTCATTTTCTCGAAACTTGTGCTGCCGACTTGAGTCCCTGGTTTCCGTGACGGGTCACATATTTTGAGCAAAAAGCAAAAACAATTCCATTTTTGTGACAGACTTTTCATAGAGATCCCATTCAGAGCGATCTTTAAAAGAGACACGGACATGCAGCAGCTTGCCATAGGGCAATACTTACGGTTTTAAAAAGTTGCGGAAGACGGAAAATCTCGTCATTGGCAGGGAAGCGTTTTCTCTTAATTGACGAGATATCTCGTCAATGGCGGGGAAAGAGTTAATATGATTTATAGGTTAATGTTGATGTTGATGTTATAAATCAAACAGAAAGGTCTTTATGATTTAAAAAGTAAGCATTCAAGTGAACAGTACTAAACGGTAGTGAACTTGAAGCAAAAATACATTTCAGCAAATGCAAACTTCAATCAAACATAATAAGAGGTGAAGTATAGCTTCAGCCTACAGAAATGCTTATTGCTTTAATGTAGGGAGTTCCTCTTCAGTGTTCTCCGACAAAAAAGCGTGACCGGCTAAAGTATTAAAAATTAATATGACGTTAATTTTTAAATGTGTGCGAGGTTCGTGCACGTCCTCCGCTAGCAACACAGAAATGGCAATAAGCGCATTCGGCTAAACGAGCATTAAATATTAATATGATATTGATTTTAATGTTTTTATTAATTTATATTCACAAAACTTATCAACAAAACATCGATTAAAATTAAGAGACAAATGATATGAAACGAAATTCATTTTAAAGTAGCAAACAAAACTTAAACTCGAAAATAATGTCTGACCCATTACAATTCTCCAGTCGTATTGGCCTTTACAACGCCCTCTATGGCGTTTAAAATTACAGTCCTTCTTTCGTAATAAGCTAACTAAATTTAAACAAAACATAAACAACATAACAACACTATTCAAACCCAACAATACTCAAACATAAATATAAAACAGACATTATCTATAAGGATACATGTTAAAACAATCTGATATAGCGTTTATAATAGCTGGTTGGTAGATGTTTATTATTTTTGTCAAAACCTCCGTTGCAAACCTCCATTTACCAGAATAAAAATAATTTTTACTTTGAAAATGATGCGCTGTCATGTTAACATCAGCTGTTTGTTTACAGAAGACGCCGTCTACGTTCATTTACACTGCAGCGCAACGTCTGAGTTCTCAATCTAAAAGAGGATCTTTAGCGTTTACAAACGACTCCATTTATGAGGGTCGAAAACGGTGGCCTAGTGTAAATGAAAGGCATAAACATGGCAAAAGTAATGCGTTTTAAAATGTAAAGCATTAATGTAAACATAGCCTAAATCTGGTCATAAACAAATGACTACCATCCACTCCAGTAATTGACATGAGAAGATGTGAGCTTAACTGCTTCGCTATCATTGGTAGTCGCTTCCGAAAATTGCTCCTCATTTGCATAAGGTTAAACTTTGATTAACTTTCTTGCAAGAAGAAGAATGCCAATGCCGAGCCACTTGCAAAGTTAAACAAAATGCAGTGCCCACCGACACACGCATTTAATGGACACATCCGCGTACTTCTTGCGTACACAAACTCCCACATTTAAAAGTGTGCTTGGTGGTGTGCAGCACATTCTTTGTAACTTTGAGTGTTGGGGAACATTGCTGTTTGTGCTTTACTGTCATGTAAAATTGGTTAAAGGAGCGGTGAATCAAAAACTCAATTTTAACTTGATAATTTGTTATATAAGAGTTCATCATACTTAAATGAACATCCTGCAAGTTTCAGAACTGAAAACGTCCGTGCTACTGAAATATAACCGTCTTTGGCACCAAGCCAGCTAAACACTCCAGTCTAAAATTCGGAAATCTATGACGTCAAAGTAGAATTGAAACACCTCCCCATAACCAAAAGGACAAGTCTACTTTTGTAGCCCCGCCCACAGCTTCGCGTGACACGTGTGTCTCAGTAAGTAAACATGTCTTTAAAGATTGACAAATTTAACCAAAATGACTTTTTAAATACATTTTTTCTGAGAGACTTTTATTTTGACGCGGTGATCCGTTATGATACCATGGAAACGCATTATCGGTTGTGAAAGAACCGCGTGGGAACAACACAGAAGCTAAATACTTCAATTCGGAGGCTTGGAACTTAACATTAGCAATATGCTTGGATAAAGTTTGCTTTTGAAGAAGTTCCAGCTCGTGTGGGGAGCGTTTGTTAACGTTGTGGACATGGATTCATTTGTAAAGAAGTTGATGCTGGATTTGCAGAGAGACTCAGTCAGAAGCACCACTTATATTGGATCTGACAACAATGACACAGCAGTATAATTCACAGTAAGACATTTTACTTTATTTAAGTTACTGCGTTTCACTATTGCTTTGTTAAAAGAGATTGCTTGCTATGTCCTGTTGTAACATCCGTGTCTAAATACGTTTGTTGACCGTTTTAATTTACTAAAAACATTAAACGATTAATAAAAGGTACAACACTTAACAATACGACTGTAATTTAAAGGTAGAAATATACAAAGTTAGTTATAAGGAAGGATTTATCAACCGCAGTTTAGATTCTGATGCCCGTTTACTGTGTTGTATACGGTAATTTAGGCAAGTTGCGTTTGAAAGGTCAAACACTCAACAAAGCTTATTTTTTATCATATGACTGTGGTATTTAACATTACGTGAATGTAAAAGCAACCTCACAAGCACAATAGAAATATACAAAGTTATTGATAAGGATTTATTAGCCGCAGTTTAGATTCGGATGCACGCTTACTGTGTTGTATACGGTAATTTAGTCACGTCGAGTTTTGTTTCTACTTTAATATACGTATTGTCATTT
Source organism: Paramisgurnus dabryanus (assembly GCF_030506205.2). Taxonomy (NCBI): domain Eukaryota; kingdom Metazoa; phylum Chordata; class Actinopteri; order Cypriniformes; family Cobitidae; genus Paramisgurnus; species Paramisgurnus dabryanus. Next base: position 35,325,678 of record NC_133349.1, on the reverse strand, counting down.
ATGTGTATCATGTTTAGCACCCAGAATCTTTTGTGTCTCAAACATATTTGTGTTCGGCTGCTATTTTTATCACATTAATGTTTTTAAAACATTTCCCTACATGTAATGATGGGGAACGAAGCTGTCCAATCATAGCAGTGGGTGTTTACGTTCAGGTCTTCAATGCGGCCCGCCCCTTCAAACGAACCATTCCTCAAGACAGCCACTAATCCATGTTACAAAATAGCGTATTACTTATTGCTTTTGATGTTTTTGAATGTAAAAACAACGCGAAATGCATAAGTAGACATCAATCAACGTCATAAAGCAATAAAATCGACCAATTCACGGCCCCTTTAATGTTGGAATTGGGAAATTTCCCTTATTTTTTAAAATCCCAATATTTACAGGGACCGATGGACCAGAGAGAAAATAAAAAACAACTTAAGCAATTATATGATATATTCACACACTTTTTCACTTTTTACAGGTGCAGAAACATTTATATGCTATATTGGGTTCTGAACATCTGAGATAAAAATGCTCAAACAGTGTTGAACAGTGCTGACAAATGCAACTGGAATAGAAAAAGAGACTTTGTTTTACTTCTTTGTTAAAATTTTGGAAGACTTTACATAGCAATATTCTCCTGATGGTCAAGCATATTGAAATGGAAAGCTTGCCTGTCATAAGCTGTACTTCTAATTAACATTGTTGACCTCATAAATATGTAAATGAGAACATTAATCTAGGCTTTACAAATGTATGTGTTGAAATCTTGAAACCTTAACACCCTGTATTAAATATCAGGGTAAAGTATGAACCGTGTTAAACAATCATTTGATTGTCTTTATTTAGTTTTCTCCATTTCCTTCCTTTGAATGTCCTTTAAATGTCTCCGTTTCGGGCCGTGACTAATCTCTGTCTGCTCAAAGTGACTGGCAGCATCTGGTGTGTGTTGTAAGCAAAGCATTATGATTTAATAAGTCTTGACAAAGTGAAACTGTTGATTGAATTGGAATTGACAGTGCTCAGTTTGGAGAGTTTCACTGAAACAGACCATGACTTAGGGAGTTACTATTAATCTTACCATCTGCCTGTAATAATCTAAGGATACTGATACCAGTTACTTAAATATTGAGATGTATTAAAATCAATGTGCACAACCATAATAACAAAACAATTATTAGACTTCAATGAATATGTAACTAAAAAGAATGTATAATGTTTTAATTACTATAAATAATGAGGATTATTGTTGCATTTATACTAATAATATGTATTGTAATTATGTCATGCTATTGCATGCATAGTTGTTTATTGATTGACATTAAACAATCAATAACTGTGTTTTGGTAAAAATTAATTATTTGGCTGTTTATCTCTAATCCATACATATGACACATTGACACACGAATAAAAATCATGGTATCAAATCAAATCATGGTCCCATAAGGGCATACAGATAAGATTGTAGCTCATATAGACAAGACTGTATTTAATATCTCTGATTAATACTTGAACTTGTCCGCCCACCAATGTTGTTTCACAACATTTCAGAAAAAATATGTATTTACAGTTCTCACTTGTACACATGTTCAGACCAATGCCCACCCCCACAAACAGAAAAGAAACAAAGCATTTCACAGTTGTAGGCTCTCATGGATGTAAGACCTGTTAAAGCAAGATATCTGCCTTTGATTCAGGATGAATTCCCTCTGTTGTCCTTGTTAAACAGGTGGCTCAGTCATGTTACAGGCTCCAGCCTCTAGTTTTAAATGTTTTCTCTCTAGTTTACACCGGTATTGTCATGACATCTTGTACAGTTTCTAAATATGTCTATGTAACCTGCTGAGATACCATTTAAAAGTAACATACATTGGATAAAAAAAACTTTATTTTCAAACAGTGTAACAATACAGCACTAAGTATCATCTATCATTCTCATTATACATTTTTTAAGGGTTTTTTAAATGTCTTCTGATCAACTTATATGATAGAAAAATTGTCCTCAAGCCATTTGACTTTATTTCAATCTGGGCTCTTCATTTTCACATGATAGCAGTAGAATATAATGAACCAGCAGCTGTTAGAGAGCTGATATGATTCCCGGTCAGACCCTTTTCTGTTAAAGCAACACCAAAGAGTTTTTTTTTACCTTAAAATAACGTTTTCCAAAAAAGTTTCAGTGGTTCATCCACTCAAAACAGGGTGAATGGCACTTTCACATTTGCTTTGCAGCCCTCTATCGGCCAAAACCGCACTAAAGAAGTTTCCAACCGTCGGGTAGTGGTCCTGTAGTTCGAGTGAAAACTACAAAAACTTGCTTTACGGCAGACCTACAATCCAATCAGAGCCAGCTATGCTGCAGTATTTACGACAGTGGTAATGAACAATTACGCTTCTAAACTGTAGGGGGAGCAAAGAGCAATAACTCTTTAGTGTTGCTTTAATACAACAAAGATAAAGGGACAACATGCATTATTAAACAGCAACTGATAATTAAGTATAACACCACAGAAACTTACATTTACAGAATACATTAAATAATTCACATACAGAACACATTTAAGTTATACATTTAAGTTTTGCACAAAATACTGAAATCGCTCTTCATCTGATGAAAATGTTATGTATTTCTGTGATTCTCCAAAATCTCCTGCACACATTAAAGGAATTGAAAAATATTTTTTAAACTAAAATGGCACACTTTAAAAAATGTCTGGGTTATTTCTGACCCAACTGTTGGGATATTGTACCCCATGGTTGCATAACAACAAGCCATCATTTTTAACACTTGTTACTTTTGTCCCGCTGCTAATATTGTTGCATTATGTTAAAGGGACATTCCACTTTTTTGAAAATATGCTAATTTTCCAGTTCCCCTAAAGTTAAAATTTTTATTCTTACAGTTTTGGAATCCATTCAGCTGATCTCCAGGTCTGGCGCTAGCACTTTTAGCATAGCTTAGCACAATACATTGAATCTGAATAGAGCATTAACATCGCGCTAAAAAATTACCAAAGAGTTTAGATATTTTTCCTATTTAAAACTTGACTTTTCTGTAGTTACATTGTTACTAAGACCGACGGAAAATTAAAAGTTGTGTGATTTTCTAGGCAGATATGGCTAGGAACTACTCTCAATCTGGCGTAATAATCAAGGACTTTGCTGATGTAACATGGCTGTAGCAGGCGTAGTAATATTACGCACTGCCAAAAATAGTTCCCTTTGGTTACCTTCAAGAGTAGGGGACTATTTTCAGCTGCTGCGTAAAATCACTACGCCTGCTGCACATCCACAATTGACCTACACCAATCACAATTCTAGTTAAAAAAATTATAACCCGTGCTACTCACCTGGAACTTACCTGTTGTTATCTTCAGTAACCCTCCGGAAATCCTCTGTTCACCATCTGCAAAAAGAGACTATTATTATTCAGCTAAGTGCATTCCAGTACTTTATATATCTATAATACCCACCTGTTATTCCTTCTGCTTCAGTGTGTGTTTCCATAAAGTGCTGTTATACTTACCTTCAGTCTACTTCCTGGTTCTGAGCGTGACAGAAGACCGAAGATGCAAAACACCACTGATCCCGAGGGGAATCCGGTTTGCGATCCTTTCACGTAACTGTTTCAGGTGGTTCGACTGTCATTACTACCATCTTCTAAACCCTCCTTCAGTACCCAAAGAAATACTTGACTCTGCTCACCAGCTACTGCTGCCGCAAAACCCTGCTGCTTCGTCAGCTGCCTCTGCTAGTCCTATGGCCCGACCAGCGACATTCTTGGGTGAGGCAGAGGATTGCCGCTTTTTTTTTTTTGCTTGAGTTATCCTTATCCAAATGCAAGCACATCAGTTTTCTAATGACTCATCACAAGAGGCTTTTATCATCTCTCTGCTTTCTGGTTGAGCTCTCCATTGGGCACAATCCCTTTGGAACTCGCACTCTCCCGTAATACAATCCCCGTCTAGTTTTCTTCAACACTTCAAGGAGGTCTTCGGCCAGACGGTGGCAGACCTCACCGTACACAATCAACTTTTCAATCTACAACAATGAAAGTTATGGCTGGAATGAAACCGCCCTTATTGCAGTGTTTCACCATGGTTTGAACCCTAACATCTGTCAGCTCATTGCTGTGTACAATGATAATCTGGGTCTTGAAAACTTCATCCAGAAAACCATCCGCATATCTCAACATTTGTCTGCCTGTGATGATGTTACTACTGATGTTGCTCATCCTCCGCCCCTGGCCTCCTCTATGGTTCCTCTAGCACCTGAACCCATGCAAGTTGATTCCACACATCTTTCAACCTCTGAACGCCAATGTCGCATCCATCTGAAACCCTGCCTCTACTATGGAGGTGAAAAACACGTCATCACAGTCTGCCCAGTTCAACCTCCTCACCCTGAGGTAAGCTCTGTTCATATTCTCCCCGTTATTGAAACCTTAAGTCATACAATTGTGCACCTGCTAACCCCCGGTAGTTGTGTCCCAATGAAAGCCCTCATCGACTCTGGATCAGCAGGGAACTTCATATCCACACAACTATTATAAAAACTAAACATCCGAAGACGTCGCTACCAGCAACGCTACCAGCAACGCTACCAGAGGTTCAGATCATTCAGGGTAAACTGCTGGGCAGGCCCGTTGGGCCCTATTCTTCACTTGATTCGACTTCACCGTAACCTATAGACCAGAAAGAAAGAACCTCAAAGCAGATAACGTCTGTCATTTCCACAATTCAGCTTCTGAGGACCTCCAAACCATTCTCCTTCCACCCATGTTCGTCAGCCCAATTGTCTGGGAAATCGATGAGCAAATTACCCAGGAAAATCTCCTCAACCCCTCTCCACCAGGAGTTCTAGAGAATCTCACCTATGTACCTACACACCTCCGTAATGAGCTTGCTCATCCCACTCCGGGCTCTGGACATCCAGATAGCAGATGTGCCCTCTCGCTCCTCAGTCAACAGTATTGGTGGTCATCCATCTCTCAAGATGTCTCCCGGTATGTTCGAGGATACTCAGTCTGCGCCATAACCAACACCCCTAGAAAACTTCCTGTAGGCAAACTAATGCCTTTTCCCATTCCACAATGGCCATGGTCCCAATTGGGCATCAATTTCATGACCGACCTACCCAAATCCCAGAATCACACCTGTGTCTTAGGTAGACCTCGCCGCTGTATTCCCCCTCTTAACAGTCCATGTCATCAGTCACTCCTCCCACTACTTCACTTCCTCCTGAGTTCTAATCCCCATCACCTGTGTCTCACCACCATATCCCTTTATAACCCTCTAATAATTCCCCTTCACTCATTCCCCTAATTCACCCCTTCAGCTGGAACTTACCTGTAGGCAAACTAATTCCTCTTCCCATTCCACAATGGCCATGGTCCCAATTGGGCATCGATTTCATGACCGACCTACCCAAATCCCAGAATCACACCTGTGTCTTAGTTTTAATTAAAAGTTTATTAAGGGGTGCAAACTGATCCCACTGCCCAAACTCCCTACCGCCTTTGAGACTGCTGAGTCCCTCTTCAACCACGTGTTCCGCAACTTTGGGATCCCAGAAGATACAGTCTTTCAGAGGACCCCAATTAATTTCAAAGGTGTGGCGAGCCTTCTTCAGACTCCGGGGGGTCACTATCAGTCTATCTTCTGGATACCACCCACAGAACAACAGTCAGACTGAGTGTAATATCCAAGAGATCAGTCGTTACCTCGTTACATACTGCCACCAGTACCAGCTGGAGCCACATTCTGCCCTGGGCAGAGTATGCCCAGAATTCCCTGCCACAATCCACCATGGGGCTCACCCTTTTCCAATGTTTCCTCTGTTACCAACCTCCTCTTTTCCCCTGGTCAGGTGAGCCCTCGGCTGTTCCAGCTGTCGACCACTTTTTCAATCAGAGCAAGGGGGTTTGGACTAGACTTATGTCCCACAGGCTATGCGGAGGCATCAAGACCAAGCCAAGTACCACCCTGGCCAAAAGGTATTGCTCTCCACCCGAGAAATCCACCTCCGCCAGCCCTCGCTACATCGGTCCCTTCACCGTGCAGAGGCAGCTGAATGAAGTTACTTATAGGCTCAATTCACCTCCCGAGTACAGTATCTCACCTTCATTTCACGTTTCACTGTTAAAACCCTTTACTGATCCTTTATCTCCTCATTCCACAGATCCTGACACCACAGCTGTGCCTCCTCCTCCTGTTCCCATGGAAGAGGAGCCCATCTACTGGGTCCGCAACATCATTGACTCTCGGCGGCAAGGTCCCTGTGTGGAATACTTATTCCACTGGGAGGCCTTATGGCCCTGAGGAATGCATTGGGCCACACTCTCCTCACTCAGTTCCGTACCAATTACCCCGATTGCCCAGCTGCCAGGCCTCTAGGTAGACCTCGCCACCGTATTCCCCTCTCTGAACAGTCTGTGTCATCAGTAAATCCTCCCACTTGTTCACTTTCTCCTGAGTTCTAATCCCCATCACCTGTGTCTCATCACCATATCCCTTTATAACCCCTTTAATTCCCCTTCACTCTCATTGTCTGGTCTCATCACTTATGGACACTCAGACTCACCTGTGCTACTCACCTGGAACTTACCTGTTGTTATCTTCAGTAACCCTCTGGGAATCATCCAATCACCATCTGCAAAAGAGATTATATTATTATTCATCGAAGGGCATTCCAGTACTTTATATATCTATAATACCTGTTATCCTTCTGCTTCAGTGTGTGTTTCAATAAAGTGCTGTTATACTTACCTTCAGTCTACTTCCTGGTTCTGACCGTGACAACCACATGTAATCCCATGATCACATGAGTTTCATATGGGAATTCTTTTACTAACAGACCTTCAAAAAAGTGGAAATATCATGGCTACTAAATGGTGCCCTTGTGTCTAAGTAAAATGTTTGTCAGTAATATATTTTTAGTGAATGTTGTGGATGACTGTGTGTTGTGTTTTGTGGCACTGAACTGAAATGGGTGCTTGTGTTGGATTTAATAATGTTCACCACTTCACTTAACGAATGAGATGCAGCCGGTTACCAAGGATACAGAATCTCCTCTACCACCGTGTGCTCTGTCATTCCTCTTCACGCTTCCCTAAAAGGAGTCTGTTGTTCACAAGGGACAGTTCACCCAAAAATGAAAATCCTGTCATTATGTTCTTGTAGCTCAATTGGTGGAGCATTGCATTAACAGAGCCAAGGTTGTGGGTTTGATTCCTGCGGAGCACACATAATGACGTTAATATGTGTATACCATAAATGGACTTCGGATAAAATGCATAAATGTAAATACTTACCCTCATCTTGTTCCAAACCTGTCGAAATATATATATATTTTTTATTTTTATTGCAGCACAGTACAGCTTTCAACCTTGATAGAGACTTCATAATGTAGATATCACACTGTAGTGCGAGAAAGAGACTGAAAATTTAGTTATTCACTGTAAAATGGATTTCTTGTACTCCCAAGGTGGAATATTTTTCATATTCCACATATTTGAAACTGTGTAGATGTGAAAACCAATTGCATACAAATTAATTGTAGTTATTTTGCTATAAACTGACATTGCATGGTGAAGAGCATAATAAGGATTCTTCATAAATTAAATACAAAATGAAAGCAGGACAAGAACTGTGAGTAAATAATGACAGAATTTGCTCTGTTAAGTGAACTATTCCTTCTTTCCCACATCTTATCTCAAAAACTCATTTACACTTGAGGGACGCAAAGAGAGGCAGATAAAGACCTAAAAGGTGTGTGCTAATAGTAGTAGATAGATATGTTATTATTATCTTATCTCTGTGTTCGCTTTAAAGATGAAGGCACAATAAATTGACTGTAATGCTTTTTAGAGTTTGTGCTCTCCATTTTCATTCTCCATTATACACTGACTGATTCTTTACCACTTCCACTTAGAGAGATTGTTATCGTAGCTAAAAACAACCTTTGGATTCTGGGTCTTGAGTTGAGTTAAAATAGTTAAAGCAGTGCTATGTTAATATTTCTGTTTTAGGAAATAACATGCTTGCATAAGTTTTCTTGTCTGTTCATGACATGTCTGTAAATAGAGAAATTTTGTTTACCCTACCAGGTGCATGGTGCAGTGTAAGGTGTGGTGCCAGTAAAATGTGCAAAATTCAAAGAGAGTCAACAAATTTGTTCACATATAGATCACTACCTGAGGGTTTCTGCAGCAGCTGCGCAAATGGAACACTTTGTCTGGCTGGCCCTTAATGTTATTAGACTGAGTAGATGATCATGTGGATATGTGTGTTTCTTCTTTTCTTCATTAGTGTGTTTTACTCTCGCTTTGCATGAGGTAGAACGCTTTTGCTCCGTACTTTCTCAGTTTTTCTGCTTAATTTTTTTCAACAAAAAACACAGGATATAAAGTATGCTTGTTGTGGATAAAGTCAACATTTAAGAAAAAACTATCACATGACTTTAAAAGTTTTCAATTTTAGTGCACTTAAGTTTTTAAGTTGTATGGTGATTTTTGCTGTATGAAAGAGCTCAAATGTAGGTATAGTGTCAAATTCTTTAAATAAGACATACATTTGACATCTTTCTTACATGTGATCACATATGACACACAATAGATATTTTCTTTATTTTCCATGAAATAAATTTTGGTAATGTTGTTTAGTACGTCTTTTACTTATGATTTAAAGACCCTATAAAACATATTGATCAAGCACTAGTCAGGATATTTCACCATCAATTTTGGCACAGATTATAAAAGAAGAGAGATGTGGCATCACTTACAGCTGGATGTTGTCTGATCTGTAGGTGTTGAATCCAATGGGTTGGGATGCCTTTGGTCTTCCTGCTGAGAATGCCGCAATTGAGCGAGGCCTGGATCCAGAGGAATGGACCAAAAGGTGCCAACCGTCTTTCTACCTGATTCATCACACACCAACCATCACCTTTTTTATCTGCAACACTTTTAATGATGCCGTATTCATAATGTATTATAAGGACTTTCTTAATGCATTATAATATTGTAGTTAAAAACTTTATAATATGATGTATCACAACAGTTATAATACATTATAATACATACCTCTATGTCGTTTGAAGGGTATGATGATTTATACGATCACATGATGGTCTCCATAGTTACAGTGTTTTAAGTTATAATGTAGTTTCATATTTTGACATTGAATAATATATTTTTCATATTATGAGTGGTCTTTTATTGCTTAAAGTAAAGTGAAGTGCAAAGGTAGTTTATCATGTGTTACAAATGATCAAACTCTAAAAAGTTATAACAACAAATAGGTGCGAAGTATTAAAATATAGTATAGCTGTTGTTGCGATTATCAGGACTCAATAGAAATTGTTACCAGGCAGTTTATCTACCCCTTCATAACTACACACACAAAGATGGATCAATTGTACAAATTACTTAACACTTTTATTATCTGTCTTTGTCTTTCAGTAACATTGAGTCGATGAGGAAACAGCTAGACAGTCTAGGACTCTGCTTTAATTGGGACCGGGTGAGTGTGTTTGTCTGTGTGTTGTTAAATCTGACCTGTTTAACACTAACATCTCTTTCTGTCAACTTTTATATCTTACATCATTGTTTCAGTGATGAAAGCTGTGCCAGGGATAAAAAATAAAATTGCCTTGAAGCAGCACGACTTTTTATATTGTGAAACACAAAAGGGATGTTAGATTGGATGTAAGAGGCTGTCAGTGCCTCCCATTATGCACCTATTGTTTCGTGGAAATGACAGGATCTGGGTTTGGAAAACAACAGGGCGAATAACTGATGACTGAATTAAAATTTTGGAGGGGAACCCTGTAGGCAAACATTTTTTTTAACGACACTCAGAAATTATGCCTGCTTCCTGGCAGATATTAAATGCATACAAATAAGGTGTCAGGACATCTGTCATTGTAAGAGCACAGTTTTGAGTGCCTTAAAGTTGTCATGTGATGCATTTTCTTATGTTTAGTTGCTTGGTCTTTGGAGTGTTAAAAGTTGTTTGTGCCATAGATGTCGCAAAGTCTCAAACACAAAGAGATATTTTTCTAAAAGTGAAGGCGTATCCATGCCTTTTTAAAATGCCTTATTCAAACACCTCCACACATACTGTATGTACATCACTGTGTGGAAAGTTTTGCATAGCACCAACAATATTTACAAGCAAAGAAAGAGGTTTAACCCTAATTCTCGCTGTAGTATTGTTGCCACTACCATGTCATGGAGACACTGTGCTTTGGGAGCTGATATTCCAAAAATTGTAAAGGGTGCAACATTTCCGTCACACACTTAAGGTATTAGGCCATTCACAATGCACTAGATAGCTGGCCAATCAGAGCACACATGCTTTACAGACCATACATATACATATACATATTAGGGGTGTGACGAGACACTTAATCCACGAGACGAGACGAAACACGAGATTGGGTTCACGAGAACGTGACGAGATGATATTTTTACACTTTTTAAGAAATTCTCAATGATAAAATGAATGAATAAGAAACTGAAATAGTCATTTTTAAAAGTTTTAACTAATCAAGGACTGTCCCTAACAATTATTTTGCTAACTGATAATGAAGTAATTTGTTATTTTGGGGTAATAAAAATAGACCCAAGTGAGCAGTAGCCTTTAAAATTACATAATAACGAAGATGAAATAATAAATTGTTCAAATAAATTATTAAAACCAAGTTACATTAGACAACATTACATTAACAAACACATTAAATTTGTGTCCTATAAATAGAAAGCATTATGTATGTTATATAACAAATGCCTGCAGGGGGCGATAGAGGACTTGTCTCGCGGAAGCTATCTTCACTTTCACTTTAGACAGAGAAAAACGCTTATTTTTAGCCTAACAATGTTTAAACCCATTTGAATATTTAATATATGTCCATTTCTTTACAATAGAAATGATACAGCCACTGTCATTTTTGAGCAAGAACATGCAGACATTAAATCATGAACTCTGAGTGAGGGTTTAATCTGCTGAGACTTCACATCTGACACTGATCAACAGACAAAAACAACCCGTCTCAGACTCCACACGAGTTCCCAGACGAACATTATTGGAAATCCAAACAAAAAAGCAAACGCTGTAAAAGACAGAATATAATGCATGCACAGTAAAAGGATCTAACAGAAAGCTGCATCCTCCGGAGGTCGCATATGCAGGCTGCATACGTCATCAAGATTTCAGTTAATTATCTGAGCATTAGATTCGCAAGTCGTGAGCATATTACAACAAGTTGGGATTAACTAAGTAGTAAACTTTATAATTGTTAATATTCTCTAATAAGACCGTCTTTATGAAGTAAATGCAGTTTAAAAATGCAACCTCCGAAGGATGCAGTCTTTTATTTGAGAAACGGCCAGCATTTCACCTTTACAAGAAATCTCGCAAGACACATTTAATCTCGCGAAACACATTTAATCTCGCGAGATCTCGTCGCACCCCTAATACACATACACATACACATACACATACACATACACATACATAGCTTAGCTTACTGCAAACATGTGTCTGACTGAAACACTTTTCTAAAAGTATGTAATTATAAATATATCTTTCACATTTTAAATGTTAATGTTTTTAAATGTTGAACTCCTTTTGACTGAATACAATCTTGTGTATTCTTTTAATAGGAGATCACCACCTGCCTGCCTGACTATTATAAATGGACTCAATATCTGTTTGTAAAACTGTTTGAGGCTGGCTTAGCCTACCAGAAAGAGGTAAGAAATCATACTTTCTACTAAATTGTTTGCTGTTTTGCACTAAATATTTTGAATGTTCTGTTCAAATCAAAAATCACGTTTTTGGTCTATTCTAGAGGAAAAAGAAAAATATTGTGCTATCTATTGAAAATCATTTAAATATAGACATATTTAGGTTGCACTGATCCAAGTTACCCAATTGCAGCTCATTAGTAGCCTACCTTTTGGACCGTCCTTTTAATTCAATTCAATTCAGTTTTATTTATATAGCGCTTTTCACAATTGGTAGATGTTTCAAAGCAGCTTTACATTAATAGAAGCAGTGAAAAGCACAGAAAAACGACAGATAGCACAACATAATACATGATAACACAAGCAGCTAAATTTGCTGCGGCTATGAATCAACATTATAAGCGAGTGTATTACTAATGTAACGTATAGAAGAGTGTGCTAAGTTAAGCCAAGAAGGCTGCCTCCCCGGGTTGAAAACCCCCTAGGAGTAAAAAACCCCGGACTTTTAGCCGGGGAAGTAAAAAAAGTCCTAGGACGGAAAAACCCTTGGGAGATATATATATATATATATATATATATATATATATATATATATATATATACATTGAAACGGATAAGGAGATTAAGCGGAGATTAAGCTTTTAGATGGTGCAATGATTCTTACGGAGGACATTAGTATCCAAACCAACGCGCAGTGCTTTCAAGCTACAGTATACATTTTAACAGTATGTTAATTCCCAGGTATCGAAACCTTTTCGCTGTTAACCCAATGCTCTACCAGTTTAGCTACAGAAACCCATGGAGTGGGAACACAAATCATATCATTCTGGGTAACCGAGAATACCAGAGAGACTGATTTTGTTTGTGTATTTATGTTTACAAAGTGAAAAAAGTGATATTGTTTTATGCAGCCTATTAAAATGTAAATATATTCTTAATTTAAAAAAAATATTAAATTCAGTTTTTTGGAAAGTTTAAACTCCTTTGTCATGTTCCTAAATTCTATAATAATTGATAAGCTTTTTTGTCATGCATGCCTCTGTTAAATGGTGGCACATTAATGTTTTACAAAAAATGATCAGAAATGTAATCAGAAGCACACATGCTCCCAAAACAATAAGCATGGAGCCCTGATATGTATTTGTTATAAATTAGCGCTCCAGGTTTTGTTTTAATTAGGGCTGTCAAAAGATTAATTGTGATTAATCACATCTAAAATAAAAGTTTGTGTTTACATAACATATGTGTGTGTAATGTGTATAATTATTATGTATATATAAATACACACACATTCATGTGTATATTTAAGAAATATTTGCATTTATATACTGTATAAACATTTATATAATTTATATTATATAGAAATATAAATATTTTATATATAAATATAACCAATTTTTCTTAAATATATACATGACTGTGTGTGTTTTTATATATAAATATTAATTATACACACTACACACACATATGTTATGTAAACACAAACTTTTATTTTAGATGTGATTAATCACGATTAATCTTTTGACAGCCCTAGTTTTAATAGTTTGTTTGATCACTATGATAGTGGTTTATGTGACATGTGAAGTGATTCTTGTAACCTGTTTAGATAAGGAAGCATTTGCCACTGCTGGGGATTTAAACAGTGAGAGCTTTTCAACCTAACAATCTCAACTGAATCTGAGCATAACGTTGTTAAAGGCACACTGTGTAACTTTTTGGAGGCTCTCTTGACAGAAATGCAATATAATATACATATCTGTTTTCAGTTGTATATAAAGACCTTAAATAAAGAACTGTATTGTTTTTATTATGGCAGAATGAGCCATTTTTATCTACATACATTGCGGGTCCCCCTTACATCGCAATTTCGCACTGCCACGTTTTGTCACTACATTGTATCAGACGAAGATGTGTTTGTCCTGTGGTGTCTACCGTAGCTTCTCTATGCTTTTTAAAGGGAGGGGTGAGCGGTGGACTGAGCCACAATATGCCTCTGAAATCTACACACATCACCTTTAATACAGTTACTTTGCCAAGACACCTGTGAAAGCTTAATAGAGGACTTCATATGTCCATTTAAAATCACCTTGACTCCAGTTGGTTAAAGAACGATTGTCTGGAGAAGTGAAGTTAGTTTTAAAAAATCTAGCATTGTTTGTTTGCAAATTACCATTGGTTTGTTCAGCTATTATCAAATACATTTTTAAGTCTTGTGTTCACTGTGCACAGGCGCTGGTAAATTGGGATCCAGTGGATCAGACAGTTCTCGCAGATGAGCAGGTGGATGAGAGCGGATGCTCGTGGAGGTCTGGAGCCCCTGTTGAACAGAAGCTTCTTAAACAATGGTTCATCAAAACCACCAACTTTGCCAAGGTACATAACTCCCCATGACCTTAAGCAACCTCACCCTGGAGAAAGACACTAAATGACTTTTATGCTCATGGAAAACTTAGATGAGTTAATAAAAATTGTAAAATTAATAAAAATACATTTCTGTAGTAAATACACAAATACTGCTTAAGACCACTTGACTGTTTTTTCCAGCTTATCAATTTTCAGGTGTATGTTTAAATGTTTCAATTTAGGTTTGTATACAAAAATATTATTTCTAATCCAAAAGTATAAATTTTAACCTCCAAAATGACATTAAAATAAAGTCATCAATCCACACAGGTGTATGTAAAGTTTTTGACATTAAGGTACACGGTCAGCGTTATTTCTCTGAACAAGTTTAGGTAACTTTGCGTTGTAATAATTTACAGGGAGACTTCAGATATAAAAGCGGAGACTGATAAAGTGATGTTTTATCATTAAAATCTGATAACGTCCTATTTATTTAATAGAATGTTTGGTTATACCAACATGGCGGCACGGTGGCTTCACAATTGTGACATCATGCGCAATCCAGATATAGATCAGTGAAGTTAAATCCATGAATTTGATACAAGGGCCACAAACAAGTATATACGGAGTTGCTTTCTACACTGTAAAAAAATCCTTGTTGCACTTATATTTTTTAATTTAAATGTAAATTCAAGTTGAATGTTGAGTGTAGTTTTATTTAAATTAGGAGAATTGGCTAAGAAGGAAGTAGGCAGCAAGGCAGCTCAGTGTTCTGGTTTGATGTGTTGTGACACAGCGTGTTCCTGTGATTCACAGTGACTCGAATTTTCAGTCTATGTGTGTGAGTGTGTGTGTGTGTGTGTGTGTGTGTGTGTTTGTTTGTGCGTATCTGTGATTTATATTGAAAATGTCCAGGTGTTGGACAATTAGGATGAATGGTGTAGCCATTTGTTTATATGCATGGCCTTGTGGCTAATCCTCACTGTTTGCACATTCCATAAGTAAGAGCAGAGTGTGAATGTTGAATTAACAGAGCAATAGCACTGCTGCATATGAAATAATGCATTTCACACAAACATAATAGAAGACATAGCAGAGTTAAAAAAAAAATTGTTGGTGCATGTTTTGCTGGCACATTGGTGGAAATTGGCACAATTTCTCAATTCCAAGAAAGCAAAGAACAGACTCGTGTTTTCGTGGAGACCAGGCAACCTTAAAGGGACTGTAAGTAGGGTTTTAAGTGTTTTATTAATCAAAATCAATGTCTTTATTCATAAATATGTCCTCATTGGTGTCAAATGACCTCTGCCAACAATCTGACTTTTCTTTGTAAGGTTAGAATTTCTTCTCTTTACTTACATTGAACGGGTAAGTCCAAGGAGGCTTCCATGTCGTTTCGCCGTTTTGATAAACTATTAGGGCTGGGTATCGATTCAGATGTTTCAGATCGATTCAATTTCGATTCACAAGCTATCAAATCGATTTGATTTCGATTCTCGATTTAATTTTCTCAGGTTGGTTTTTATACTCGATTCTTGATTCAACTCAATGAATATAGATTTAATACAAATACTATATCAATAAAAATAACAGTGAACATAAGTTTACAAGTGGGTAATTAATAAAAAGAAATTAAAAGCCACAACACTAACTTTGTCGTCTTGCTTGCAAAATCTAAAATGATTCCATACCTCTTACTTTTTATGTGAAGGTAGCATCAACGTCAATGAACCCCCTAAAACCGCCATTTTAAGCACTGAATGAAAGAATGACAGGGTCCTTGGTAAATACGTTCAGTGTTTGCAGAAAAAAATATGGGGGAAAAAAATTGATTCTGCTCTTTGAGAATCGATTCTGAATCAACCACGTTTTAAAAAACGATTAATCGGAAAATCGATTTTTTTGCCCAGCCCTATAAACTATAATAGCAGAGAGGGACAAAAAGCACTATCAACGCGTTTCCACAACACGTTTTCATTCAGAACACCAGTTGAAACGGACAAGGAGATCAGTGAGTAGATAACGGCTACCGTAGTTGCAACACGCATTTGGAAAAGCGAAGCGCTAGAGAGCACTGTTCGTTTGAATGCAAAATACTATGAAATTGGAAATTAGATGGGGGTAAATCCTACCTACTGTCCCTTTAATTGACGCATCTTTGTGAAAATTGAGATGTGCTGCAATCTTCCTCTTGGTTACATGACCATCTCAGCAGATTTTAACTATATTCAAGATTCAAAAAAATATAAACATACCATTATTTATTAACATTGTTTTATTGCATGTTAATGTTGCATTTTGTCATTTTTAGATGCATAAATGAAATTAAAAGTATGTAGACATATGATGTTTGCAAGTGAATGCATTTGAAGCCTAACTGCTTGTCATCTAGTAGATCATTTAGAGACAGAAAGGACGTTACCTGGTTAAAAATGGAAGGAGTGAGAGAGGTTTTTAACTGTCCATGAGAGAGGGATCCACCGAGTATATTAACTAAACAAGCAAGCAAAGTTATTCTTAAATAACAACAGGTAGAAGTCTAGGCGATAGAAAAACGAGGTAAACAAGGTATATGGTGAACTTACGCACTACTGCGGTCACCTGATGACTACTTGCTTCTTCAAATTTAGCAGGGTAAGTGTGGCTGCTAAATGCACTTACGGTCGGTAGACACGGCCTTGCAATTAGCAAAACAAACGCCTGACTGCGAAACTGCGATCTAGTAACTGCAATCTATAAGTGCAAAACTAATAAAGTGCAACAGAAGCAAACTTCTTGGTTAGAGCTGATGGAGTAAACAAGCAAAGCAAGGCTAACAAACACAGCAGAACCAAACATTAACACTTAGTAGTCAGTCAACGAGTATATTAACTAAACGAGCAAGACAAGTTCTTTAACTCACAGGTAGGAGTCTAGGAAATAGAAAAATAAGGTAAACAAGGTATATAGTAAACTTACACACTACTGTGGTCACCTGATGTCAGTACTGCACAGTCACCAGATCTGATTATTGAGCCACTTTGTTGTGTTTTGGAGTCAGGAAATGTCTTCCCCCACCAGCATTACGTAGTGACCTGGCCACTTTTCTTCAAAAGAAATGCTTCAACTTTGCCCACTTTGCAGGACTTGTATCTGTTCTCAAGACATTCAGCCCCTACATTATTGTAATTCTAATCTAATTAACCACCTAAGTTATTGTGGTCTAAGTCTGGGTGTTTCAGTTTCATTGTCCAACCACTTTCCATTACCTCTCTAATGGGCAACACTTCTCAACAAAGTTCCAGTCTAATTTGAATGCACATTCTTATGTGTTTTCTGTGTGATCTCATTATTCTTCTGTAAAGTCATTAGTGATGTCTTACACCAGATTTTGTTGTGAACATGATGATACCTCAAATTAGACAGCTTATTGGTGAGACTGGTGCCTGCTATTATCATTTTAAATGATCATACTTATTATTATTATTTTTACCTGGCAGATATAGTAGAGTCCCAGGACTTATCTAGGAGACTTTTATATTGGGATTCGTTACTAAAACTTGGACAGTAAGCAAACACCTATCATCAGGGAACAAGCTACAAACATTTAATTATCCTTTTAAGGATGTTGCGTCACTGTGCTGCTATATTTGCAACAAGACCTGTCAATTCTGTGCATGCGCAAGGTCCCTCTCCCAGAGGATTTAATAATTTAATGGAAGATGATTTGCTCTTCTTACTGGGTGTTGGCAATCTTCCCCATTCATATCTATATCTATGTGGCGCATCTGGTTAATATTAAAGTGCACCTATTTCACTGCTAAAAAAACAACGTTATTTTCTGTATTTGGTATAATACATTGTGTACAAACGCACAGGTTTTGTACAAAACTCATTGATTTGGCCAGCTAATCTGTACGTTGTGATTGGTCTGAATACCTCTGACGTCAGCCGGAAATGTGAAGCTCCTTACCATGTTTGAAAGATTCGCTCACAATGCAATGCTAACAGGAGTTAACTTACAGGCTGTGAGTCACAGTGGGAGGAATTATGATAATGTCGGTCTTGTCTACATCATCAATCCCAGGAAGTAAACTGTTTCCTACAATCTGTGTTTGTTATAGTCCAAGAAAATTTGTGTTGGAGATGAGAACTCGCATCATTGTTTACTTTGGGGTTTGTACCCTTTGCATATCGTTTACATGTACTTATACACACTTACACACCTAAGGAAGTTTAAAAACGTGAATCGGACCATACTGTAGGTGCCCTTTAAATATTTTTGATACATTCACATTTCCTTAAAGAAATCTTCAGCACATAGTCACTCAAGCAAAACACTGTGCAAAGAAATGCAGTAGTTCTGAATGCACTGAAGGATCTTCTGATTCATTCATTTTTTTTCCAAACAGAAAGTTTTGTAGATTTGTGTGTTGCCATAGAGACTCAATATATGCTTTCAAAAATATTCTTTATAAACCACATCTTATTTGAAAACATGAACAGTTTTGAATAGAAACAAAGCCTTTGCTTTGGCTATTCGGCAGTTTCGGCTCCATTGAGCGTTTTGTTTGCCTCTTACATCTCACAGCGTATCAAAATCCCATCTAAGCGCGTTTGCAGTCTAAATGGTGACAGTTCTGTTTCCCTAATGAAATTCTCTTCTGTATTACAGACTGTGAGAAACCAGATAAGAGATTACTTTACATCTTTTGTGTAAATGTACTGCATCTGTGCTTGTGGTTTGCTTTGTGTTGAGTTATGATATTTTCCTAAAGAATAAATAGTTTTTGTCTAATACAGTCCTTAAAGAGCCCCTGTTGTGCTCATTTTTAAGTTTGTAATTTTATTTTTGGGCACTGCTAGAATACATTTACATGATTTAAAATGTTCTCCCTTCTACTAAACTTCTATTTTGGAGCCCCTGTCTCTTTAAAGCTGAAAGTGTTTATTTACAAATAATTTAAAAAAGCATTTTTTGAGTATTTTGCTTAAAGCTATGAACAGATAGAAAACTTACTCTTGGTTGAGTAATACCAAGGATGTTGGAGAATTTAATGAAAAAGTTAATCAAAGACCCCTTGTAGATATACAGGTCATAACATTACAAATTGTAATTAAACCTCCACAATTTAGCTATAAATAATAATCTGAGATCTGCAATCTTGTTACTTATTTGTAGGTGTAAATCTGCCCACAGCTGAATAGAAAACCCTTACCAAACCAGTGTTCACAATAGCAATGCAGCTGATAACTATTTTTGATTGCAGATGTAACCTAACAGTTCATAAACAGATCCATCTAAGTGCTATAGATGGATTTCAGTCATGTGACCTTTTACGTCATGCCGCCATCTTGAGGACCTACCGAGTACCAGTGGGTTATTGACAAGCATTGGCTACCTTGCTACGATTGACTGATTTCTTATCTTTTACTGTCTATGATTCTTATGGATACAGTAAAGGGCAACATGTTGCATCTCGACTGTCATGAAAATAAACGCTACTTTAAAAAAATATATCTTGGTTAGGGTGTGATGCCTGTTCGATCCCTGATGCGTTCTTCCAGCCACTGTCCGCTGCTACCGAACTACCACTTTTTTCAAACATAAGAAGGCGCGACACAACATGAAACTTTGCTCGAAGTATCACCTGGATCTCTACGCATGAACGCGAGCATTGAGAACATTGTTTGTATACACAGAGTTTACTAAAAATAAAGGTTTTGAACAACTGACTTTGGATGTAATGATGTCCGCTCGTCATCTCTGCCAGACGTAAATAATCGATTTCCGAATGTGAATGAATGAATCTCATATGAGGCTCCTTTTTCAACTAGAAGGTCAATATTGTTTTTTACTTGTGACAAAACAACAAATTATCCGTGCATTTATATGGAACTATGCTTTAGGAGATATCAATCTTTACTCTCCTCCCAACTTACGTCGCAATTGGTGATCGATACATCTTGACTGGGAAGATGGCGGCGAGCGGACGCCAAATCATCCAAAGTCAGTTGTTCAAAACCTTCTTTTTAGTTAACTCTCTGTTCACAAACAATGTTCTCAATGCTTGAGTTCACGTGTAGAGACACAGGCGATACTTCGAGAAAAATATCATGTTGTGTTGAGCCTTCTTAGTGTTGTTAAAACAGCAATTTTGATGCTCACAGCATATTGAAGGCATAGCTTCAAGTTCTTTTGCGACCACTTTAGGTCCTCAAAATGGCGGAAGACAAGTGAGTGACGTCAGCTGATATTCATGTATTCAAGACAGAAAGATTGACAACAATCTTCATAATTCTATTGAGAGTTTTATAAAAGAGCTGCATTCTTGCAGGTTGTGATTCAGACGTCCCAAATGGTTCCAATCGAAGTAGAAACTGTACCATGCATTAGATGTAATCTCAAAGAAAAACACACGTTTAAATGTACTTTATGACTTAAAGTTGCTTTTGGATAAAAGTGTCGGCCAGATGGTGATTGTAGAAAATGTAAATGTTTAAAACCAATAATAATGCCTTGTTCTGCATGATGCTATTCTACAATTCTTAATCCAACCCCACACCTAAACTACGGTGGCCCTGAGGTGCAATTTTATTTACAAGATTTAAAACAAATTTACAAGTTTTTTAACAAATTTACAAGTTTTTTTTAACAAATTTACAATTTTTTAAATAAATGTACAAGTTTTTCAACAAATTTACAATGAGTGAACACATTTACAAGTTTAACAAATTTACAAGTGTTTAAACAAATTTACAATGAGTGAATAAATGTACAAGTTTTTTAAACAAATTTACAAGTTTTTTTTAACAAATTTACAAGTTTTTTTAACAAATTTACAATTTTTTAAATAAATGTACAAGTTTTTCAACAAATTTACATGTGTTTAAACAAATTTACAATGAGCGAACAAAATTACATGTTGTAAAACAAATTTACGTTTATTACGGAAAGGGTAGGTACAATACGCTGACGTCACGCATCCGGGACTCCGGTCACGTGGGAAGAAACCCGGAAGTATCGCCGTGAATCACATGGGAGTTGCAAATGCGATGTTGTGTATTAGGCTGTACATCGTATTAACGTAAAGAGAGTGATAATATATATCCTTTCATCTATTCCCGAGTGACTCAAAGGGATATTGGACCTTATTTTCAGGTAAGTGAAATAGCTTTAGTTAGCTAACGCTAGCTTTCCAAGTTGCACACGTTTCGGATGGCAGTTATCAAAATAATTCACTGACTTTCTCATTAGATTACAGACAACACGAGAGGGTGCTCCAAACTTTTTAATCAGGACTGCATTGTTTGTTCGCTCCCGGGGTTACATAGACTGAAACGGGGAAGCGTGACGAGTTTGTTTACATGGTGCTGTAAACTCCAACCCAGGAGGACACTTCAGAGGAATCAAGGGTGCGTTAACTTGTTCGATGATATAATCTGAATAATCTTTAAAAGATTAAGATTTTATGTAATGAGACGATTTGTTAAAATTACCAAAATTTATACTATGAATTATATTTTCATTTAATCCTCTCTAAATGTGATAGTACTGTAATGTTTTATCATATTACAAATACTCTAATGTTGCCTAAGCAAACTGACATTTATGTCAGATAGATAGATAGATAGATAGATAGATAGCCAAGACTGAAATCATGATTATGTTAATTTCCAGTGTCTGTGATGTTGAAACACTAAAGGAAGAAGAGGAGGACCACCATTTGTTTCCTGATCAGAACACAAGAGAAGAGTGAGAAAAAAATTAA
This sequence comes from Paramisgurnus dabryanus, assembly GCF_030506205.2. Classification (NCBI taxonomy): domain Eukaryota; kingdom Metazoa; phylum Chordata; class Actinopteri; order Cypriniformes; family Cobitidae; genus Paramisgurnus; species Paramisgurnus dabryanus. The sequence goes on along the minus strand of NC_133349.1, from coordinate 35,303,850 downwards.
GCAATTCATTGATGAAAATTAAAACATGTAAATAAATCTTATGACCTCCTTGATCTTTCTTTTTTTACATGCAATTTTCTCCTCTTTCTCAATACACAGATCTAACAGTGGTTTGGGGGCATTGCAAGACCATGATTACCTGGAAACATCTCCTATTATGGAAGAGCACAACATCATGCTCGCAACATTTGTGTCCTGGATCAGTTCTTCTTGTTTCTCTGCTGTATGAGGCAGGGGCTTCTTTCCGCAGATTTAGCTGTAAGGTTTAAAGGTCCCGTTTTTCCTGATCCCATTTTTTAAACTTTAGTTAGTGTGTAATGTTGCTGTTAGAGCATAAATAATACCTGTAAATTATAAAGCTCAAAATTCAATGCCAAGCGATATATTTTCTTTAATAGAATTTCCCTTTTAAAGCATACAGCAAACGGACGGTTTGGACTACAGCCCTCTACTTCCCGATTGAATGACATCCAAAGAAGAGTTTTTTTTACTAACTCTCACCCACAGGAATACGTCAATCGCAAGCAAAGCTTAAATGGCTCTGCTAAGCTAAGTTGCTGTTAAATCACAACACACTAAACAAACTACTACACAATTAAAACTCGATATATATTTCTGAAGGAGGGACTTCATAGAACAAGGAAGAAATCAGCCCGATTTTAGGACAGTGAAAACAGTGCTATAGAGATAAGTAATTATGTGAAAAATACTGTGTTTTTTTACACACAAAACATGAACACACGCTATATTGCACACCATAAACACAATCATAGTTTAAAAACACAGGAAAAACAGGACTTTTAATCTGTCCAAGGCAACAGTCAGTCGAATATGCATAACATGGGCTAATGTCCAAACATCTTTTCACTTCACAAGAGGTGCAAAGTTTGGACTCTCATTCTCACGGCACCCATTCACTGCAGAGGATCCAATTGTAAGCAATGTAATGCTGAATTTCTCCAAATCTGTTCCAATGAAAAAGCAAATGCATCTATATATTGGGTGAAAAATTCCTTTAATCCCAAAAACAGACTTTTTTCATTTAAATGTTTTTACTTTGCTTTACTATTACAATTTGTACAGTAGATAGAAAATATACATTGGAACAAATTTATAAACAGTGGTGTGAAAAAGTGTTAGCCCCATCCAGATTTCTCATGTTATTGCATATTTATGTCACACTTTTATGTTTCAGATCATCAAACAAATTTAAATATTAGTCAAAGAAGATAACACAAGTGAACACATCATGCAGTTTTTAAATGAAGGCTTTTATTATTAAGGGAAAAAAATCTAAACTACATGGCCCTGTGTAAAAACGTGTATTAGTACCCATTGGCTTTTAATGTAAATATGATTGGTTCTAAAAATGTACATATATTTTTTTCATACTTCATTTATAAATAAAACTATATTTTGAACAATTAGTGAAATGCAGTTTCTTTAATGTACAGTTATTTACTTAACACGTCTCTAATGTGTGCGTTACATGTTTGTTAGAAGTGTGTGTGTGTGTGTGTTGTTCCTGGCTTTATAAGCTGTTGGGCAGCCATTAGTTAAAAAAAACAAGTCCAACTTAATTTTTACTGACTTCCATTTGTCTCCATCAAAGTAAATGCGTTCCAGGTGGATTCGGAAGTCAGTTCTGGTTTTGACAAAAAAAATCACACCATGTTATCCCTGTGATTCCTCTGAAGTGTCCTCCTGGAGTTTACAGCACCATGTAAACAAACTCGTCACGCTTCCCCTTTTCAGTCTATGTAACCCCGGGAGCGAACAAACAATGCAGTCCTGATTAAAAAGTTTGGAGCACCCTCTCGTGTTGTCTGTAATCTAATGAGAAAGTCAGTGAATTATTTTGATAACTGCCATCCGAAACGTGTGCAACTTGGAAAGCTAGCGTTAGCTAACTAAAGCTATTTCACTTACCTGAAAATAAGGTCCAATATCCCTTTGAGTCACTCGGGAATAGATAAAAGGATATATATTATCACTCTCTTTACGTTAATACGATGTACAGCCTAATACACAACATCGCATTTGCAACTCTCATGTGATTCACGGCGATACTTCCGGGTTTCTTCCCACGTGACCGGAGGTTGGATGCGTGACGTCAGCGTATTGTACCTACCCTTTCCGTAATAAACGTAAATTTGTTTTACAACATGTAATTTTGTTCGCTCATTGTAAATTTGTTTAAACACTTGTAAATTTGTTGAAAAACTTGTACATTTATTTAAAAAATTGTAAATTTGTTAAAAAAACTTGTCATTTTGTTTGCTCATTGTAAATTTGTTTAAAAAACTTGTACATTTATTCACTCATTGTAAATTTGTTTAAACACTTGTAAATTTGTTAAACTTGTAAATGTGTTCACTCATTGTAAATTTGTTGAAAAACTTGTACATTTATTTAAAAAATTGTAAATTTGTTAAAAAAAAACTTGTAAATTTGTTAAAAAACTTGTAAATTTGTTTTAAATCTTGTAAATAAAATTGCACCTCAGGGCCACCGTACTAAACCCCTAAATGCTGCAACACCCACCTTATTAGTTATTAGTTAGCACTAAATAAGGACTTTATTGAGGCAAAAGTCATAGTAAATAATCAATATGTGTTCCCAATATCAATATAGTAAAGTGTTATCGAAAGCATTGTAAGTGCTCTTTAATTTGGCCTCGAAACAAACCATGGTACTCATACTGCAAGTCAAAGGCGGGACTATCTAAGTTCAAATGTTCCAGTTCCATCCTCAGTTTCCATCAGGTTAGAAAGTTGGAGTCCTGAACAAGAGGACAGTCTGTCCCGGCTTTACAGGTTGGATTATAACTGTGAGCTCCATTCCAGACATTGTTTTGCCAGGTAGGATAGATGAACCCGAATGATGGCTGCCTACTAATGTCTTGTTCAGGACAACTTTCTAGCCTGATGGAAATGTAGACTACTCTCTTAGATTGGATGGCTAGATCCCAACCATTTCCTCATTCTTGTTACAGTGTCTAATGTCTCGTCTGAGAGTAAGTCTGAGTCATTAATAAGTGCTAAGGCAGGGAACACCATTTGGGTGGCCTCCAATTATTTTGTATTTATCTTCTCCACAGGGAGAGCAGCCTTTTGTGAGTGATACTGCTAATGGATTGTGACAGAGAGGAGCAAGATATCAAAACCCAACCCTTTGCTTTTCATATCTCATCCTTTTGGTGCTTAGTGGCTCAGCTGACCCCTTTGGCCTTAACCTTCATTATTATGCATAGCTTCCTTCTTTCCGTCTTACTTGTCTTTCACACAAGCAAGAGCTTCTTTTTTAGCCCAAAAGTCGGTGTGTGTGTTGATATTGTGAGGGGTTTGTTAGACACTTGAGGCCATCAAGCTTTGTCTTTTACTTTTGATGTGAGTCCAGACACTCTTTTTTTGCAGCAAGTTAGTTTCCTGGAAGTATATATATCCTATAACATGCCTATTCAACTTAATGGCTGTCCATAAGTATTCAACCTACATGTTGCCATCTTTATTATTAAGTGCTCAGTTTTGCGAATCAAACTTTGAGGTAATAGCCAAGTCATAAAAACCATGCATCTTATTACACTGGAGACATCTCTCTGATACAACCGAATATTAAAGTTACAAAAATACTGTTTTGATAAAAGTAAGCATATTTCCAAAATACTTTCACTGTACACTCGTTATTCTTTCCACGGCACATTTTTTTATATTGCATATAATTACATTTTTGTAGGGGACTGTTGTAAGAGATCAGATTCAGAAGATGATCAAAACATACACAGATTTTTACTGTTTTTGGATTAGTGGATGCTTCTAGGTTTTATAAGTTGGGTAAGAGTGCCACCTAGTGGATCATAGCAGAAACATGGAATGCCGTAAAAACTTGTGAAGGGCAGAGAAGCGTTTTCTCTTAATTGACTCATCAATGGCCCAGAAAGAGTTAAAGGCAGGGGTCTAAAGGTATTTCATGCCTTCTGATTTATTAACACAGTTAAAGAATCGGATTCTGGTTCGTACAAGTTTCAGAAGGTTTTTTATAGTCCTTATATGGGAACAAGTGTTGACACGAAATCAACGTCACCAAAGAAGTGTGTGTTTGTTTTTGAGGGAAATTTAAGCTTGTTTAGCTTCCCAAAGAACCCAGAATTTTGGGAACAGTGGATGCAGTTTGTTATTCTGGGGTAGCAGTGGAATTGTGCAAGTGTGTTAGTTTAACGCTGGATTCTGTTGAAATGGGGCGGTCCCAGTTGTTAAAGAACCAGGTTATGAGTCACAGGTGGTAAGTAAACCTGCAACAAATGTCTGTTTTGTTGGCAATCGGCCTGAACGTGCATACAGTATAATGTAACCAACACGAACGTAGTGAATCATAAGTTATCCAGAGATTGTGGGATAATCTTTTGTGTGTTTGCTTGCTCGTGGCTCGCTCCGCCCATGGTATGCCTTCTCTGCTTTTCTCGGAAAGTAGCGGTACAGCTGATCTGTCTTTTATAAACTAATACAACTAGGCATGGGTCGGTTTCAAGGTATACCAAGGTTTTAAACAGTCATGGTTTTAAAACCACTAAAATGTTCTGTGATACCGTCTCCAAGGTATGAGCTGTGTTCATTAGTAGCATAGTATAATTTAAATGCTTTATTTTTACCTGGCATTTGAAAATAACACATTTTAATGTTGCAATGGCAAAACCGCAACACAGTGAAAACGTGGTATTTTTTACTAAAGGTTATCATGCCGCCAGAATCTTATACTGGCCCATGCCTAAATACAACTAAAGACTCCTTAGAGATATTAAGAATGCAATACTACTCTATAGGTCCTCAAGATTAACAACAGATTAGCAGAACCAGTGTGTGTTATTTGACCTTTAAGGATCCCTTGCATGCATTATTTACATTATGTAGTCAATATTTATGAATTATGTGTTGCAGCCCCTGCTGGATGCTTTGGTTCATCTTCCAGAATGGTATGGTGTCAAAGGCATGCAGGCCAATTGGATTGGAGACTGTTCAGGGTGCTTTTTCAACCACACATTAAAGGTACGGCATGCTTCCTTAATGAATCACCCGTACAGCTCTTGTGTAAGCAGAAAAGATTTGGGTTTCATCAGCTCTATGGCTCCTTTCATAGAAATGTATTGCAATGTATTGTGAATGTGTGCTGTGAGGAGGCTGTGCACTGTATGGGTCTTTGAGACTGTTTATGAATGGATTTTGTTTACTGTTCCTCTCACTCAGGTTGATGGTCAGGACACAGGGGAAGTGTTATCTGCATACACCTGTTCTCCAGAGGCTGTGTTTGGAGCTGCCTATGTTGCAATCCTGCCCTCCCACCGCCTGCTACATGGGTCCTCTCCTCTCAAAACAGCTCTGCTCAATGCTCTGAGACCTGGGAGAGGTGACAATGAAACTTACATACATACAAATACCTGGGCAAAGGGCAAAGATGTTTGTAAGGGGCCTCTTAGGGATATTAATGTTTTCCCTAGATCATCCCCTATAGAGCACGTCCATGGAGAACAGATTTCTCCTAACAAGATCTCAGTTATCAGCAGGATGGGATCATAAAGGGTTTAATCTGGTTCCAATTCTAATGCCAGTTTCAATAATGGTTTCATAAGACGTGAATTAATATTCTTTTAGTAATTCTAGTGGAACTACATCTTTGGGGCTTTTCACACGACAGTTAACCCTGGGAAATCTTTGTTTTAAACCCCTCTTTTAGCCCTGCAGGAGCGTTTCACACTTGTAAATATAGAAGCAGGTTATTATCGCATTTTGTCCTGTGGTGGTGCTAAACATGTACAGCTTGAAATGAAGCAGGGTTACAATGTTTTGACTCGATGCTTAACAACATACAGCCAATCAGAAACTCTGTACATCATAATACAAGCTTTGTGTACTGTCACAGAAAATCTTCATACTGTGAAGACAGTCATTTAATCGGTTAAAGGACAGTAAAAATTATGTGGTGATGGAAAACACTTTGAACTGGAGAACAAATGATCCCAGGAGGTTAAACAAGTATTTATTTGGCAACCTGTTTTGTCATTAGCTACAGTATGTTTCTATCTAAAGTAAAATTGGAATATTGCATAAAAAACACACAGAGGACATGTATTTTTAAAACAATAAGGAATTTATTAGGAAAGGTGTTTCTACGTAGTTTGTGTGCATTTCTTCTTGGATAATAAAAGTATATTTATATATATTTAAAAGCGCTAGGGCCCTCTTTTTACTTTCCCTGGTAACTAGTAGTGTAACTTATTACAAAAAATCTGTAATAATATTAAAGTTACCTTCTAAAAATGATGTTTTTGTCAAAACGTCACCAAGGAATCTAGCTCTTTTTTTTTTCGTTTTGCCAACATGTTTGTTTGGTTCCTACTGCTTGAGCCCTGTTGCGGATTTTAGTATATATGTTAATGATTTTTTAGGTTAATTTAATTACAGGTAAGAATAATTGACAACAGGCTGTTCAGTTATTTAAATATAGTGCTCACCAGGTGGTAATGCGGTACGATGCGAAGCGGTTGTGCATTATTTTTTAATAATTTAAGGACTGGAGTCAACTGACCCTTCGCTAAGCCCCGCCCTCCTTAGTTACTGTTGCTACGCCTGTCAAGCTTTCACGCCTGGAAAGTCTATTTTATAATACATACGCACCTGTGTCAGGCCTTTCCAAAGAAGATAATTAGTCATTTTTGGCGAACAGGTGAAATATCTGAGGGAGCAAGACAAAAGGGAATGCAGTATGCATTTGAGGGATATATCCATGACATAATATTTAACAGAATCGAAAATAATTGAATCAAAATTGAAGCTTAAGCCTATACGTCCCAACACAAGCAGCAGCTGCCTCATACGCTGACCATTCAAATGGTAAACACAAACTGAGGAACAGCTTTGTTCATGCACAGCAGGGTAAGTGAGATTTGTGAAAATAATCTTATAACTATTAATCAAGACATTAGCTTGAGCACTTTGCAATGATAACATTCTCCCACTTATACAACTAACCCTGGAAGAGCCACGATCAGCTTGGAGTACTCAGGGGTAGGCCGTCTATTAACGTCTATGCTTAAATATTTTTTAAAGTATGTCAGTCAGCCTCCGTCTTGCTTTTAATCATCTTATGTTACGTTCAAATATATGCATTATGAACAAAGAACCGTCATTATTTCCAAGCAATGATGTACTGAGTTAACATTAACTTATGTTTTTTCGTTAATTCTGTCGACTTTCACGTAGGGTATTTCTCCCTTTGGGTTTAGGTTTCGGGAAGGGATAAAATTCAAACTTTTAGGATACTGTGTATCAGATTTACAATGCATACGCACAATGCTTTGGCATGTTTTCCTTGCTCGAAAGCTTGACAGACCTTCCGCGCCTAGTAACGGATGCTAAATCATGAATGGACTGTGGCGGTTTTCTGGCGTGGCTTAGCAAAGGGTCAATTATTCAGCTTATACCAAGGTTACCACAAACATTGTTCTGTTGAATATTTGACAGATTTGGTGTGCATTTTACAGAAAAATAATCAACAGCCCAGTGGTTTAATAGTTGTTAAAAAATTATTTGAGCCAATTCAATTGTACTCTTCCTTTATCTGTAACTTTCATGAATTCACAGACTGTAAATTTTTTTTATTTAATAGAAAAATAATGTAACTAGTGTAAGTAATTACTGTTGGCTGGGAGTAATAGGTAAAGTAATAATATTACTTTTGAAAGGAGTAACTAGTAATGGGTAATATATAAAATGTTTTGATTAGCTAACCCAACACTACTGTTGACACCGCAAATATGCCAATGAGACCCAGGATTTAGAGAGATATGTGTAGTGTGAAACATCAGTGCCTGGTTGCATGAAAGTCCTTAAGCTAAGAAATCCCTTAGATATAAGGTTAAGGGTACCCTTAATAAAAAATGGGTTGCAAGAAAAAACCTTAAGTGTTCACTTAGGAAACTATAAGGCTGTCAATAAGTATTTACCCTTAATATGCTAAAGTATTACCTTAAGTTCTGCTATACACGCGATAGCTGGTTTTATGGTTGTTTAAGAAAAGGAAGTATCAACGCTCATTTTTAACGATCAAAAAAATCCCTAGGAGAAAAGTAATGCGCATTTATTAGGAGAATATCGGTTTGATCGACAGTTAAGACGTTTGTTGCAGCGCTCTTAAAGAAATCCCCTTTCCCCCCTTAGGGAAACCTTCAATTTAGGAGTTTCATGCAACCCGGCACAGACTTTTAATACCCAGAGTTATTTCTTAAGCAGTGTGACACAGAAAACTTAGAATTCCTTTTATCCGGGGTTTCGATTAAGTCATTTCAAGTATGAAAAGCCCTTTTGATTTCCAATACAGGTGCTTGTCATATAATTAGAATATCATCAAATAGTTGAATTATTTCTCTAAATCAATTCAAAAAGTGAAACTTGTATATTTTATACACAGACTGATATATTTTAAAATGTTTATTTCTTAAAATTTTTATGATTATAACTGACAACTTTTGATGATATTCTAGTTATATGACCAGCACCTGTATTAGTTATCAGATGTGTTAGGTTTGTTTCATTGACCTTTGATCCCTCCATGTGCAGATAGCCTGACTGGGGTCACCGCCCTCAACATGTTCACTGGTCGTGAGGTTCCAGTAGTTATATCTGCCAAAAATGAGTTCCAGGGACATCTGGACACAGTGATGGGTGAGTTGGTGTTCCTGTATCAGAGAAAGGCTGTTTGCATTTAATTATTTTAAATCAGAGCGCACCTGTTCGTTTGTCTGTAAATCTTTTGTTGAGTACATCTGCATTTGTGTTTTATCCAGCAGTGCGTCATTATGGCATGTGTGCATGTTTAAAATATATGACTTCTGTATAACATGGCCTTTTTATTAGACCAGTCCTGTGTTTATCCAATGGAATTATTGTGTGTTCATTTAAAATCAGAAGTGTTTTGGACCATTTATTGTTTATTTTGTTTTTAAACAGGCATCCCAGATAGCAGTGAAGAGGATGCAGAATTGGCTCGGTCTCTGGGTGTGAGCTGGAGCTCTGTTTTGAAGACAGATGAAGATGAATCTCAGACTTTAATAAACTCAGCTGAGGTAAACTCACCGTCACAGCTCTATACAGTGATGTATATTGGACATATCTTACAGACTGTAACCTGTGATCAACATTCCTGCTGTAGTTTACAGGTCAAAACCGACAAGAAGCTTTTAACTCCATTACCCAAAAAGCCCAGGAGAGGAAAGTTGGTGGATACCTCACTAGTACAAAGCTACGTGATTGGTTAATTTCGAGACAGCGTTACTGGGGCACGCCCATTCCCATAGTTCATTGCGGTTCATGTGGGCCCGTAGCAGTTCCAGAAGAGGACCTACCAGTCATTCTACCAAAAATACCCTCCCTCACCGGGAAAGGGGCGTCACCTTTAAAGATGGCACAGGATTGGCTGAGATGCCAATGTCCTAGGTAAGATGTTTCGTTTTGTCTTTGGTTTTGTGTGTGCAATCAATCAGTTTGGATTCATTTATTGCTAAGGTTTTTATACGGTTCAAAGACAAAAAGTTATTTAGATCAGAGCTCTTTGTAATGGAATAATTTTCTCTTATATGAATCACTGAACTCCCACTATGTCTTGTGCAATGTTGACAGATTCGGCCAGATCTCAATAAAACTCAGTGTTCAGATCTCAGTGTTTCAAATCTCATGACACCATGGGAGTTAAGACTTAAAAGTGACTTGTTTCTAGGAGTACTTGTCCCCAGGAGGCTGCAGGGATCATTATTACCACTGAGTCATGTAGTGACTGAAAATGTGCTTAGAGATTTTAACCTCCCAGTGTGAAGGGTATTAATAGACCGTCCCTGACCACCAAAAGCAATAATCCAAGTGACACAGTTGCTGAAAGCTGCTGACATTTTAACCAAAAGCTTTTATTTTAATGGTCATGGGGGCATAACAAAAATCTTTCTAGGCTTCTTATTTTAAATTATATCGTCTGTTTTACAGATACTTTGCAGTGTGCATGCAGATCCGTTACGCACCCGTTGTGCTTTCACACATACTCCGTGTGCAGAGCGCTGCTAATCTGTGACCTCCACGTGACACCGATTAAAAATGAATCACTTGGTTCTCGCTTTATGTGGAGAAACACCTCCCACTATACAATACAATATACTGTGTAGAGTATTTTTTCCAATTAAAGTATAATTGTATATAATTTTGACCAGATTAAATACTCCATTTGGAAAATTATGTTTATTTTTAAAGGAGAACACCGCCGTTTTTCAATATTTTACTATGTTCTTACCTCATCTTAGTCAAATTAATACATACCATATAGTAGATTGTTACTTAACACAACAAAACAAGATAGATTTTTGTGTTACACTTGTTTTTATTAAATATACATGACTATGACCTCATTAATATGTAACTGCTAACATATTTTGTAATTTATCTTTGTAAAAAATAATGAAATTACATTTTTATTTAAAATTTCAGTTTTGTCAAATGTTTCAAAAGCGACCAACAGTACAAACTTAAATTGTTGAAATTTTCAACAGTTTGAACGCTATGAAAATTAAATTAAATCAAATAAGAATAATATACATTTTCAATATACAAAAGACATATAACACAACGCGTTATAAGAAAACGCTTTTGGAATTTAAAAACACCTTTCTGAATCTACACGCTGAAAACAGTGTGTAAATAACGCAATATTTGTCTGTCAAGGTCTGTCAAGGGTTGCATGCTAAAGATGTTGGCATAGTTTGGAATGCAAATGTTATCAGGGCTCGGAGAAAATCGCTTTGTTTAACGTCGTCCATGCTCTCCCCTACTTGTTTAGTGAACTGTCTGTCATATGAATTCGGTGTCACATTTTCAATCGTGATGTGATGTTCCTTAACTGTATCAAAAACTCCAAATTGTTACCGCAGTATGTTAACTGAGTTTAACTCACTTTGTGTTTGCTGTGCTCATTTGTTTCGATTTCTCCTCGAGAGGCAACGCAGCCTTAAAAGCGTAAAAATCGGTCGCAATTGAGACTAAAGGATGCATAATCATTATCGTGTTTTGGTGATTGTTATTGGCTTTTAGGCTACTTGTCCAGCAAGTAAAATTCTCTTTCACTTGGCCTTTAAAAAAACACCTTGTCCCTGATAAGCGGACAAGCATTGATGTCGAGCCCTGCGATGTGTATTTAAACTGCTTAAGTTGTATTGCGTCAATTGAGAGGGGACGTAAGTTTTCCTTGTTTAATTTATAATTAATGATATTTATGCTCTTACAGCAACATTACACACTAACTAAAATTTGAAAAATGGTATCAGGAAGAACGTGACCTTTAATGTAAAGCTGCTTTGAAACAATTAAACAATTGTGAAAAGCGCTACATAAATAAAATTGAATTGAATATTTTCACTTTGAGTTTTACATTTCGTTTTTCAAAAAGGTAATTTGAAAAATCTTAGTAATATTTTTCTATTTTGTTTAATATTAAAGGGGCAATAAGTAGGATTTTAAGTGTTTTATTAATCAAAATCAATGTCTTTATTCATAAATATGTCCTCGTTGGTGTCAAATGACCTCTGCCAGTGATCTGACTTTTCGTAGTAAGCTTAGAATTTCTTCTTTTTATTTACATTGAATGGGTAAGTCCAGGGAGGCGTCCATGTCGTTCCGCCGTATTGATAAACTATAATAGCAGAGAGGGACAAAAAGCACTTGCCTACCAACGCGTTTCCACAACGCGTTTTCATTCAGAACATGTGAACCAGCTGCAACTGACAAGGAGATCAGCGATTACATAACGGCTACCGTAGTTGCAACACGCATTTGAAAAGGGGAGGAGCTAGTAAGCACTGTTCGTTTGAATGCAAAATACAATTCTACCACTAGATGGGGGTAGATCCTACTGATTGCCTCTTTAAAAAAATGTATGAAGTTTAAAATGAAAACAGAAACATTTACGGAGCTCAGATGCAAAAGCCGCTAAACGCCACCTCTGTCAAAAATGAAATAATTATATTAATGAATGCTCTTAGCACATATTATACGTTCATCAAATACTTTGCTTCCAATCCTCTTAGTGCATGGAGGATCAATTGGATGAACAATGGTGCAGTAAAAACCAACGATCACTTTTTTAAACATTTTCAAATTCTGATTTTCATCATTTCTATCTAAAGAGCCCAACTATAATTAGGATTCGGAAATCTTAAAGTTTTTGTTGGCAAGCACTACTTGCTTTCTTGTAAACAATGAGATTGGATCATTTCTTATCAACCGATAGCTCAAAAGTAAATCACTTTAGTTTTTTTGATGATGACATACATTTAACTGAGAGGCTGTGGAGAGAGAAAGAGAGAGATCTGTGCTTATCTACCTTGTCTTTAAGAAAAAGAGGAATCATTTCCTCAGCTGTGATATTGTCTCTGGCCTTGTGTTTAGAAGTTTAATTGAATCTGAGCCAAGTAATGCACACACAGAGACACATGATTGCATAAGAATACACACCTGAACAGCAGCCGCAGGACACTGTAGAGTTTCACATGATTTTAAGGAATAGCCTCATTGTGCTGCTGTAATACAGGACCACATAATGTCAGCTTTAGGTGGCATGCTCATAGATTGATTGATGCATGTTACATAAAAATGGCATAACGCTTTCTATAAACAACATGGTCAGGTTTGAGTTACTAAACAAAATCTAAACCCTGTTTTAGAAAGTAAACAGAAAAGTTTTTGGGACAAAAAATGCATTCTGGCTGTGATGATGACCGATTAACTAATGCAGTGTTCTTCACATCCAACCATGGAGAGCCGGTGTCCTGCAGAGTTTAGCTCCAACCTTAATCAAACACACCTACCTGTGATTTTCTAGTGTTCATGAAGACATTGAATAGCTTGCTCAGTTGTGTTTGATTTAGGTTGGAGCATAACTCTGCAGGGCATCAGCTCTCCTGGATTGGATATAAAGCACACTGGACTAATGCATCACAAGTGGATTGTCTTGTTGTTCAGTCCATACTTAATCTGCATTCTGGCATAGGTCAGGTGGTAACTTAACTCCAGTAGCAATTCCCTTAAAGTCCCCCTGTGGTGAAAATCAAGTTTTATTTTTGTTTATATATGTCTATGTGGTGTTTTTTAATATGCTTTAAAAGACAAACCATGTGCAAATTAAAACACCATTGCGTAGTGTTTTCTCCATAAATTGCAGTTTTCCAAAGACTGTCCAAAATCCATGGTTTGAAGTCGCATCAGCTTCTAACATCACAAATGTGTAACCAATCACATCAAGACAGTTGAACGAGTGGATCAGTAGTTTGAACCATAGATATGTATGGATGCCACATAGGCTGTGTCCCAATTCAAAGGCTGCGACCTTCTAAGGACGTATTTTAAGACCGACTGCGTCACAGCAGCGTGACTTGAGGCTGGTAAGGCCGTCCCAATTCAAAGGATGCTTAGAATGAAGCCTCAAAAGGCGTCCTCATTTCTCTGCACTGTTAAGGATAGAACGAATGATTCCTTAACAGCCGAGGATATCCCAAGAGTCATTGCGCATCTGTCCCGGCTGAATATAATGGCTGGATATTCTAAAATAAACAATTAAAACCTTTATTTTATTTAAATAAAAGTGTATTTATCAGAAAACATTTTTCTTGTCACTGTTTTAGTATTATAAGTTATGTTTTGTGTTAATATTATTCTTTTTATGTTGCGTATATTTCTAAGGTTTATTAATTTGATATACTATTGAATAGTTTAATCTACAAAACGTGTCATATTTTCTAAAATAAATTAATATTTTTTCTGATTTCATATTTATTTTAATAAGTCAGAAACGTCCGGTGTCCTGCTGACAGGCGCGGTGGGCGCGTGCAGCAGGTGACGCCAATTATGGGTCCACCGAAGGTTAGACCATCTCACTTCAGTTCTCATCGCAAACTTCTGAGGCTTCCACCTTGAAAGACCGAGTGCTCACCTTTTAAGGTATCTTTCTTAAGGTTGCAGCCCTTGAATTGGGACACAGCTATAGACTCAACACTGAAACCATTGCAGCACAGCTGCTTAAGATCAATTTCTGTGACGCAGTATGAATTCTCTAACCTGTTAACATCAGCGCCAAAGAAAATATGTGCTGCGAACAGTAACTCGTGTATGCATTGTGTGAAACCGGACTTAGCAGTGATGTGTCTGAAACTGCCTAATGTGGCATCTATGTACATTTATATCTTTGGCCAGAGCTGTGTGATTGAGACGGGGTCTAATTCGCGTATTCATATATCCATGTTTACTAAATGAGACCCGGGTGTAGCGCAGTGCACAGCTCACGAGCCTCCTGTGGCTCACCAAGCTTTAATTTGTGGCTCGCATGCTAGTAAATAATACGATGATATAATCATGCAGTCATGCACTTTTTGTGTCTTTTCTGCTCCAGATGAAAGTTATTATTGAATTGTTATTATCGAAACAACACATTTTGTGTTACTTTTAACACAACTTGTGTTTTATTTTCACACAAAATCAACACAAAATGACACCTAATGTGTTAAAATTAAACGTAATTTGTTAAAAGCTTAACACAAAAAGATTTCCCATTTTTGTATTTATTGCATTGCATATTGTATGTTTATTGATAAGAAGACATGTTATTTATGACTGGATGTTATTTTTGATACTTTGCGGTAAAAGTGGCTCTCCAATGTTGCCTCTAGTGAGAACCACTGGTACATTCAAGTCATTTTTTAAGGCATAAAGAAATTATCACAGAAAAAACCCTTTACGTATGCCAAGTTTTAAGTGATTAAGTTATCAACTACATGGAGAGATTAAATGTGTCCATTTAATCGGATGTGTTTTAGCTTGTTAACTATAACATATTGATGTTAACTAACCTTCCCAGCACAATTCTGAGATTGTTCCCTTTGTGGTACCTTAAATTTGAAGCTCACTGTAAAAGACAATGGTTTATATATAATCTAAGCTGTTGGATGGTGGTTTAGCTGGTTGCTTACTGGGAATGCTGGTGAAGTGGTTTACACTCTATAAAAGGCTGGGTTATTTTTGACCCATGTTGGGTAAATATTGGACAAAACACATGCTGGTTTAAAAATTACCCAATGTTGGGTTGTTGTTATGCAGCCATGGTTAACAATAACTCACCAGTTGGATTAAAACAACCCAGCAATGGGTCAATTTTAACCCATCCATTTTTAGAGTGTACTTGGGTTGCCGGATGGGCAGATGTGCAAAATTTTTCACAAACTAAATCCTCAGGTACAGCATTGGGGTGCTTTGTGTGTTGCTTTCATATAAAAAACTGTCTGTGAAGTCACTGACTTTAGGTTTTGGATGCAGTGTCTCTTTCACTCATTTCCTCCTGACTTCCTAACACTTCTCTGCTGTCATTACCTGACCTCCAGTCAGTGTGTGTCTCATGAGAGACTGTGTTTCATATCTACATTCTCAACGCACACACATTTCTAAGCCATTTTGTCAATAATTGGCTGAAATAGCAAAAATCTGCTAAATCTCATTTTTGATAAAAGCCCCTAATCCCATAGCGTGGATCTGCTATAACCACACTCATGTGAGGCACCTCATTACGCATTGTATGTAAGGATGCTAGTCTCTCAAATGGCACCTGGTATTCAAAGAATTAACCTGCTACACTTTCGTCCTGTTGCTAAGCAACCAGCTCGCGCTACCCGTGATACAATAGACAGGATTGTCTGAGCGTACGACTTATTATCAAAGACAGGGTGGACTCTTTGGGGCTGGAGTGTGGGGAGCGTCCACACTCCTTGGGAGCGACATTAGATAAACAAGAATCCCTCTTATGTACATTAAAGTATGCTCACACTGGGTGAGGGGTTTGGACATTAATTAGTTTCTTCTCATGCTGATGGTTAGATGAAGTCTACAGAGACTTGTTAAGTTTAACCGGATTGTAAACTGACAGATGGCCTTGGCTATGAGGAACTGTTTGCTTTGGGTATGAGTCTGGCATGGTGTCATTCTGACAATTACGGGAGCGTGTTTGGGGGTTTGGTGGTTGTCATTACAACAGCAATTCTAAAGAATGTTTATCCTTAAAGGGGACATTTCACAATACTTTTTTAAGATGTAAAATACATTTTTGATGAGCACATATGTGAAGTTTTAGCTCAAAATATCATTATGTTAAAATTGCCACTTTCTTTGTTTGAGCAAAACATTTTTGGGTGTGTCCTTTAAAATGCAAATGAGCTCATGAAATGCAAACACTGATCACAATGATTGTGGTTTGTTGTAATTGACACTCCAATCTCCTGTCAATTATTTTTACTCTCTCTGCACTAAATCCTGTGGTTGGATAGTGCAGATTAAGGGCGTTATTATCCCCTTCTGACATAACAGGTAGCCAAATATCAATGACCTATTTTTCACATGCTTGCAAAGATTGGTTTACCAAAACTAAGTTACTGAGTTGATCTTTTTCACATTTTCTAGCTTTATGGAAGCAATAGGGAGCCAATTATAGCACTTAAGTTAGATTTTCATGATATGTCCACTTTAAACATGAAGCCTGCAGTGAATTCAAACTGTTAAATGTTATAACACAGTGTAAAATAGTTTAAGGACCATGTGGCAAAAAGACTTAAATTATGTCACATCCAGGATCATGCACTTATTTTAAAAGTGTTACAGCATAATGAGGTTAAACAGAAAGTGAGGGACAATACTTATTGTAGACATAATCTGCATTGTCTCATGAAATGAATTTACAACCCCAAATCAGAAAAAGTTGGGACACTGTAGAAATTGTGAGTAAAAAAGGAATGGAATAATTTACAAATCTCATAAACTTATATTTTATCCACAATAGAATATAAATAACATATCAAATGTAGAAAGTGAGACATTTTGAAATGTCCTGCCAAATATTGGCTCTTTTTGGATTTCATGAGAGCTACACATTCCAAAAAAAGTTGGGACAGGTAGCAATAAGAGGCCGGAAAAGTTGAATGTACATAATAAGGAACAGCTGGAGGAGGACCAATGTTTAGGAATGGGAATTTTGCCCCATTCTTGTCTAAAACAGGCTTCTAGTTGCTCAACTCTATTAGGTCTTCTTTGTCGCATCTTCCTCTTTATTATGCGTCAAATGTTTTCTGTGGGTGAAAGATGTGGACTGTAGGCTGGCCATTTCAGTACTCAGATCCTTAATCTACACAGTCTTGACGTTGTAATTGATGCAGTAAGTGGTCTGGCATTGTCATGTTGGAAAATGCAAGGTCTTCCCTGAAAGAGACGACGTCTGAATGGGAGCATATGTTGCTCTAAAACTTGGATAAACCTTTCAGCATTGATGGTGCCTTTCCAGATGTGTAAGCTTTCCATACCACACGCACTCATGCAACCCCAAACCATCAGAGATGCAGGTTTCTGAAATGAGCGCTAATAACAACTTGGGATGTCCTTGTCCTCTTTAGTCCGGATGAAATGGCGTCCCAGTTTTCCCAAAAGAACTTCAAATTTTGATTCGTCTGACCACAGAACAGAACGGTGGATTGTGTTCACCGACAATGTTTTCTGGAAGTATTCCAGAGCCCGTGTTATGATTTCCATTCCAGTAGCATTCCTGTATGTAATGCAGTGCCGTCTAAGAGCCTGAAGATCACGGGCATCAAGTATGGTTTTCCAGCCTTGACCCTTACGCACAGAGATTGTTCCAGATTCTCTGAATCTTTGGATGATATTATGCACTGTAGATGATGATAACTTCAAACTCTTTGCATTTTTTCTCTGAGAAACTCTGAAAACTATTTTTCGCCGCAACATTGGGGGAATTGGTGATTCTCTGCCCATCTTGACTTCTGACAGACACTGCCACTCTTACAGGCTTTTTTATACCCAATCATGTTGCCAGTTAACCTAATAAGTTGCAAATTAGTCCTTCCTTATATGTACATTTAAATTTCCTGGCCTCTTATTGCTACCTGTCCCAACTTGAAATGTGTAGCTCTCATGAAATCCAAAATGAGACATTTCAAAATGTCTCACTTTCAACATTTGATATGTTATTTATATTCTATTGTAAATCAAATATAAGTTTATGAGATTTGTAAATTATTCCTTTTTTACTCGCAATATGTCCCAACTTTTTCTGATTTGGGGTTGTAGAACGACAGTAAAAGCATGATATTTAAATCTGGGTAAATGCAGAAGTTTAGGAACTGTTGAAATTATAAAAAGTAGCTGTTTGTAAATGGCTTCATGGTAAAAATGTATCATTATCATAATGTATGGTTTTCATAATATGTCTTTCGCCGGACATTAGGTGTAAAGGTCCTGCGGAGAGAGAAACGGACACCATGGACACATTTGTCGACTCATCCTGGTACTATTTTAGATACACTGACCCACACAACCTGCTGAGGTAAGGAGAAATGTCCACTCAAACACCAGGTGTTTGTAGAGATTGTCCAAGCCTGTGATGTTTCTATAGATGCTAGAAGAGAACCGAGGAGTCATTAGTCACTTTAGGGCATTATAGTATAGGCTTACTTTGTAAGAAAAAAAATTTGTATCATTTACTCATTCACGGTAAAAAGTGTGTAATATTTTGGTATGTATCCTTTTCAAATTTTTTGAATGTTAAAATTTATTGTCCTGTTCACAGATCTTAAATATTTGTTTGTGTTCACATGAAGAAAGGAAGTAATATATATGAAGAGCACAGATGCAAAACCCTCTATGCGTCTGACATGTTTTCTTTTAAATTAGCATTTTTTAAAATCAAATTAATGGATTCTGCCAACAAAACAGTATTTCTGAATTGCCTGAGACCAGGATTAATAACTAGCTTCCGATATCGCTGCCATCTTAGACTCCTCTGTATTCAGAAGAGAGTATCAGCGTTGTGTACGCACTTTTCTTAGTGACATATGACAAATTCGGGGGGGGGGGGGGGCACAGAGCAGCAGCACAGAACTAAGATGGCGGCATTACCAGAAGTGAGTTATTTTTGTTTATAAAGTTTTAAATATGGACCCTCAGAAGGAATTCTCATCGTGGAGCCTAACTTAACTGAAAGATCCAAAACATTTTGTAAAATTACTGAACATGTGTTTGTGAAAAATGAAGGACATACAGTATGGATTTTGGACAGCTTGGGGGTGAGTAAATCATGGGCAGAGGCGAACACTTCCTAAGTACATTTTTAAGTATTTGTATTGTATCAGTGTTTTTCTTTGGCAAACATACATTCCAAAGCATATTATTATCATTTTTACTCCACTACATTTCATAACTTCAAGTTTTTGGTTTATATTTAATATTTAAGTACATTAAACATCTAGTACATTTTTACTTTTACTTAGAAGTACTTTTGTACTTTTACTCAAGAAAAGTAAAAGTACACAATTTTATGTAATTAGGTATTAAATCAATTTTAATATGCAATATAAAAGAAATACACAGTATGATTCTATGCTTTAAAATGTAGTGCATTTTTTCCCAAGATAAACACTCGGATAAAGCACAAATGCTTCGAAAATTTACTAAATTATACTCAAGTAGTGTCCGCCTCTGATAACGGGTTTAATATCATTTTTGGACGAATGAAAGATTTATAAAAAAATTAATAATGAAGCTCACAGATAAGTAAAAAAAAACAATATTCCAAAACAAATTAAAGTTTTTTTCATTTTAATTTAATTTCGACTTTAATATCATGTCATTTTTACGAAGGCAGCGTTTTGCAGCTTTTGCATCTAAGCTCCTCTTATACAGGTATATCTTGGATGGCATGACAGTTAGTAGAGACATTTTTGTAAACTATTCCTTGAAGTCAACATTACATGCAACTTAACACAACTAGGGCTAATGCCAGAATGCACTGCAACAATCTCAGTGAAGAACATACATTAAAAAGATGGCACATGAAGGATGTACAAATCTATAGTTTTATAATCTGTTAATAGTGCTGAAGTTTCTGGATTTAGTGCCAGGGGGTGTTGCCGAGATAATTACTGAATGAACTGACTTTTATTGTTGAATGATCAAGATGACCACCAAATGCCTTAAAGGGACTTTGTGTTATTGTTAAACTAAACCTTCTTCAACCTATTACTTGTATTTTAATCTACAGTATATCAATAAAAGATGTTAAATGTTATAAATATTTTTAAATAAAATTTGTAGTAAGTAATATTTTTCACTTTTTTCAATTCGTACTAAGAATTTTTAAAAGATCTTAAAAATGGCGCCAAAACACAATAACAACAAATGACTTTGTTTAATGACGCACTGAAGCAGCTTGGAATTATGGGAGTACCAACCTCTACTCTATTAGTAAGTGTCTTATTGCTGTAGAATACCTCTTGATGTGCATTATGTCGTCCGCGGGAAGACGCACTGATTACAGTCTACATACTAATGTTGTGATCGATATAATAGCATACGATTTTTGAATAGTTATGAATCAAAACAACTCACCCATCGCGTTA
Organism: Paramisgurnus dabryanus; assembly: GCF_030506205.2. Classification (NCBI taxonomy): domain Eukaryota; kingdom Metazoa; phylum Chordata; class Actinopteri; order Cypriniformes; family Cobitidae; genus Paramisgurnus; species Paramisgurnus dabryanus. Next base: position 35,283,326 of record NC_133349.1, on the reverse strand, counting down.
AACACAAGCAAGATCAGCATCTCTGTCTAGTTAAATGTTGTCTTGAAGCTCTCTCCATCCAGATAATACAACACTGATATTGATCCTCATTTTTTACATATATACTAAAATACATTTATACTAAAAGGGATAGTTCACAATCAGCTGTGTGCTTACCATCATTTATCAAAATATCTTCTTTTGTGTTATCAGAAAAAATACATTCATGCAGGTTTAGAACAACATGAGGATGAGAAAATGATTTTTGGGTGAACTATCCCTTTAGATATAAATGTATTGTTTTATGAATATAAAATAATTGGTTTTAGTCACTGACTACATATAAAACTAAGGTCATGATTTTAAAACATTCACAAAATACTTATTTGTGTGAGGATCTGATTAGGTACAAAGCTTCAACAGTATGTTTTAGACTCTGTGTTTGTACATGAGTGCCCCTCTGTGGCACACACACACACACTCACGTGTGCATCATCATACAGTATTCAGTAAACATAATATTCCTCTCCTCTCGCAGGCCTTTCGATCGCTCTCAGGCAGATCATTGGATGCCGGTGGATGTTTACATTGGTGGAAAGGAGCATGCCGTCATGCATCTGTACTATGCCCGCTTCCTCAGTCACTTCTGCAAAGAGCAGGGCATGGTTTCACATAGGTACTCCACACACACACACACACACACACACACACACACACACACACACACACACACACACACACACACACACACACACACACACACAGACACACTGAAGTTAGAGACAAATAAAATATGAGAGAAATAATATAAAATTAAAGACAGTGTAAAACAGTTTTTTCCATAGTATAACATTGCTTGAATAAAACGGAATATTATATCTCAAATACATTGTAACATTTTATAAAGTCTATCTGGAATTGTATTGTATGACTGCTCTGTGCGGCTTCATACTTTTTACTATAAAAAGAGATTGTAAATGAAACCGGTTATAACCTCAATTACATAAAAATATAAAGATGAAATATATCTATAAAGTGGTGTCACATAACGATTCAGTCACATGGTGCTAATGCAACCATGGTACATCCGTAGAAAACAATCCATGCATGTACGGTTGATGTTTGTTTTTTTGTATTTTCACCTATTTTTAGGGAGCCCTTCAAAAAGCTTCTGGTACAGGGTCTAATAAAGGGGCAGACATTTAGGGTGGCAGAGACCGGTCAGTACCTGAAGAAAGATGAGATTGATTTCACAGGTTTGTGCATCCCACCTTTCATTTTTTTGTGGGTGCTAGACATCAGACTTGCGAAGGGAAATGTGGCATTGACAACAGTGAAACAAATCTAAATAAAAAAAAATTAAAATAATCAGTTTTGGGCATAAGACGCCTCATTGCAGTCAATTGCGGAGGTGAAGGCAGTTTCATAATCCATTAATGAAGCTTTTTGATTTAGTGCTTTAATCATTCCTTAACCAAGTACATCGCTGCCAGGGGGTGTTACAAAGATGACCAATGAATGAACTGACTTTAATTGTTGAATGACCAACATGACCACTGAATGCTATTGTTATCCTAAACCTTCTTTAGTTGAAGACATTTTTTTTCAGAATAACTTAATCATGTCTGACTGTTAAATTAACTTCTGCAAAGACATCAATAAATAACTTTTGCTTTTCAGGCGACGGTGTGTATGCGCCACCAGGTGTCAGTATAAGCCCAATATAACTTGAGTTTACATTTAATTAACATGACATTTAAGAGTGATTTTGAGAAATAAATATGCAATTAAACTGTAAATGTACACACAATCATGAACAATTACACTTTACCAACCAGATCGACATTAGTTTGACAGTAGTTCACACTTTTGTACACAAAGAAAATAAAAGACATTAGTCTTGTTTAAATCCAGTCCAGAAATGCCTCTGAGATGCCAGACTTCACAAATAAAACTCAATGAAGTGCAATGCTGTGTTTTGTTTTGAAATTGAAAACTGTAATGAAAGTTAATAAATAGTTGAAAATGCAAATGTGATGAATGCAATTTACTTAAGCTAAAGTGAGATGTAAAAAATTAAAAGAAAAACTGTTTTATTGAATTTTGCATGTCTATGAAAGATTTATTGTCCCTGTCTACCCTTACCACCAGAAACGTGTGTGTCATTTTATCAAACTAGAGTTGCATAAAGTTTCAACATCGCAATGCACATCACAGAACATGTAAAGCGTTTTTTCAAAAGGAAAATTATTTGGGATGCCTTGAGCTTTTTTTAGAGCTTTTAATTCATCTGGTGAAGTCATCCAGTATTTCGAATACTGCAAGATACACAGCAGAAAAATTAAATATTGCAATGTCGGTTCTCCCCCAATATCATGCAGGAATACTACTTCAAATTGCTCATGAGGCTGAAACTAAAAGCTGACAGAACAATCAAGTTACAAACAGTTTTTCTCATTCACATTAATCGCCCTTCATCCCCTCACTGTTTCACTTCCTATGTCTGTTTCTTTTATTGGGGTACTGGATTTTAGACAATCCTTATTGTTGCCAGGCAACAAGGTAAACGGACTAGCCTGAGCATTAGAATTGGCTCCAAAATCACATGTAATTTCTGTAATGATATTGATGATGGTATTATAACATGTCTGTGTGTAGGGGAGAAATGCTTATTACTGTAAAAACAGGTGGTTCTCCTCACACATAAGACCCTGTTTAGGTCTGTTATAATCATTGTTTTTTGATGATCTGATCCAAAAGATCGGTCCAAACCATATTTCGGACAAAGCTGCACCCACATCATATTCGTCATTCGTTATTTATAAATGCTAATGCATCCTGATTAGATCACGGCTGATAATACTGGATGTAAGCAAGGCCTTTCTCTCTCTCTGGCAGGACTGGAGCCTGTTCACAAAGTCACGGGGAGCCGACTGCAGGTGACGTGGGAGAAGATGAGTAAATCTAAACACAACGGCGTGGACCCACAGGAGGTCGTGCAGCAGTACGGTATCGACACCATGCGGCTGTACGTTCTGTACGCTGCTCCACCTGAGCAAGATATCTTATGGGATGTCAAGAGTGAGTAAAGTTTATAGAGAAACCATCATCAATACATTTGACTATGTATACTATGTATTGGCTGCAAAGTTTTCATCATGATGGACATAAGCAGTAAAAACATTCATATATTGACTATGTATTAAATGTTTGCATTAGCAAAAGTGACTGAGAGTTAATACAGGCAATGCAGAGAAATATCACTAGAAGCAGTGAGATAAAGACGTGGAAAGTTTGTTACCTAAGTTTGAATAGTCCATGTTCTGTAAGTGGTCATAGAGATGCCCATGAATTATTTAAAATATGGATGTGATTCGATTAACATGATGATTTGTGTGTGTAGCTGATGCCATCCCAGGGGTGTTAAGATGGCAGGCCCGTTTGTGGGGGCTGCTCACCAAACTACGAAGTGTACGGGAAGGTCAAGAGACGCCCAACCCTTCTATCCTGAACAAGAGAGAGCGCTCAGAAGCCAAGAAGATTTGGGAGAACAAAAACTACACAATCACACAGGTGAAACCATACAAAAGTAGATTATTTCTGCTGAAGGAGCCATATGCAGTTTCTTGTGATAGATTTATGTTGTTTTTTCCTCCTTCTGTCTCTTGAGTTGTTTTAAAGAACAGTTTGCATTGCAGGTCCTAGCCAGTGACATCTTGTAAAAGCAGTGTTTAAATGACATAAAATATTACAAATCTAATTTTTGGGGGGTGAACTATTTCTTTAACCGAGGGTGTGTAGAATGTGAAAGTGATGTAAATGTGGAATGTGCTATAAATAGCCTCTCTAGTGGCTAAGATTGATTTTGTGCTGGTATAAAGGCCTGGGCTGTGGTTGATCCGATTCAGAGCCACTAAGTCTTTGATCTTCTGCTGGGAAAAGCCATTATAATCAGCTGTGCTCTTTCTTTAGTCAGGTCCTCTCGGGGACAGATGTTGCCTATTCTTTAGTGATGTTTTCTTTAACCAGATATTGACTTAAACTGTTCAGAGGACATTGGTGATCTAGTCTCAAATCATGACAAAAGAGTAGCTTTCACCACCAACAGGATTTCTGTGTTTACACAAGGCTTAACGCGCACACTTTTATTCACAAGAAATGTTGTGTCCAAAGTGCATCGACACTGACTGGAACACAGTGCATCTTCTTTTACCTTTACTTATTTCAGGCTTTAATGAGACATCTGGTGACATTTAAGCTCTTTTTCATAACCGCTTTGCGGTCCTTTGCCTGCATAGAAAAATTGACTACAGAAATTGACGTCGCTCACAATTGATTTTAGACTGTTATTAATATGTCACAAATATTGGGTAATCTAAATTTTTTTATTTTTGTAATAATTAGATTAAAATACTACCTACACTCTTAAAGGGATAGTTCACCAAAAAAAGAAAAGAAAATTCTAAAACTCATGTTGTTCTAAACCTGTATGTGTTTCTTTTTTTCTAATGAACACAAAAGTAGTTATAATAATAATATAATAATTAAAAATATATAATAATAATAAAAAACTTTAAAATAATAATAAAAACCGTTATTTTCTATAGCGCCTTTAATTGTAGATCTCAAAAAGCTGAACAACAAGAAATAATACACTGTATAAAATAAAACAACAAGCCAAAAATATGAACAGATTATACAAATCAAAACAACAACAAATAATTTTTTTTTTAAATAGGGTGTTCATACGTGCCATTCTTTGCGGGCGCGCCAGGATTTCAGATGCGTTTTCCGGAAGTCATATTTGTCGACCGCATACGTCATAGAGAATTATTATTATTATTAAAAGCAACTGTTACATTTTAAGCAAAGAAGGAAACTACAATTGTATGTCTTATGTTTTTAACTGAGTGGCGTATGCCGTCAACAAATAGGACTTCCAGAAGACGCATCAAAATCCTGGCCAGGACGCGTCCGGGAAGAATGGCACGTATGGTCACCCTATTTTAAAAAATAAATATATAATACAAATGTTCAATTAAAAGCATGTTCAAAAGAATGAGTTTTATGGGGAGATAAAAAATTCTAAGCGTTTTAGCTTGCCTTATCTCAATAGGTAAAGAATTCCACAGTTTTGGAGCTAATGGAGAAAACGCCCTGTCACCCATCAATCATAAACGGGTTAATGGAACAGTTAAAGACCACTTTATCATTTATTTTAATGATGGTAAAACACAGCTGATTGTAACTATTGACTTCCATAGTAGAAAATACACCATATTTTTTCAGACATCCACATAAGAAACAATTATTGTCCGAATTGGGTTTAGGTAGGCAGTTTTTTATGTTTTAGATTTTCAGGCTGGAGACATACTGAACGTTGCAAATGCATTTAGCTAGAAATGTATGGTTGAGTACATCTTAAGATGTATTTTCCTGTATACTGTAGGCGTTCAAAAATATTTTTAATATTCAAAAATATAGTTAGCAATGCAAGTTTCAGGCGAACTGGTGTTGGAGTGTAAATAAAGCAGATTTTTGTTGACAGGTCACGGATCACTTCACAGAGGACTTCCTGTTTAACGCAGCCATCTCTCGGCTGATGGGTCTGACCAACACACTTTCTGTAAGTCTCCTGTGATCATCTGTCTGCTGTTAACAGTTCTGCTTTACCATAAATGAGTTGAGCTTTCTGAACTTTTGATTGTTGCTCTCCCACAATAGCAAGCTTCATCTCGAGTAGTTCTGCACAGTGTGGAGTTTGAGGAGGCTTTGGCATCGCTCTGCATCATGGCTGCACCCATGTGTCCACATTTAGCTTCTGAACTCTGGACAGGTACTGTATGACAATTCAATTCTTCAAAGTCAATTCTTTAAAACTTTTTTATCCACCTGCATCTCTTTTCCAAACCCAAATGCTGTTAATCTTCAGAAGAACATATAAGGTAAATTTAAGAAGAGAGTCAGGCTTGTAACCCGAGGGTTGCCTTTTCGAGTCTCATTGAAGGCAATTTAGAACTAAGGTGCTCTTGAGCAAGGCCCCTGTCTCCGAGCGATGCACTGATCGCTGCCCACTGATCCGTACACTATGTGTGTGTTCACAACTTGCAGTGTGAGTGTCAACTACTCAATGAATGGGTTAAATGCGGATTTCACATTCCAAGTATGAGTTACCATATGTTATACCTCACTCTCAGAATCTCAGCACAGTTTGTTTTTATACAAACAGTTACAACAGTTTTTGGTGACCATGGCTTTAAGCAAGCAAAATCCCAACATTAAACATTAAAGCTCTTAGAATATTCTTATGCCATTTAAATAGCTTAGTGTGAGGAATAATTTAAAGATATTTTCTACTTGTATGGTGCTTTTTGTCATTTTTAGACTTTCTCCAAGGCTTTCCTTGTATGGAAAACAGAAGTATAAAGAAGAAAGTATGTATATGGGTTCACAATGACGTGGAGTAAATTATGATCTTGTTTGGGTAACTTTACTTTAGCTGGGTATATAGAAATGAATTTAACAGTTTTTGTTTTCTAATTGTGAGAGTCTTTATGAGACACTTATGAGAAAATTCAGTGAGAAATTATGTTGGAGTGACACTTTTATCAATTAAGTTTGAATTAGATTGTGAAAAACGACTTGGTTGGTTATTGTTATCTTCCCTACAGTAGCAGAAGAGTGGGAATTATTGTGATTAAATATTATGTAAAAAAAACAGAATACAGTTGGTAAATAATGCACAAGGAAACCTGGGGCTGGATTTACTTAATTCAAAATGAACATTAGACAAAAAATAAGAACATTATTAAAATAAATTATAAGAAGTTTGTAAGAAGACTCATAAATGCAATTCTTGAAAATTTCATTAGTTCTCAAATTATTTTCTTAAAGTTAATCTTCATTTTTTAAGAGTATAAGAGTATTATACAGGCTTTAAGATGAATTATTTTAGCCTGCTTATGAGGAAACAAACGTATTTGTCAATTTGTGGATAATGTATGAAATGTTTAATGATGTTTAATGCATACGATAGAATAAATTATTTGCTGGTAATTTGAAAAAGAAATAAAAAGTAAGTAAAAAGTACTCAATTTATGAAAAGTTATGCTTGATCATCATTATTATATCAAATATGAAATTCCTCAATACTAAATAATCTTTGGGAAGTCAAACAGTCAAAATTGTGATTTCTGAATACGATGCGTGTCGCATTTAAAACAACCAAATGAACATGTAAGACAACAGTGATGTTGTTCTAATTTTAAGATGTTATTCAAAACTTTTATACAAAAATCTTTTTTTCGACAAAATTAAGTAATATTTTTCTTAAGAAGTTATTTTTGGGAATACAAAATATTCTTAACTTCTTTCTTTAATTTAGAAATAAAGTGGCATGTAAAGAAACATTTCTTCAGAATGTTATGTGTATCCGGACCAAGGAACAGAATTAAAAAGTAAATACATAGACTTATATTTATACTTGTATATCCTCTTTCCCAGTTTAAAAGAATACTCCACTTTCTTAAAAAAAAATCTTGACAATTGACCCAAATGTCATTGAATATTTGTATATCTTTCTTTGTTCAGTTGAGAAGAAATTAAGTTTTTTAAGGAAAACATTCTATAATTTTTCTCAATTTAATAGACCTCAAAAGTTTACAATCTAGTTTAAATTTGCAGCTTCAAAGGGCTAAATGATCCCAACCAAGGCATAAGGGTCTTATCTAGCAATACAATTGTCATTTTTGTCTTGCACAAACCGTGTGATGCGCCAGCGTGACCTCACGTAATGTGTAGGAAAGTGGAATAATCCTTTAATGTGGAGAAACTATTGTCAAAATATTGGTAACAAAACAAACAGTATCACTAGCGGTACAGAAATGACATTTTAAGCACAGAGATAGACATTATGAGTTTATGTTGGGTATTAATGTAGTGTTGAATAAGAGGGGTGGTGATCTTTTTAGAACTGACACGTACTGTAAGTCATATGGGTGAAATGCTGACTTTCCGGTCAACATGTCCATGAGCTTATCTAATCCTCTTCACCCAGCTAATGTAAGAAATGCAAGAATGCAACGTTGCTAGTACTGTATCACATGTACACAATCCCAAACTCTTTTACCTTATTGTTCTCCGTCATATCGGTTTCTCCACATTGTGTCTATTGTTTCTGGTAACTGTTTGCACCTTTGACCTGTTACAGACGTGCTCCCTGTGATATTGTTGTACATTCCTTACTTGTCTACTTCTATTCATTCTTCTGTATGCGGCTATAATATTGTTTCATAAAAAACTAGACCTGTCTTAGATATCAAATACACGTATATAGTTTTAGTATGCGTCCGTTATATGGCTCTTTTTTAAAAACTCAACACTTTGGCAAAGCAAAGCTCAAATCTAAGGGACCTTATGGGACCAATATCTGACCCTGCTCTGTGGTATCAAAGACGATTATCATACTATGCAGGTAGTCATTCAGAAGAAAGGTGGTTGTACCATACTTGTTTTTAGAGACAGCATGACATATGAACAATAAGCAAGATGATGTTGTTAAAAAATCCTTTTGGGAAAAGATGTAAGCCGTTGTATAGAGTCATGGAAAAAGCTAGTGTTGGGAAAACAAAGGAAATCTGTAGTGTATCTGTAGTCCACTCCATCACATCCCGCTATTGTCACACACACAGAGAAAGTGTACGTGTGTGTCTCTTGAGGAAAGATGTGAAATGGACACATCCTCATGTTCTGATAACAGAATAATTGATGGTGACCAGAAGACACTGAGTTTATGTAGGTGTCTGAAGGTTTTGCTTGATGTGCATGCACACATACATTGTTTTGATATTTAAATGAATTGCTTACCAGCAAATGTAAATGTTGACATTATTTAAACACCCTCTATAACATGCAGTATCTTTACCTTTTTTTGTTGTTTGTTTGTTTTTTTGAGTTGTGATTGAATTTAGTCTAGTTAGTAAAGTGACAGTCTGGTTCAACTATGATTAGATTTAGAGTAAATGCAGTGTACAAATGAATATCAGATCATTTAAAAAAAGTTCTCAGTTTCAGTGTTGGTATAGTATTATATATTATTTTTTTATTCACACAACTCTTTCCTATACAACAACAGTTTAGACACAACAGCAGCAAGCCCTTAAAATGGGAAAGCACCATAACACACAAAATAGCCTTTATGTTATATTTGTAAGTCATTGTTTAGTGAACATCTTCCTCTTTACCGAAGGTTTCACTTTAAATATCATCCCTGTTTTGCAGGTTGGACATCAGTGATGTTGAAATAAAGGTTATTTTGTGTTGTGTATTGTTTAGCACTTACACACACATATTGTAGATGTTCAGGACAAGCGGAAGCGTACATCCTTCCTGAAGGTCTTGTTAGAGGTCATATCTAAATTTAGAGGATCCGAGAGTGGGGAATCGATCATGTGACCATGTGATGTCTGTTTCTGTGCTGGATCAATCACCGCCCTGTCATCAGTAATGGTGTTAAACTAACAGTTTTTTGTGTACTGTAGGTTTGTCTCAGGCGAGGAATCCTTTAGGAACCATGAGGAAGGGAAATGTCCTTCAGCAGCCGTGGCCTAGTGTCGACCCAGAGTACCTACAAACCCCTGACACGCTCCAGGTTTCTGTACGGGTATGTCATACACACACACACAAACTACAGCCACTTAAATAATAAAGAAAGTGCTTATAGTTAGTCAAACTGTAAACTGCAAATGGTGCTTTCCCATACCACCACAATGCTAGAGGTGTTTTGGATGGTGGTTTGGATCTTCTGGGTGGTTGCCTTCTGGCTCAAATATAACAAGCTCACTCTCCGGTCTCTCATATTTTGGTTGCAATTTATGGCACGGCTCCCTTTTACAGTGTAAGTTTGGGATTTTTCCACTTGTTTTATTGTCCATGGAAAAATCCCAAATCCAATTTTTTAGAAAAGTAAATAGTACACCCCTCCTTAGCAAGCCGCATGATTCGAGGTGTTGTCATTAGCATGTCCAGAATGAGTACACATTCAGCAAATAGTTTTCTCTGGTAAAGTGACAAAGGAGTAAGTGTGTAACTCCTACTAAAAAAGTCTGTATTTTATTACTGGCACTCTGTAATTTCTGTCTGTAAGAGCGTGTGTGATGGGCTTGGCCTTTGAATTACTCATGATGGGTGAACAGTTATTACAGGCTTCAGCCCTCCGTGCGGCTGCTCAGAGTCTCCCTTGATGTTTGTGTCTCTGCTTGCCCTGAATGAATGAATCAAGTAGTGATAGTTCATGATCAGTCACTATCAGTGTTTAAAGAAAACAAGACTATGTGTTTGTTTGTAAAATCGTATGCAAGTAATCCCATAATGCACTACACTTGAAAATGCTAATTTAATACGATGAACATTGATTGTGGATGCTTATTAATGTGCATGTATTTTTCTGATACACAAAGTGTTTTGTGTCATTTCCTGCATACCAATGTGCCTACTATCCCTTCTAAATAGTTAGTATTCGATAAAAAAAGAAAATTATGTCCCTTAATATGTTGAAATGAGTATCCATGAAGTACCCGGATGGTGTACTACTTTTGTTAAAAATTCTGTTTAAGATCCTTGCAGTCTCTCAAAAGCTGATGTTACCCACAATGTTTAGTGACGCTGCAGTGAATTAATATATCAAATAAGTGATGCGTTAACGGAACGAAACTAGAAAAACAGAAATGTAAGAAAGAGTTGTATTTTGGTGGATTTTATTGTTAATGATCACAGTGTTGTCTAGGCAACAGCATTTGCTTTCGTTACACATTAGTATGTCCCAGAACTTGCATACTCCTTTGCTATGCACTAAAATCTATGTAGTAAAAAATATTTGAGTTTGATTAATTATATTTGTACACAAGCAACACACACATCTCTGCTACAAATGAACATTTGAAGTTTGTTTCTAGTACTTACCATTCTTGGACAATTACACCAAACGTGACAGAAGTGCAAACGTTACAACTTACCCCATAGGTGGGGTTAATTGTAACAGGTAGGGGGTTAGTTGTAACACTTGCTAAAATTTACGTTTGCAGGCAAAAATGTCAATACTATTTTGTCTATATACTTGAAGTGGATATTGTTTATATATCTGTCTATAATAGACAAGTATCCACACTGTATTCATTCATCCAGCTCTTTTCTAACAATAGTTATTAATGAATTTGTTTCTATACTCTATATGTGACCCAGTCTGTCATAACCATACTACAGTTTCAAAATTAAATTCTGAGATAATGAGCATTAAAGTCTGATTTCAATCTTTGATGTGACCTTATTCAATTAATATTAAAGATATGAACAAAAATACATTTGATTTTTGATAAGACAGGCACATTTATTTTGTTGACAGCAAGCAATCATTCATGTGTAGCCTATTTAAAACAACGGCAAGAATTACACTAACATTAGCGGTTTTCATATCGTAAGTCCTGAGGGGTTAACACAGCGTTACAATTAACCCCGCTGGGTCAAAAATATTTTCTAGCCCACCAAAAAAGTTGCTTAGAGCTGCAGACATATTTCAAAACGATTCTATGTTTTAGTCAAAAAGACACTGATTAATATGACATAGCATTGGATTTTTTATCTTGCACACCCAACTTAGAAACCAAAAAAAAAAAAAAACATGATGAAAAAACGTACTTACATGCCACCAAAGCTCTCATTCATCGATAACTCTCTGGAAAAAAAATCAATAATTTTCGGGAGATCGTCTTTTGGCAGCATGAAAAAATACCGGAAAAACAAAACGATCCACCTTGTGCAACAATGTAAACAGTCCGTGTTACAACTAACCACGGGCACCCCTACTTCTTTCACATGGTAAAATCAGTACATACTTTCTTGGGGCATAATGTAAGTACCGCAGGTGAATTGGGATGCAGCAGTTGCCTTCGCAACATTTTTTTTTTGGAACAGATCTACTGTTATACAAAGTAATTGTTGCTTTACTGTAAACCTGGTTTTGACTACAAACATTTGACTACAAACATGTCAAAATATGTGCCTGCAGCAGACACTTCGAATAGGTTTATGCTCACGTTTGCCAGATACTCACTTAATCGCATGTGTAAGCAAAGTTTAGTGTAAACTCAGTCTCTTGCAAGTATTTTGTGAACATAAGCGTCTTTTATCATAAACCATTTCGACGTGTGTGCAGCAGGCACGTATTTATGACATGACGCATGATGCACAGGTTCATATGACCCACCGAACACATATTATGACATGACGACTAACACACGACACTCCAATCACATATCTTGAATTTGTGATAGAGAAGTCACCGGCCGCCGTTGCATCCCATTTTAAACATGCATCAAAATAATGGAGAAAATGATAAAGATTTTATTTTGTCCACAAATTCCCGGACTGTCTTTATAGAGGATTTGAGCTGTCATGCATGTCAAACTGAATATGTTTGCTGCTTCGTTGTTAATCACATACTACAGGACAGGGTTACCCAGAATGCCCCACCCACTCATTTCAACTGTAGGTCTCACACTGGTAATAGTCTGGTGAGGTGGGTTTGGACAGCTGCAGTATTTTGGGAAATCCCCTGCTTTGTGGAGGTGGATGAACTACTTTGGGAGTCATAATTTCAGGGTTCAGTTTCTCCCATGGTTCAGTCATAGAGGCACTGTGAGACTGATGTTTCATACAAACCCACACACAGAACTAACAGATGCAGAATCAAGGTATCTACCCTTAAAATATACTTGGATTTGTTTGACTAAAGTATTTAATGCAGTGTCCCAGAAATAAAAACTTAAACTACAGCTATCCATAGGAATTCAATTTTCTAAAAAAAAACAGGTGAAAAAAGTCTCACATTTAGGGGGGCACCCAAGTGTCACAGAGACTTAAGGGTGGGCTCTTTAGTCTAGACCCAATAAGCCACCACCCAGATCACAAAAGGAACCTTATAGCAACACGGTAAAAAACATTCAAAACCCTTTAGCAAATTCCCGACTTCGTGATGAAGAGTTATGGACAGGAAAGCACCACTGATGTTTTTTAATATTTAAGTATAAATTTAAAAAATTGGACACTGTAAAACATTTTACTGTAACTTATCACATTAAGCAATGTCATCTTGATTTTATGAAATTTTATTTAAATTGCATGCTTAATTGCTTTTCTGTACTTCCCTTAGATCAATAACAAGATGTGTGGAAGTGTTTCTGTACCTCGTGAGGTGGCCCAAGATACACAGAAGGTTCAAAAACTGGTGCTGGAAAGTCCTCTGGGGGTTCGCCTTCTCTCTGACCGCATCATTAAGAAAGCTATCCTTTCCCCCAGGACTGCCCTTATCAACTTCCTGGTAGATGAATGACACAATGAATCAATGTGCCTCATAAGGGTTTAGGTATCCGCATGAACTGCCTGTGAAAAGCCAAAGACTCTATATTCATGAAGACACCCATGAACAATGGTGGAACAATTTATTTAAAAGAGGAACAAAAAGACACGTCTTCATTGAATTATTTATATTTAAGGAGAAATTGTTGTCTACTTTTATTAACTTGACAACGACTGCTCTTTGCTGCTAAATAAAGAGTATTTTAGCTGTTTTTAGGTTGTTGGGATACCCAGCCGAACATGATTTGTCCCATCGTTTCGTCCAGCTCCACCTCTCGGCTCTTGTCACCTCAGATTCCAGGACAGTCTAATAGTGTCAGTGCTGTGCGCCGAGCTATTTCTGAATACCCACTTTTAGCCTGGCATTAAAACACCTCTAACAGACCTGCATTACTGCCTGAAAAGGAGATATGAAGACCATGCTGTGCTTGCAGACAACAGTCTCATAACCAACAACTAACCTAATGAGACCCTCATTTAGTTAACTCACTGCATTCCTTATGTCCGTCACCTAATCACCTACTGGTTATAAATACTGTTCAGATAAGTAGCCGTTGTGGCCATAACTAGACAAGTCAAGCACGCAGATTGGATCCCTTGCACACTTCATGTTGTGCACGTTTATGATACATAAATGGTACATTTTCAAGCTTACCGTTATATATCACCAATATTGGACATTCTGTCTAAAACATTTAGTCTTTGTTCTTCATAGAAGCCAGAGGGTCATACATAGCAACTATGGTGTGCAGGAAGGCCTTTCAGAATTACAAAATATGTTCTTTGCCCCATTTCTGTAGCTCAGTAGGTGGAGCATTGCATAAGCAGCGCAAACGTCATATGTTTGATCCCATAAAACACCAAACACAAAATTTACGGTTTGAATGCAATGTGAATGACTTTGGATAAATTAGTATTCCAAATTTATAAATGTATAAAAAACATTTATTTATTATATGCATAAAAAGATAGCAAGTGTAAAAGTAGGCCTTCAGTCATGAGAAATTTCACGGCAGCCATGTTTGTTGTTTGTTTGTTGTTGTTTTTTTGTGTTAAACTGTATTTGTCTAGGTATAGATGAATAATAATAAGTGTTGTGTACATGTTAATAACATTCCGTGAGCGTCAAACGTGATTGTTTCCTCCTTCTTATGTAAACCTTAAAAGACTGCTAGAAAACAGACTAACATAACACAAACTGTGACGTTACAGTCGAGATGTACGCCCCCAACATTAAATTACACATTCAATTAATTACAAAGTTATGACTGCCGACTCGTGCCGAGTTGGCACTGTATGCTAGTTAATGTTATGCTAGCGTTTAGGCTAAAGGGTACTATTGACGTAACAGTTACGTTTTGCAAGTCCATACTGAAAAAACACAAACTTACCACTCAGAAACCATAAACAAATATATTCCTCAAAATCTGCATCTTCGTTTGATACAGGCTGAAACAAGGTCTTTTTACACACACACACACACAGCTACTCAAATGAGCCAATCAGAGCAGAGCTCAACATTATTATTCATGACTCTTTCAAACAAAGTAATAATAGATCTTTTCATTCTACAAGCAAATCCTAGGGTTGTAAATGGACATATAAAAACATCTCTGGTCATGTTTAAGCCACATATCTTCTATGTATATATCAGATAACAATTAAAAATATTATTTCAATGCATTCTTTGGCAAGTTTAGGGTGATTCATTATTTTTTTTTCAATTACAGTCAGTACTTCAGTGTGTATGAAAGCAAAAATGTTAAGCATTTGTGGGGGTGAGTGAAATTTGATTCCTGTATTTATCATTAGGAACGTCATGACTAGGGGCTTTATAACAACACACCATACCCTACTTGGAGACAAACCAAGCAGTTATACTGTATTAATAGTCTTTTTCAAGTATCCCATTTACTTCATGTATTTCAGCAAACTGACACACAGTCTTGCAACACCCAGTCTTTCAGTCTTGCATGTGTAATGTTCTCATTATATTGGCCTACAGAAGACTACGTAGTTCTGTCTCCAGAACCCAACCCACTGACAACCTATAATGTCTTACCGCCTCAAGAAATGCCAGTGAACTTCACAAGTTGAGTGATTGACCTTCCCAGAAAGCATCAGAGAAAAAGTTTTAAGCATGTCAGTGAACAAAGTTAAAGACTAGCACAAAAGTAGCATTTCATGTCAAATCGAGTGCCTTTAAGGGTGTTGGTCCAAGGACACTAGAGATAACACAGGACGTCTATTGTTAAACAATGTTTTTTACCATGTTACTCAGTGACCACACATAAGTCATTCATGAAATCAATCCCTTTCCACTGTCCCTTATGGGAGCTTTGTGTAAGTGACTCACTTGTAAAGCCATCATTTTCTTGAAGTAACACATTCCTCAGAAATTTGACCTTACATATAAAGGAAGGTTTTGTTCTCCAGATGTGAATTGTATTCTTGCATATTCTTTTGTTTTGCACATGAGTGTGTTAAACCACTTAAAACACCTAACTTAGCAAAACCCTAAAATTGTGGTGGCAAATTGAGCACATGCAAATCTCACCCTTTGGTTTAGAAAATATAGGCCACAACTGTACTTATCCTGGTTAAGTGTTTATAGCAGCTGGGTAATGAGTAAGATGTAGAGCAGTGTGCTTTTCGGGGAGAGCATTTCTGCCCCTCTTCGGCTCCCGCTCCTCATGTCGCTTTGAAAGACTGCGGTTTCGGGGGAAAGTAGAAAATGCTTGTCTTGAGGTTGAGATAAAAGTAAATTACCTCAAAATAAAGCTGTTAATATACTATCTCTAATGCACACTGTAAAAATTATGTGTTGCAAAAAGTCATTTAAACTTTTTTGACTAGTTATATTATAGATTATGGACTAGTTGCTACAAATTATAAAAATAAAGCCCATTCAACTTGTTTTATTTATATCAACTTCTTACTAGTTAAGAAAGTTTAAATTACTTGTTTAAGTCAAGTTGTTAAAACGAAAAATGTAAGTGCAACAAGGATTTATTTTACAGTGCAGTTGTTTGTGATTTTTGGTAAATGTGACGTGTTATTTACTGGAAAAAAAATTCTTAGTTAAATGAACAATAAACATTAACAGGTCATTGGATTTAAAGAATAAAACTACAAAAACGGCCCCATTATGGGTAACAGAAATCCTCATCAAACTTTTTCTGTTTTTTTTCCTTTAGATTTTGGTTCCCAGAATGCTTTGCATGAGACTGTTATTTTAGTTTTATTCTGTAAAGACTTGTTGATGTTTAATGATCGTTTAACTTTGAAACTGTTAATAAAATAAATACATTTCAAATAAATTTAAATCTACGGTAAGTTACTGACAAACAGCTAATCATTTGTAATTTGTACAAACATGTGTAGTTGTAAAATTAAATCACAATCACATGACAATACAGTAGAAAGTGTATTTTAATATTTCTAAAACCTTTTAAACGTTGTCTAACTTCAAAAATAACTGTCCTGTTTGTGTGTCGTGTGGATCCGTGGAAAAGGCGCTGGCTGCGGTCGCGTTTCCGCGCACTCGTGAAGTGCAGAGCTGGTCACGAGCGCTTACCCGTGTCTCGCGCTTCTTCATTCATACCGGGACACCGCTCGAGAAGGGAGTATCACAGTCGCGCGCTTTCTCAGTGAGGAGAAAGTTTATTTTAGTAGTAAAAAGTTTAACTTGAACTCGTTCGGGTTGAAGAAGAAAGAAGTTAGCTATTGTTTATTCGACTCTGTTGCCTGCGTCCTAAAGTTTAGTTTAAACTGAGACATCAACTCGAGTTGTTTTCCCTCCGGTCAGTGTTTAGGTCGCTGATGGTTTCTAATCTTGCTCTTTTACGTTTGGCTGTTTTCGCATTCGTAGAAAAACACGGCATCGTTTGCATTTTCGTCGATTAGCCTTTCTTTTTGTGTTTCTGATATTTTTGTGGATTTAACGTAATCTTTGCCGCGTTAACTTACGTTTACCGTGGAAACTTAAACTCCGCTGCTGGGTTTTATTCGTGTCTTTCACAGGTAAGGAGTTTTGAACAACTTAAATTTGTGATTTACACAACTTCAATGCTCTTTATCCTCTACTGACAAAGATCGTTTTGAAACATTACTCCCGAGTGTTTCGTTGCAAACATGGATAAGTACGACGATTTGGGACTCGAGGCGAGTAAATTCATTGAGGACTTGAACATGTACGAAGCATCGAAGGACGGCTTGTTTCGCGTGAGGAGAGATTCAGAAAATAATCCGGATTTTGAAGAAACCAGGAAAGTTTTTGCCTCTAAGATGGTCAAAATACATATGCAAAAGCAGCAAGAGGAGATGGCGAAAAGCAGTTTGGCAGCAAGGATCAATGGTGGTCTTGCAAAAGTGTCAGAGAGCTCCAAAGACAGACCGCCCATCAGTAGTTACAGACTGGGGAGTGAAGCAGCAGCCAAACCACCCATCATGTCGGGACCGATGACTGGCAATGCCAGTGTGAATCCTTATATATATCATGAAGGGCAGAGACATCATTCAAGCAATCTACATGATGGATCTAGCAGCAGGGGTTTTGTGAACAGTTATGACAGTAAGGACATTGGGAATCATTTTAACTCAATACCAGTGCCTCCCCGGGCAGCACCCTCTACAAGCCCTACTGGCACATGGGTGTCAAAGAGTGATTACACTTCTCAGGCTCCATCATCCCCCCTCTTTAATAGTTCATCCTCCGCTGGTTCACCTGGAGTGAGTCAAAATCATGACGGCACTTCTCCACTGTGCCAGGGCCTTTCTCAAACCCTTGCCACATCAGCGAAGTCTCCTTCCCAGTCACCCACAGGAACCTACAGGGCTCCGGGGGACTTGAATCACAAGCCTCAACAAATCAGCTCTGGTCAGCAGTGCCAACCCATCGCTGCCCAGTGGTCTGCCACTGGCCCGCAAAACGGGGTACTTCATAACACTGGCACCTCAAGCCCCTCATTTGCCCTGGTGAACCCACCTCCACTAATCCCTTGCTTCCCAGCTGAGACACCCCAACCCAAAAGCATCGCCACAGGTCAGAGCCAAGTAAGGCTGACCACAAGTGTTCAGACACCGTCGGCTACCATAGTGTCTTCCCTTGATGAATCCTCTAGCCCCTCTCGGGCACTAAAGCTGCCATGCCAGACCCTCCATATGCAGACAGATCAGGGACCATCTGTGGCTGAAATAAAATTAGAAGCTCTAACTGAACGCCTGGAAAAGGAGATGGACGTCCAGCCAAAGGCTGAGTACTTTGGTAAGCACAACGCGATTACTGCCAGTGTGTTTTTTCTATTTATTTCTTTTCACATCTGCAATTGTATTTAACAGCTTGCTGATTGAAAAACCTTCTGCCTGTTTCCATTTATGTGTGCGTGTTTGACTATTGCCACAGTAAGTTGTATGTGAGTGTGTGAAAGAGCAATATAGATTCCTCTTACCTTTTCCTTTCCAGAAGCTATTTCTGGGCCAGCATCTGTTGTTCATTTCTTTTAAGTCATCACTAAATTACTAAAGGCAGACTTTTGCAGTTAACTTTTAATATTGAGCTAGACTCCAGATCTGGGGGAGGGTACCTTCATTAACCTCAGTTCAGACCTAATGTATTGCAGATCTGTAACTTACTTTTTTCACTTGCGGTTTGATATTCAGCATTGACATCTTAATGCTTTAATTGTGGAAGGAATCTAAAGTCACTCCCATTTGCCTTTACATCAGACCTGGCAACAGTTCTGCTAGGCTGTATTACAGATGCCTCATCATGGGTGCATAACACACGACTAGGGGTGCACCGATATATCGGCCGATGATGCTTGCTATGCTTCTCAATGATTACGTTGAAATGTCGCTACATCCAAAAGCCAGAGGGCGCTCTCGTGCAGAAACTCAATATGCGCTGCAGACGAAGAACCTTACATGCGCAGCTCAAGGAAATGGCTTTAATATATATTTATATTGTTGTTCTTCAAACCTTTTAAGGTATTTTCATGATAATAAAGAATATGTATAATGATTATGTTTGACGAGTGTTACTTTTTTAAATGCATGTTATAAACGACTCAAACTTACAGTGATTTCAGATCGATAAGGACTTACTAATCAAAAGCCATAGTACATGAAATAGCTGTGAATAATATCGGCTGTGCGATACAAAATAGTTATTGGCCACGTATTATTAGTGTATATCGGCATTTATCGGTGCACCCCTACACAAGACATCATCAGAAGCAGAGCATTAAGTAAATTGAGATGTTAATTATTAAAATAATGTACAACACATGAATTTCAAAACTTGAAACTTTAATCCGACATCTGTTACATTTATGGAATCAGTTGGATCCATTTTAAATAAGTCTTATCTATTTGATAGACGCAGTATTCGTAGATGCTGTATTTATTTTGAGGTGAATGAAAATAGTCATTAAAAATTAATTGTTGGATATCTGTATTTCAATCATGTGGAACCAGTGTTCATAGTTGAATTATGCAAAGTCAACACCTTTATTTGCAGTAGCCTGATGTCTTGATGTAGTCATAAATGTAGGCATATCTGTCGCATGACACAAAGTCAAGTGTTCTGTGGACTGATAAGACTAGAAAGAAACAATGCAATCAATTGAATCGACAGGATCTTTATTCCTCTCAGCCTCATTTTCATTTATGTTAAACATGCCAACAATTCTTGTCTATGGTCCAGAAGGAACTTTAACACAGTCAGTGGCTCTTAAGTAGACTACTAATAATACAAAACTCAGACAGCATGAGTGGTCTGTGTGTGCAAATTGACACATTACACTAATACAGTCGCAACATCAACATTTTTGCATTTGGTAGATCCTTTTTTCCAAAACGACTTACAGTGAATTACAAGATATACATGTTTATCAGTATGTGTGTTTTCTGAGAAAACCTTTTGCGTTGCTAGCTCAATGCTCTTCCACTGAGCTGAATTTTTTATAATGCCAGCTGCACTTGCTTTTTACTTCTAACACCTATAACATGAAATTTCTAGCAGGACAAAACCTATCATATACTGTGATTTGTAGAGTATCTCTTGTAAATCTTACAAGCACGGGAATTAGTGGCATAAACTTGACCCCTTTGTAAAGGTCAGTAGCAGCTTTGTCACTGCTTTCTTTCAGGTTTTCATCAGCTGGCCAGTGCCAAGTTTTGGACAGTTAAAATGTCCAGCAAACCAACATTACAGTTCACATACATTAAAATAGATCATGACTAAAATATAACTCATGCAGCCAGGTCCGTAGCCAGACGATTAAAGGGTGGGGGGGGGGGTATTTTTCCCAAAAAGTGGACCCTTTTACAATTTTTCTCCTCCTTTTGTATTTAATTATAAGGTTCAAATACTTAATTTTGGTGACCTTTTATGCACTTATTTGTGCTGGATTAGCTTGTCTGCTAGTATCTTAACAAGCATGCTTTTTGATGCAACTAAAATATTTACTGCATTGTTGTCAAATTGCTTTCTCCTGTACCACCTTTGTCAGTTCATACACAGTTCATAAGTTTAAAGATCACACTAACAACCGAATAGATTTAATGAACTTAATAAATATTAATAATAATTCTTCTCATCATCATTATTTCTTGACTCTCTGTCAATGCCTCTTTGCTTGTTGCTGTATTTGTCTTGACACTTATGGATTTACTGCTCTGGTCAGTTCCAATCTTATTGGGTGCAATTTGGAGAATATGTTCACAACTTCATCCAGGTTGACGCGCACCAAAGGAATAGCATTTCCATTGGCTCCAGTCTGCTGGTATTGACCAATCACAAAAGTCGATATTGCACGGCCAAATATCACTAAATATCCCACTGTGTTTTATTATTGTAATTACGCTACATTTATATGTCTATTATATTGTAGACTATTGAGTGGATAAAATAAAGAAATTCTTTTAATAAAAAATAATATAACCACTACCCCATCATTCAGAGGCGATGCTTCTTCACCGTTGCTTTGAAAAGTGTATTGAGAGAACTCTCTCAGAACTGCACTCGTGGTGCACACACATGTCCGGTTACAATAATGCATCATATTAATTTGAAACAGTAACCCAGAATATTTGTCACAAGCATTGATTAAAACAGTGATGACAATAATCACCCAAATAAACCTAAACACCCCCCCCCCCCCCGCTGCCTACAGGCTTGTCATCTTGTCATATCATAAGAGTGGGGGATAGTAATTAAAGCAATACTCCAGCCAAATTTCCAAGTGATTACTCACCCCAATTTAAACCTTCAAAAACTTAAACCTCATCCTTCACAGAAGTAATCCACACTGCTCCAACCGGTTAATAAAGGTAACCGATGCAATTTTGTAAGAAAAATATCCATATTCTGGATTCTGCTTTTAATGGTTTTAAAGTTTTAAATATTTTTCTTACATAATCACATAGATAACCAGCAAATGACCTTTATAAACCCCTTGGAGTCAGGTGGATTACCTTTTATGGATGGATGCACTTTTAGGGAGTTAAAAGTAAAAAGTTGTTTCCTGATCCGTGTTCTCTGTCGTTAGAAAGCTTGGAAGAGCAAGAACATTTACTAAAATAACTCCAAATGTGTTTTTCTGAAAGATGCTGGACTGCTTAAAAGTGAGTAAATCATGGGGTAATGTTGATATTTGGCTGGGGTATCCCTTAAATTGCAGTAAACTACTCGATAGTCTTAAAAATATTTAGTTAACAAATTAAAATAAACGTATCATTTTGTTTACGAATAATATACATAAAAAATGAAAATAAGTTGAAAAATAATATGTAGATTTCCTGTCCATTTTTTTTTCCGACAAGCTGTATCATCACCAAGATGTGTTGGTAAGAAATCTTAGTTAGATAAACCCAGGTTCACTGCTTTTACTCTTACAGTCCATTTAACAGCGTAAGGAAAACAGCATTTGCTGCATGCTGCTGAGAACAGCGAATTGTACCTTCCACAATCAGTAAATAATGACGTATTAATCTTCTTTGCTGCCCAGCTAACATACTCTTGACCTTTGCACTGTACTATCTCACTTAGTTTCTGATTAAAAAGAAAGACTGTGTGAAAGATTGTGACTTCGTCTAAGCAGTGGGCGAGTAAAGTACATTGCTTTCATTGTCAAACACACTTGAGTATTTTTAATCTCTTAAAGTTTAGGAAACTTCTGATATTATTATTCAGTACATATAAGAAGCACCTTTGGCCTGATTTCTACATTTTATAAGTAATTTAAGAATCCAGTATTTCAGAGAAGTAGAGTAATTTGTTAGTTTGTTTATGCATTTGGGCAGTGCATTAATAATTATAGAGCAATGGTGTTGATATCTTGAAAGGCAAGACCAATAGGGTCTTTGAATAAACACCTGTGTCCTGTTAATGTGTTCTGTGTGCTGAGTTTGCAGTAAATGGGTTAATAAGCCATGGTTGGTGTTTATGTCTCAGCATGACAGCTGCCACACCGCAGCTTCCAGGAATGTGAGGAGTGACTAAACAAGGACAGAAAGATGACAAATCATAAGTCCCTTTATTAAAGTCTAATGGTTATTTTACCTCTGTTGACATGTAAATAGAGTCACTTATGCTTGGCCTCTTCCGGATACTATCTTTTACGAAGAAACAATGAATGAGATGCAAGTTGGTGGGGGAGTCCCACCCTGTACACACAGACGTACCCACAGCAGGTATTTATGCTTTGTGCCCTGTGCTTGTTTGATGAAGGAATCCTTAATTTGGCTTTTGACTAGATGGCTTTATCTTAACTGTCTAGGATTTCTTTGTTAAGTTCATTCCCAGCTTTCAGCCCTGTGTTTTGTAAAGTGCGGTTTTTAGGGTTCATATCTTTGCTTCATTTGTTGATGACAATTGAATGAGATATTCCACAATCCAGCAATGTTTGAGCTATGCTGATCTAACAACAATGTGCTCTGCTGCCATCTTTTTACTGTTAAGTTTCCATTTCAAGGACTAGGTAAAATTAAAGACATACACGCATAAAACAGCAAAAAGGAATAAAATGGAGTGAAATGGCTAAGACAACATGTAAAACCTATTGAAACTCAAATAAATTTGATGTATCTTGTGTAACGGTGTCATACCCTGAATATAATTGTATTCATCCTGCTTCCTGTGGTGCTGTGTTAATTTAACAAACAGGATGCTTGGTAGAAGTTAACTTCTAGTTCACTCTCTGTATGTTATTTTTTTGCTGTAGATGTTTGAAGCAGTCATATTACTGCACTGTAAAATAAATCCAGCGTGAAGTTAAAACATCTCGGTTTTGCAACCTAGTGCTGCTCATTTATGTATATACACACACACACACACACACACACACACACACACACACATACATGTAAACATTTTACTTGTTCAATGTATTTGTTTAGTGTTGTTGCAGAAGGCTACATGACTTTGCAAAAGAAAAAACAACCAACAATCAAGAATGCATGATTATATGATGTCATATAAACTTTGACATGCCCAATACTGTAACAAAAGGTAAAAAAAAAAAACCTAATCAACTTTTTATATTGAAAAGCAGTCACTTTGTGGGTTTTTTCCCCAAAATCAGTGGCATCACGTATGATCTTTACAATTAAGAGTTAAAATCATGGAATTTTTATTTAAAAAAAAAAATTGTAGTTTTGATTGGTACTGAGGTTGATTAACAGATTTATGCCAAAAAAAGTTCATCTGTTACATTTTACAGCCGTTCCACAAGTTCAACTTGTACATGGAGCATTCCTCTGACTATTTTTAGGTGTTAGAAGCTTTAATGAAAAGACTTTTGTAAGGCAGTTTTGTGTATGCTTGTGTGTGTGCAGAAAGCTTGACTGTGCTTGGTGTGTTTGGATCAGGCTTTGCTGAGTGGGCAGATCTTGTTGTTGTTTGCCGAATACCAGATGAAACAGAGGCTCTTTTGTATGGGGCCAGCAGAGCACTGGCTCCCTGATGTAGTCCTCAGTCTAAGACGAGACCACTGTCTGTGTAACGCTGTTATCTCAATGCAGTAGGGTTTGCTCCAGTGTTGTAGTGTACTGCACTACAGTACATGCACAACTGCCTGAACCGATAGTGGATAACAGAGACCCTCTTGTGCTTTTAACTCACCTCCCTAACAGTCTTGTGATTTCACTTGAGATGCATGTTTATCTTAAGCTATAATAAGCTATCATATTCTCTTAAAGCTGGTTGCATGCTTTTCTGTAACTTTCTGTGCGGCTCTGAGCAACTTTTAGTCAGCTCTGGCCGAGCAGGTTACGCTTCTCTACTCTTACTTTTCTTCTTCCAACACTTTTTTTTTAAAATGTACTGTAATAAATAAATATAAAAACTTTTAAATGTCTTTAGTTAGTGTGTAATGTTGCTGTTACAAGGCTACACAGCTCAATGGTACAGTCACAAAGCAGTGTTTCCCATGCATTGATTTATTTGTGGTGGCCCACCACAGAATCAACACTGGCCCCCACAAATAGAATTTTCATGATTCCCATTTACATTTTTATTTCACTATTTAAAACAGCTTAATTCGGTTTAAAATATAATTTGATATATAATACAGATCAAATGCAGATACAGATCAAAGAGTAGAAGTGAAACATATTTCAGGTGCCAACACTAGATCAAACGCAAACACGACATGATGACATCACATATATGCTAATTAGTGGGTGATGTCATCACCACCACAGTCTCCTCAAAATCCTGTGGGAAACACTGCAAAGACATAAAACTCAAAGTTCACTCCGAAGAGACATAATCTCTTTAACAGAAAAAACTTTTTAATTACAACATTGAATGGCTCACTGGTACTACAGTGTGTTTCTTTTGTCTACAACACAGTTAATTAAATAATTCCTGTCCAGGGCATGCACACAAATGGGTGGAGGGGATGTGAGGCATGGATGGGCTGCATGGATGAGAGAAGATGAAGAACATGGGTGGCTTTAGTGGTGTGTTGTCACCATGCAATAGCATTGCTATTTATTTCACTCCATTCACACTATATGATAACTATAACGTTAACTGTAGCGATAGCTATATTAGCGTCCACATCAGCGGACGATAACAGTAACTTTATGTTAGTTCACTCACACTTGCTGTAGTCATGCAAATCATTTACCTTCAATGGCATTAGGGATGTTTAACGATTAATCGTGATTAATCGTTAGCAGAATAAAAGTTTTTGTTTACATCATATATGTGTGTGAACTGTGTATAATAACTTTGTATAAATAAATGTACACACATGCATGTATATGTTTTAGAAATGTTTACATGTGTATATACATTTGTATATTTATGTATAATTTATATTATATATAAATACTTAATATATACATAATTTTTTTATTAAACATGAATGTGAATGTGTGAATATATATACATATTTATTATACACAGTTTACACTAGTGCTGTGTTCAAAATATCGATACGACGATACATCGTCACAGACGCCTGACGATGCGCGCATCTATACAGCACCTTCTGTATCGATTCGGATGTACTTTTGAAAGTAACGTGACGAATTGCTGTTGATCCGTGATCCATTTGGAAAGGACGCATGTGTCCCACGGAGTACGTAAAGGTGGCGGGGTATACTTTCACTTTGCGTGTCTGTCTCGCTGGCCATTGAATGTATAAATATGCTGTTCTTGTTGCAATTAGACTGGCTTTAACCAGCAGAAGTCTTTAACATGCTGCGTGTCGTGTAACTTTAAACAGTGAATCTAGTAGGTTTTGTAATCCAATATCTTACCTTTTGGCGTAGTCAATGTAGTAGAATAAAAAGCATTACGTAGTAAATTTCACAGCAACTGGATATGATATGGATTTCAACAATGAGCTTCTCCACAGTGTCATCTGTCATTTCAAATACGCATGCACTTGAAGTTCAAATAGATTTGATTGGCTGTCAATGGCACTCTCAATCAGGATATATTTTAAAAACAAGTTGGTGTAGTGTTTATAATCTGTTGCAATATTAAGGGGCACTAACTGGCCTAAGTACCAAAAGCTTAAGATGAAAAATGTAAATTAAATGAATATGTTAAAATTTAGAAATAGTTAAGAGATTGATGTTCAATTTGTATATATATTTATACGTATATTTAGATAAATTGTTCTATATCACAATTATACCTCGTAAAGTTGGTTTTATTATTGTGAAAATAAAGTAACAATTTATAACATATTGGCATTTGTATTGGCATAGTTTTACTACACATGTCGTGGTTACACAATGGTATGATGATGTTCTGATGCTACTTTGTGTTGGTTTTAGGCTTGTTTACTTTGAGACTTGATTACTCTCTCATTTTAATAATAGTACCATGGTGAGTGCATCAAATATAAATGCCTCTGCATTTGGGGGGGGGGGGTCATATGGGTCTGGTTGTTTACCAAATTACTCTCACATTACATCTGGTCCCCTCTTGTATAAAAATAGTATCAAATAATAATGACAATAATTGTTAAGTATATTTTATTATACTTATATGATATATTCTCTCGCTCCCTGCACACACACAGAGTTGACAATGTTAAAGGAAACAGAAAATATTTGCAGACTTATGTTGATGTTTTTTTATTTCTCTTTTGCAGGCAGTTGTGTGAAGTGCAGTAAGGCTGTTTATGGAGCCAGTCAGGCGTGTCAGGCAATGGGCAGCTTGTACCATGACAGTTGCTTCACCTGTAGTGCTTGTTGTAAGTTTATATTTATTCTGATTCTTAAACACCATGTTTATATTACTGTTTTGAGAGCCATTCTTGAATTGTTTGCTTCTGATATTTATGTGCATATATTTTGTTGGATGTATTTTTGAGTTGACATATGAGGCAGGACATAAGTTTTCAAAATAACAACAATGGCATCTGCAGTTAACATTGCAACTGATACACTGACTAGATAGTTGCACGGTATGAAAGAACTGATCCAATTTCCTCATCTGCAAAATAATATTGTGGACAATCAGACCAAAAGATTAGATGTGAGGGAAAATCTTAATAATGCAACAATACCTTGCAAAAATCTGCAAAATATATAAAAAACCCTTATACTTTGTTATATCATCTAATAAATAATTGAAATATTAGTTAAAATACATAATAATACTTATTTGTGGTTATAATTTTCAAGAGTTTGAAGATTTATAGCACTCTACACAGTTATAGAAGGATCATTTGTATTTTCAATCTAATCTTTTATATAGTGCTTTTCACAATTGTTTATTGTTCCAATGCAGCTTTACATTGAAACAAAGAAAATACAGAAAACACAGAAACAACTAAATCATGGCAGTTTTTAAATATACACTCTTAAAAATAAATGTGCTTAAAAGGTTCTTCACAACGATGCCATAGAAGAACCATTTTTGGTTACTCAAAGAACAATTTAGTCAAAGGTTCTTTAAAGAACCCTTTTCTTTTATATTTTTTTCATAATCTGAAGAACCTTTTATCAACACAAGAAACCTCTTATGATGTTATAGATGTTATCTTTATAGAACCATTTAAACAAAAACGTTCCTCTGTGACATCGTGAAGCACCTTTATTTTTAAAGAGTATATTTTAGAATGGAGTATATGAAGTTACATGGAGTTATTTCATTGTATTTTCTTATTTGAATAATGTAATAAGCTGGAGGTATTCAAATGTTTTACTAATAGAATAATGCAATAAATAATACTCCAATTCCAAATTTTATCTTTGAAACATGTATTTAAAATGATTTCCTAGTAGAATAATGTAATAATTATCAAAACAACCACAGAGTATTTACTACTTTTAAAACCGTGGATGATTCAGTGTTTTATAAGTTGGGTAAGGCCGCCACCAAGTGAATAATAGCAGAAATATGTATTGCCGTAAAAACTTGTCATTGGCAGGAAAGTGTTTTCTCTTAATTGACAAGATAACTCGTTAATGGTGGGGATAGAGTTAAGATTTTTTAATGTATACTACTGGGCTGCTGAATGCTTTATTCTGATTGGTTGAGAAATGTTCCACGCCTATGCATTATTTTTTGATAAAGCACATCTGAACCACCAGAGCAATGTCTCAGCAATGTCTGTGGTAACTGTGGTATAAGCAGAATAATTGAAGATTTGAAAATAATGCACACCTAAGGTGGTAATGCGGCATGAGGCAAAGCGAAGTCTGCTTAATTCTGATATGCAGAAGTCATGGTGAGGCTTGCATAAACACTCCTTTTTATGCCTTTAAAAAGTCTTGTTTTCTTGCAGTTTATTTAGCTCATCTGTGGTTTCTGGAAATGGGAAGTATTTAAAGGAAAATATGGATTTTTCTGAGCTTCTCCTCTACAGGACTGCCTTTAAGCCACAGTTTCGGTCTCTGCTTTGTTCTCGTTGTGTGTCCAGAGCATTGTTATGAGTGCAGTTAATGTGTCTGTGTGTATTTCCACATGTTTACATGAGTTGTGTGACTAAAGATAGTGAGAATAGTTTTGCTGGACAGAGTAGTTATCCTGCTGGAGAGGAATGTCGGGGGAGCGCGTGACTGAGGTTGGTTAACGGGTTAGATGGGCAGATAGTGGTATGTCCAATGTGTTATGTCAGCTGGAGTCGGTGGGGTAAAAAGACAAACAGGTGTTTGATATCTTAGGCCAGAAACATACCGTAACCAAGTACGCAGACCAAGACTCTTAGCCAACGAATTGTAAACTTGTGGTCTCATTGAACATTCTGTAGTGAGGAAGTGTTTATGCAGTACTTACCTATATTTACCTTTTAATGTCTGCATCGTTAACCCAGATCTTTGATATCTTTTGATATCTACACTCTTAGAACGGATAAAAACTTTACAATCAGGGCATTGTCCGCGAATACAAACATATCTGTGTTATTATTGAAACAAAACATTTTGTGTTACTTTGAACACAACTGGTTTATACAAAATTAACACAAAATGACACACATTGTGTAAAATAGCATAACACAAAATATAGGTAAAAAAACTAATAACATGTGGACTAGTGTACTAGTCACTAGTGTATCAAGTTCAACATGTGGACTTAATAAATGTAGTTACACTTAACAACATGTGCAAAAAGCCCCTTTGTCCTTACACTCAGTTGCACTTTTTCTGTTTAATAAGAACAAATTGTTAGGTTGTACAACTGAAAAAAGTCACATTTGTTTAATATTTTGTCAACCACTATACTGTAAGAAAAACAGTGGAGACTCTCGTAAGACCTAAAATCTCAACAGGCTACTAGGAAATTCTTTGCAATCTCTTTATCCATCATTAGACCTCAGAGAGTTACACAGGAAGTGACATACAGTAAACAGCTGCACAAGCAATCGGAGAGCATGATGTACATTCAGACTCTCTGCTGGCTTAAACAGAGGTGCTCCTGTGTGCTCCTTACAGACCACCAGCTCCTGGAGATCCTGTTTAAAACAGAGCCCCAGATGTTACTGACACAGTGTTAATGTGCTCATCAGGTTTCACCGTCTGAACCCATATTGGTGTGTTTTGTGTTCTCTGTTAAGTCTCTGTGTGTGGCAGAGACTGCACTGTGGTTTGTGTGAAGAAAAAGAGTACCTATTGTTCAGCTTTTATGGGAGGACAGCTTTGTTTGTGACCAAGACCTAACGCTCTCAATATCAGACCCACCAGAGATACCCTGACATTTAATTATGGCTTTTCCTACCACTGCTATGCAGACGACACTCAACTCCACTTGTCGTTCCACCCTGATGATCCCACAATTTTTGCCCACATCTCGGCATGCCTGAGGGACATCTCACTATGGATGAAGGATCACCATCTCCATCTTAACCTTGCGAAGACAGAACTGCTTGTCATATCATCTGAACCCAAGATTCAACACAACATTTCCATTCAGCTAGGTTCCTTGACCATCACGCCTTCCAGGACGCCAAAAACCTGGGAGTGGTCATTGATGATCGGCTTAGCTTCACGGAGCATGTTGCCAGCACCGCTCGCTCTTGTAGATTCATCCTCTACAATATTAGGAAAATTAGACCTTTCCTAGATGAGCATGCCACACAGGTCCTGGTCCAAGCTCTTGTCCTGTCCAGGCTGGACTACTGCAATGCCCTACTTGCAAGGCTTCCAGCCTGCACGACCAAACCCCTACAGATGATTCAGAACGCAGCGGCAAGAGTGGTCTTCAGTGAGCCAAAGAGGATGCACGTCACTTCTCTCTTTGTCAAGTTACACTGGCTTCCTATAGCAGCTCGCATCAAATTTAAGGCTCTGCTCCTGGCCTTTAAAACCATCACTGGGTCAGCACCCCCTTACCTTCACTTACTTATAGAGCCTTATGTACCCTCTCGATCCCTGCGCTCTGCCACTGAGCGACGGCTTGTGGTGCCATCTCAAAAAGGGAAGAAAATCACTAGCGCGTACCTTCTCAGGAACTGTTCCACAACTGTGGAATGATCTGCCGGTCGTGACACGATCTGCTGACACTGTAGCTGTCTTTAAGACTCGGCTAAAACCCATCTCTTCCGCCATTACCTCACTTACGCCAAACGGACTTACTATCCTTCTTTAGTTACCTTTCTCTTTATTTCTTTCTCTATTTACCGCTCTCTTTATCTCTAACTCATCTAAAAAAAAAAAATACTAACAACCCCTTGTCTATGTATATTGTGTTGGACTGTATGAGACTATTTCCAGTGCACTTATGTATTGCTGTTCTTGTGTTGCTATAATTGCTTCTATTGTTTACCTCACTAGTAAGTCGCTTTGGATAAAAGCGTCTGCTAAATGACAAAATGTAAATGTAATGTAATGTAATTAGTGTTTAAAGTTCTTCTGTCCCAAATGGTGCACTTTCGGTCTTGTGACCTTAAATAGGGGGTTTTCATGCTGATACGTAGAACTTTCGCTTTCAGCGATCTTTGTGCACGGCCACTTCCGGAATCCGGAGAATGACTCAGTTGAAGAAATACAGATTAATTTAGGGTTTAGTAATTTGTGTTGATATAGCTTTTATTGCCATAGACGTCACTAGTTCACTTTTGTAAGCGTATGGTGTTGAGATGCACCTTATGATGATGTTGCACTGCTGTTCATGGTATTATTATTTATGTATTAAAAAATCGTGCAATCATGTAATTCTTTTGTTAGGGGCCATTTTTACATAAGATGGAAAGGCATGTCTAATTTAATATGATGCCTGTCATTAATCATATTGACTAAACATCATATACTCGAAGGAAATGTAATACCATTTTATTAGTTAATACTGTTCAAATTTTTATTTATTTGTGAGAACACAAAACTTTATAGTAATATCATATATTCAATTTTATTTTATTATTGAATGTGTTGTTAGCAGCAATGCAATAGTCACTGGCCCTATTGGCCAATTGAAATATTTAAGCACAAAAAACGCGAATCAAATCTCAATACTTTACTCGCGCGTTGTTTGATAAGTTTTGTTTGCTTGCACTCCTCAACCGTGAGCCCGACACGTATATTAAGGCTTCAGACAGCATGCCGTACAACCAAATAGTAAAGACAGCAAGCAAATGACAACCGAGTTTATTTTTTCTTGCATAACATTTTAACACAAAATTATCTCAAAATGCCGTGATTATAGTAGTACACAATCATGTACACATTAAATAAATATGCCTGTCATAATCATATTGACTATACATCTTAATACTCAAAGGAAAGTTAATACCGTTTTTTTTTTGTGAGAACACAAAACTTTGCAGTAATACCATATATTTAATTCTATTTTATTCCTTTATATTTTATATATGAATAATTCCCCCATTTTCTATGGTTTCTTCTCTTGTTAAGCTGCTTTTAAAACACTGCAATGTTGTAAAAAGTGCCACATCATCCACTCAATTCAGTCAGGAATCCAAGAAAACGTAAGTAGGATTGCCGTTGTTTGTTCGATTTACAACAGAGCAGTGACATCTAGCCTTCGTTTCAGCCACTGTTGAACTGCACCGGAAGTGGCCAGTCACAAAGTTGACAAGTCCCGCCCATGAAACACGGAAGCATGAGAATCCCCTATTGGGCGTGCTCGCTTAACGGCAGGGCATAGTTTCTTTCCGCGTCTGTCTCGCACGTGCAAGACGTTCGACATGTCAGCAATACAAATGATTTCTTATTTAAATTGTTATATAAATTTTTTTAGGATAGATGAAGAAGAGTAGCAGAGACGGTGGTGTGTGTGCAAAATTGCCTTTGTGTAATTGTTTGTAGTGGAGTGTCCTGTTAAAATATTTTCTTGTGCATGTGCTGTTATACACGTTCTGTACTTGTACGACCACGGACCCTCCTGATGACGAAAATGACATCATGCGGATGGTGCGTGTATGCGGACGGCCCAAGTATATCTTTGGCTTTAGTCTACTAGGTACGGTGTCCCATCTGTCATTTTTATGCTCTGAAAGTGTGCTCATCAGCGCCCCCTTTGCACCCTTGATGCGTTTTTCAGCAAAGCCCACACTGCTTCAGGCTCCACATATTTTTTTCAATCCAGAAGTCCTTGTGAAAGAGCAATCAGACAACGGTCTTTTTCTATTTATAAATAATGTAATAACACAGATACATTTTTAAAGGACAAGTTCGGTATTTTAGACTTAAAGCCCTGTTTTCAGATTGTTTATGATGAAATAGAACGGTTTTGACTGAAATTTCGACATATGCGGCTGGCCCGAGAATTTTTGGGTGTTTGTTTTTCACCTACCACCTCTATAATGGCTTTATAGGTGCACAGGAACAATCCTTCCTAAAATGCATTAAACTTTTGTTTACAAAGACATGAAACTCACAGAGTGGTCAAGGGTGTTAACTGATGCTCACACAAAAATCGTCGCAAACCATGCACCCTATAAAGCCATTATAGAGGTGGGAGGTGATACAAGAAACACCCAAAAATTCTCGGGCCAGCATCATATATCGAAATTTCTGTCAAAACCGTTCTATTTCATCATAAACAATCTGAAAACAGGGCTTTAAGTCTAAAATACCGAACTTGTCCTTTAAAAATGTATCTGTGTTATTACATTATTTATAAATAGAAAAAGACCGTTGTCTGAAATAAATGCTAAAATACCGAACGTGTCCTTTAATAAATCCCTTGTAAGGACCAGTGTAGAGTATGTGTCATTTTAAATGTAGAAAAACACTATGTGGCATTTAATGCATCTGGCTAAGCAGTGATTTTTTTTTAACCGTAAACTCTTTCAGATTGCCAAGCAGACTTATTTAGCTTTGTCGTGATCTTATTTAGCTGTGAAATGCAGTAGCTTGCCCAAAAATAAAAATGTACTAACACTCATGTCATTTATTACATTCTGTCCCAAAGTTAACACGAACACAAATAAAAATGTTCATATAAAAATGCTGTCACTTACCTGACAGATATGCAGTTAAATTAAATAATTTTAACATAAAAGTTAAATTAAAGTAAAAACAATTAAATAGCGGGTTAATAAACATATTCTAAAATAGGAATTTTGGTTAATTGAAGGTATGAATTTATGACCAATATTATATTATCAGTTGAAAGAATTTTTTTTTTTGTTAATGCACGGTGTGTGTCGACACGTAACTACAGACCTTTCTATCCTTCCTTTTTGAAAACTTTTTTGAAATGTGTCCTGCTTGGTAGTTAAAAAAGAGACAACCTGCCCTTGTTGGATATTAATCCTCTGGACTGATCACATGACCGTTGAAAATGTAATGTTGCGTGAACATTTGATAATAGGGACTTTAAGCAACAGCCTCTGGTGGAACGGCAACGGCATTCTGGCGTTGTGTTGCGCATGCGCGAATTTAACTGCTACTTTGCGACGTTCTACTGTAACGGTCTACTACGGGAGAACAGCTGATTTGCCGTAGTCGCTACAACGTGAGAGATTATGTACATAAATATTATGTTTTATGGCATATGACATTGTAATTGCATCAGTTTATGATTTTACCAGTATTTTATATAATATGTGTTCGAATGTTTTAAATTTAAGCTAATTTTAAAGATTTTTAAGTATTCAACATTTTCAGTATTGCTTAAATCTAGGTTTTTAGACTTATTTACATCATACAATAGTAAAAACTCTTCTTCTGACAAAATATTGTCATTTAATGCCAGCAATCCTTCTTCTCTTGCTTTTTTAAATGACATATTTTTGCATCTTAATAAATGAATTAATACCGCGTTGCGCTGTCCTGTTTACGTTTGCTTAGTGATTTTTACGTTCTTGGCTACGGTGGTCTGACAGCTTACTTCCGGTCGCCGTAGCCGTTCCATTCCCAGCTGTTGCTTAAAGTCCCTAATGTATGAATCCTGGTTCTGTTGTTGATCTGTTGCTGTTGTTTGTACGTTCAAATTTAATAAAATTTTTGTATTGTTTTTACAGACACACAGACAACCATCAGCTGTATTTTTACTCAATGACAATTTAATATTAAAGTTAATGGTTAATGTTTGGTTAATAAGCTGCTGTTGTCAGTTGGCAAAAGCAATCTTCTAAAGCAATAGGAGTGTGTGAGAAGTTTGTGTATGATATTTTGTCATGAGACTTGCCAGAACTAATCGGAAGTGGGACATGCCACTATATTTAAATTTGGCACTGGCTTGTTTTAAGTTTGAATTGGTTTCAATGTCGCTAAATAAGTTCACAAGATATTAATAGTTTTCTTACATACACATAATTTAGCTTTTTATCAACACATTGGAGTTGGCTGGATTACATTTATTATGGATGTATGTGCTTATATTAGCCAAAATAGTGGCATAATTTAAAATTGTATAGACTATGTTTAGCTAAAGCAAGGAAGTCATATACATATTGTGCAACATTTTGGTGAACTCTTTAGGTTGTATAAGTTCCACTGTGTTTTGTAAGATGACGGCAGTAACATGAATGCTTTCATTGACTTTAAAGAGGCTTATAAAGGGTTAACTACATCAGCCTGAAAGACAGAAATGTGAGGAATGTGCTTTCCTGTGGGACAGGGGTTGTTTGAATAAGAAGATTTGTCTGTCTGTCTTTTGGGGTTTAAAGCCAAAAACAGCCCGGATTGGGACAGGAAGTTCTCACCGTGGACTGGAAAGCAGCAGCCGATCACTATCTGAGTTTTTTAAATGTCTTTGTGTGCTCAAAGAGTGCTGACGATTTCTTACTTGGTTTAGTGGGTCTGTTTATTGAATTTAGTCCAATCCCTTTTTCAAAACACACTTTGATTTATTTTTACTCTATATTCATTCATCCAATTCAGTTAGCATGTCACAAATATCTAACTTTTTTATTTAACTTTGATTTATGCCAAAGAAACAGAATAACCTTACATAACTTAACCTTACATAGTATTAACAGATTTAGCTTGGTTCAAATCAGTGGTTGGGTTTGTTCGTATTTTGGCATTGTCAGTGTACACGGGTTAATAAGCTATAATATAAATGCAACAATTGTGCACATATCTGATTGTGGAACAATTATGACATCAAGACTAGCGTAAAAAAACAATAACTTCAAAATGTCAATATTTGTATTGTTGATTTTTGCCAGATTTTAGTGTTTTGTTGTACACACTCATTTTTTTTTTCTTTTTTAATTTAATAAGGAATATTTATTATGTGCAGCCCTATTATGATGATGTTTCAATTGCAATAGTTGGTAATTTGTGTTCTATGCAGGTCGAAGGCTCCGGGGAAAAGCTTTTTACTACGTCTGTGGGAAAGTGTTTTGTGAAGAAGACTTCCTGGTAAGTTGTCTTTCAGTCTTATTATAAGGACTTTGCATGTCGGAAGTCCGGGGAGTACAAATCATAGATAATTAAGTATATAATATACGAATATGTGGTCTTTGGTGACAATGTTACTGGCATTACAGAACGGAGTACTGTTTAGATTAGGGATGCCCCAATCAGGATTTTTGCAGCCGATGTCTTCGTGATTGGCCGATATCAATGCAAGCTGAGTCCCAATTCAAAGGCTGCGACCTTTTAAGGACGTATTTTAAGACCGATTGCGTCACAGCAGCGCGACTTAAGGCCAGTAAGGCCGTCGCAATTCAAAGGATGCTTAGAATGAAGCCTCAAAATGCGTCCTCATTTCTCCGCGCTGTTAAGGATAGAACGAATGGATCCTTAACAGCCGAGGATATCCCAAGAGTCATTGCGCGTCTGCAACGGCTGCATATAATGGGTGGATATTCTAAAATAAACAATTAAAACCTTTATTAAATAAAAGTGTATTTATCAGAAAACATTTTTTCTTGTCACTGTTTTAGTATTATAAGTTATGTTTTGTGTTAATAATATTCTTTTTATGTTGCGTATATTTATAAGGTTGATTAATTTGGTATACTGTTGAATAGTTTAATATACATCAACGTGTCATATTTCTAAAATAAATTAATGATTTTTCTGATGTCATATTTATTTTAATAAGTCAGAAACGTGCAGGTGGGCGCGTGCAGCAGGTGACGCTAATTATGGGTCCTCCGAAGGTTAGACCGTCTCATTTCAGTTCTCTTCGCAAAATTCTGAGGCTTCCACCTTGAAAGACCGAGTGCTCACCTTTTAAGGTCGAGTGCTCATAAGGTTGCAGCCCTTGAATTGGGACACAGCTGCAGATACTGATTCTTCAAGCTTTTTGATGACTGTAAAAAATTTTCTAGATAAAGTAATACCACAGATGTTGCCTTTGTTATATTACTTAAGCAGTAATTATGTATATTGTTGTTTTACTAGAGAATCAAATAAATGAGCACAACAAATATTTCTTATGCAAAGAGAAATTTAATATGCCTTTTTAAAAGGCTTATGTCTGTTAAAAGTAATGAAAAAAAAAAACACTTCACAGTCTTTACTGTATGAATGAAATATAGACACATTCATAAAAAGTACAAAAGTTCTTCAGTGAAGAGCAGAGAATGATTTTATTGAGAGATGAATTAGGTGACTGTAGCTTGAAGATGTGAGAGAGATCGCTCTGTACACGTGCACTGATGACAGGCAGTTGTGTGTGCACTTGTCGAGTGTATGCAAACAAAAAAGATCTTCCTAGTCGACTAGTAGTCGTTCATTTTCGCTATTATTCGACTAGTCAAATTTTTATGATATCAATGTATTATTTAAATATATATATGGTGGAGGGGGCATCTGATAATGGTTTGAGTTTCAGGGATGCGAAAGAACTTTACACTCTTAGAACGAATGTGTTAAAAACAACACATTGCTAGTGCTGCCACTAACGACTAATTTTCTAACGACTAATCTTTCGACTAATTTTTCGAATAGTCGACTATTCTAAACGACTAATTAAAAAAAACTCAAGTGTTTGTTATTTCATTGTCCATTTTATTTTGAACTCACCGGTGTCATAAACAATATGAATAACTTAAATGTTACCAAATAAAAAATTACAATGTAAACAATATAAATAATAATAAAAACTTCCAGTGCAAAGTAGATGCATAACAGAAATATGAAATGTTTCACTTCTACTCTTTGATCTTATATTGCATTTTAACACAACTGAATGCTATTTTACATATTATCTGTTCTGTTGTAGCCTATAAAATAGTGCCTAAACATGACCCATCACCTCGTTTTTTATCCAAACAGCTGTTCCTTTAACTGCTGCTAAAATCCTGATTTAGATATGCAAAAATCACCATACATTTACATTGTAGCTTTACTGCTGTTGCTCTTCTCATAATTGTTGTTGTGTTTTGAGCCATTTCTTGATTTTAAATGCGAGTGATATAGCGCAGACAATTCGGTGCAAATTCAGAAATATAAGAGAATACACTGTTGTTGTTACATAGACTACAGAACACGGCATACAGCATCATAGGGAGGGAGAAAGCTCGCACACAGACTCACACTACTGCTAATCTTTCTTCAAGTCATGTTAACTCGATCAGTCGTCTTTGTCAGAGACATCTGTGAATGTTGACGTTTACGCAAAAAAGAAAGTACATTAAAAACACTGCCACCTTTTCACTGTCACGTAAGAGAGAGGCGCGCGCGGTCGAGGCGCTGCAAGCAACATAAGTGATAGAGAGAGAGAGAGAGAGAGAGAGAGAGAGAGAGAGAGAGAGAGAGAGAGAGAGAGAGACGCGCTGAACACTCGCAGCAATGAATTGAGCCGTTTAAAATAGTAAAATAAAAATGTAAATGGGAATCATGAAAAATCTATTTGTTGTGTCCAGTGTTGATTCCGTGGCGGAATCACGAGCAAACACTGATAGCCTTTAACATCCAAATACAGAGTCATTGTACTTCTCAAAAGAGTTAATAAAACAGTACTGACTAGCTCGCCGTTTCATTAATAATCATATAACAGTTACTTACGTTGTCCTATTCTCTGTGGGTGTATCGTCAATAACTCCCGAGTGTTTTCGTTTGAGATGCTCGTGCATTGTCGTTGTGCTCCCGTGATAAGCCGGCGACGTTTGGCACGGTGTAACAGACCACTCTTTTATCACAACTTGGCTTAAAATACTTTCATACTTCGGAAGCTTTCCGACTCATAATTCCATAGACTCACCTGCCACCGGCAATTTTTCAAAAATAAAGCAGTGAAGGCAGAGGGAGAGGGAAGAAAGATGATAGCGTAGCAGATTAACCAGCAGGGCGCGCACAGCGCACAGACTGGTGTGGAGGTGAATTACATTGAGCCATTTGAGACATGAGACAGAATTACAGTGGGCCGTTTGAGACGAAAAAAAATAAATATGCGACTCCTCGACTAAAAAAATTGCCGTCGACAAATTTTCATCGTCGATTACGTCGACTACGTCGACTATTCGCGGCAGCACTACACATTACTGTTGATTCTGGGACAACACACTAAATGTATTGTTCCAGAATTCACCCATCTCTGTGTTATTATTGAAACAACACATTTTGCGTTACTTTTAACACAACTTGCGTTATATTTTAACACAAAATCAACACAAAATTACACATAATGTGTTAAAAGCTTAATGCACAAAGATCTGTAAATCCTTTTTAAGAGTGTATGTGTAACATTTCTAACATTGTTTTAACGTTAAAGAGACATACTGCATAATAATAAGCCTTTAAAATATTAATTAAGCGCACATTAGATATGTGTAACATGTATCATGCCTGCAATACCCAAAGGCCAAAGAGTGTAGCGAGGTAACTACATATGCCAAATTGATGTACAGTATGTGTTCGTTCCAATGCATATCCAGCTCTTAATGTCATTATAACAGCTTAAACTGGGGTTGCTTGTCTTTTGGTGGGGTCAATTTAAGTTAAATAGATTTCTAGTCAGTAAAACTTTGATTTGATTGCTGTTAGACAACTGATTATGTCTTGAGATGTAAACCTTTTGTAAATGAGGGGTTCTCAAACTTTACAAAAGAGAAATATTCCAAGGACCCGCTTATAATACTAATAGTCATTAAAGTGATATTTTGTCTAAAAAATGAAAATTACCCCATGGTTTACTCAAGCCATCTGAGATACATATGTCCATCATCTTTCAAACAAACACATTTTCAGGTATTTAAGAAAATTGTATAGATCTTTCAAGATTTTTAACAGTTGAAAATGGGGTCCACTTCCTTCAAGCCCAAAGAATGTGCATCCATCCTTCAGAAAAGTAATCCACACTGCTCCAGGGGGATCATAAAGCCCTCCTGAGGGTAATCGTTTTTTTTTTTTTTTGGTTTAAAATTCTTCGTTTTAACTGTGACTAGCGCTGTTTAGCTCCTGGCTCTGTTCCTCCACCCCCTGCGATCGTCACTACCCACTACATCGCTCCACAACATACGCTCACTACGCTGTTACTTTCTCATGAAGGCAGAAGAGTTCAAGACGGGTCATTACTGAAAGCATCGATTACCCTCAGAAGGGCCTGTATTTATCCCCCTGGAGCCATGTGGATTTACTTTTGTGAAGGATGGATGCACATTTTTTGGACTTGAAGGAAGTGGGCCCCATTTTTTAACCATTATAAACTCAAACGTTAAGGGTGAGTAAATCTTTGGGTGATTTTTGTTTGTGGG
Source organism: Paramisgurnus dabryanus (assembly GCF_030506205.2). Classification (NCBI taxonomy): domain Eukaryota; kingdom Metazoa; phylum Chordata; class Actinopteri; order Cypriniformes; family Cobitidae; genus Paramisgurnus; species Paramisgurnus dabryanus. Next base: position 35,242,905 of record NC_133349.1, on the reverse strand, counting down.
TAAACTATCCCTTTAACGTCCCTATGAAATCAAAACTGACAATTCTTATTTTTCTATAGAATATTGCAGTGTATATTATAAACTGTGTATGCTAGTCTTTTTTTTTTTCAAAAAATTCAAGTAATACACTTGTATCAAAATCTGAAAATATACTTCCGGCCTCTAGCGATCCTTCTCTGAAGACGACAGTTCGATGGCTTGGGCAGAGCATCTGATAACCCCACCCCCTACAAAGCAAAATCCCCAGAGTTAAATTAAAACCACTGGGTGTATATGAAGAGGTTGGTTCCAAAATGCAATTAACGCCATTTAAAGAAAAGTTGTTACTGCCAAAATCAGTATTATATCAGGTTAGTATTTAAAAGTAAATTATTAGTTTTACGCAAAATACAATATCCGCCGTGTTATTCTGTCATCTTTTCTCCCTTTTTTCCCAAAACCAATAAACGCCACTCCTCCTTTTCTGCAGAATGCAATAAATCACATAAATTATGTAAATTAATGCCATTAATGTTTATTTTTTAAATTGGTGTATACCACTGTTCAACTAAATGAATGTAACATGTCACAGATGAATGCACATTTATATATTGATTCAATAGATTTATAGCATTTTGAATTTTTTTTAATAATAAATCTTTGAAAATCAAGTTATGTTATTATAACCTAAAGATGCTATGTGAAAGTTTGTAACAGAAAATAGTGGTTTTCATTTTGTCACTTTCTTGGTTACTTAGATATAGATGTTTTCTGTTTCATTTAAAGTCACCATTATGGTGAGTGGTGTTTGTTTTAGTTGAATTTGACTCTTAGCTTGCTAGCTTTTTCTAACTGTTATAACTGTTTGTGTTTAAAACATGTTTGTTATGGCAAAGAAAGACAATAGCACAATTATATGGTGGTGATGAGCACATAAGTTCTAAAGATCATCATCTAGAAAATTTATGCATTCATTTAGTGTTTGCACACAAAAATGTGATACTACAGTATGAGACAACAATGGTGACAATAAAATGAAAAGCTGCATGCTGCAATGCATGCTGGGTATCAACAAATTACAAATTTCATCGAGGACTCCCAGAATGCAATGCTCCATGAATAATGAATGAACATTTTACTTTGATTCTTGATGTTTTGTGTGTCTAATATAGTTATAGCAGCCCTAAAAACTAACAACTAAGAGTCAAGTCCAACTAAAACAAACACTGTTCACCATAATGGTGACTTTAAATTAACCAGTGAACATCTACGCCTATGTTAAGAAAGTAACAAGTAAAATGATGTATAGCACTTTTCACAGTTCTTTATTGTTCCAAAGCAACTTTACATGAAATAGAAACAAGGAAAATACAGACAATCAAGAAATAACAAAAGCATTGCAGTTTTTGTCTTAAAAGCTTTTTAAAAAAACTGGCGTAGTTCTTATAAACTCAAACAGTAAAGTGACTAAGGTTACTTTAAATGCTTCAATTTCTGTGATGTTCTCAATAAAGCTATACTTAATATAATAATCACTGTATTTTCTCAATTTAGTGTCGGCTTAGCTGTACTTTGAAAAAATGTCTCCATGCTTGCCATTTAGCAGCAGGAACAGTTCATTATGCTTTGAGTGAGTGGTTTATGACCATTTGTTGAGATGTGTCACACTCAGTATAGGGTTCTCATAAGGTTTTTTAATAATACAGCACAATTTTATAATTTTATATAGCATATAATTTCACAGACCCCCTGGCTATGGATTGCTGTCTGTCATTGCGGACCCCACTTTGAGAACCCCTGGTGTAGAATATGGCAAATTAAGTGATGAAAAAGGACTAAGAGTTGGTGTGAGCGGTAAACTCTTCTGTTCTTGTCTTTAACAGTATTCTGGGTTCCAGCAGTCTGCTGATAAATGTAATGTGTGTGGACATTTAATCATGGATATGGTGAGTGTGCTGTATTACCATACTTTGCATTAGTCATTGCATTAATATGTCCTACTTATACTAATAGTGCTAATAAATTGCTAAAATGCAAGCTCATAAGCAACCGGTAAGAAGTGAGACATGCATATACCGTAAAACTTCAAATAATAGCCCGGGCTTTTATTTTCCCAAACCTATCGTTACACCAGGCGTCTAAAAGAGACAGGCGTCTATAAGAGACAGGCTTTTAATTTAATTGTTCCAGCATGACAGCAGGAGGTTACCACATATTACGTTTTATTTATAATTTGAATGTGTTTAACAAATTAGTTTGTGTAAGAATAACAGTATTAAATTATTGGCAGCATAAATAAAACATACGAGGATATGCTTTTTTATTGGTTGTTGCGTGAAATCTTACCCAGATACAACAGTGCTATTTTCTGATTGGCTATTGTGTAGCGTCTTTCTTTTTTTTGGATTGGCCCGCTCGACTAGAACTCCAGGGGAGACGGGCTTGATAGAGAGAGCAGTGCGGCCAGATACATTTTGGGCACTGCAGTATATTAAACATGAAAAATAGTGTTTCCGCGTGAGAAATACAATGTGTGGCGGGCTATTAATAGCGGCCTCAAAACACTACCGGCCCACCCGGAAAAGTCCCGACTCTCCCAATTGCCACTTCGCTACTGTCATCATCGCTGCAATCCTGGCGACGAAGCTTGTTGTGTTGTCATAGTGATGAGTAATGGAACGACTGCGTCTGTCACGTGACATCTACCGGTAATCAAAACTTTAGCGTGTGCAATCTGCACCATAGAACTGGATTAAACAGACGATCTGATGGGTTTTAGAAGATTAAATACAACCCGAAACTAAAAAACAGACCAGGCCTTTATTTGAGACAGGCGTTTATTTACCCAAACCTGTTGTCACACCAGGCTTCTAAATGAGACAGGCTTCTATTTGGGACTAGGCTATTATTTGAAGTTTTACGGTATATGTATATATACATACATAAACACACACGCACTTCTTACTTATGATCTTGCATACTAGCAGTTTATTAGTACTATTAGTATATAGCCATATATATATATTTGTGTGCGTGTGTTTGTGTATGTGTATGTGTATATATATATATATATATATATATATATATATATATATATATATATATATGTTGTGTATGTATGTATGTATATATTTATGTATATATTTATGTAGAATACCCCTGATGAAAAGTGGCTATTTTGCCACTTTAAAGAAGCTATAATTTGGGTTTTATTTCTTTGTTTTTTTACATTTGGTTGGTTACTACATAATTCACATACTTTCATTCAACATTTTAATGGGCGATGTAAAAAACTTAGGATTACAATTAATTAAAAGATAAATAAATTAATGTTTTGACATGATGCAGTAAAGGAAATATAATTATTAGGAAATACAAAGACCATTAGAAAAAGTGTAATGGTCAACTTGAGCAATGTGAAACATCTCAGCCAACAATATTTGTGAAACCTGACAGGCAAATAATTATTTTCAGTATATAACAGAATATTATTCTATATCTATTATTAAGTATACTACACATTTGCTAGTGGTACTGCTGTAAATGGGTCCTGACTTCATGACTTTTCCCGCTTAACCATGTTGCAGATTATCTTACAGGCTGTCAGTTCATTAAATGATAAGCTATTTTCTCATGAAAGCATTTTTTTCAGCTAGCAAAGCCATTTCTTAACTGTATTGTTACAGCTATAGTAATTATAACATTTTCTGGACATATTTGGTATTAAATGGAGGTTAAATACTTCATACGGCTAGATCATACTGCTTTTCTCTTGATTTTTTATGTATATGAAGTACCTTAGAAGTAATGAGAGTGCATTAGATTTATATTTTGATTTTATTTTTATGAAAAATGTGTATGTGTAACAGAATACATGTATTGTTATTCTCTACCAACCCTGCACACAGCACACATAACCGTTGTTTAAACAGACCTCATGAGCCGATGTAGTGTGTTGTAACACGACTCACATGTTGCTCTTTAAGAATCACGCAATTTCGAAGAAAGGAGCGTCTACACAAATGCAGCCATTATGCAGTTATGAAAGCCCAAAAGTCTCCCTCAATTCCTCATTATAAACAGGAAGTGGATTTGTTTTGATATTGTTTAAGGCTGTATCCTGACTATTTATGTATATATTATACACATTGTGTCTTTTTTCGGCAGCATGTTAACACGTTTTTCCGCTTCAGATTCTGCAGGCGCTGGGGAAGTCTTACCACCCAGGCTGTTTCCGCTGTGCCATCTGTAATGAGAGTTTGGATGGTGTGCCTTTCACTGTGGACACAGAGAACAAGATCTACTGTGTCAAGGACTACCACAGGTGGGTGCACGCAGGTCTTATATTCTAATATTGCTTATAATGTTGACCCAAAGCTTAGAATCCCAAATTTTGTGTGTTTGAATTTATGATGGTTAGCCTAGGGTAGAACTGAAGGCTTAAAGGGATAGTTCAGCCAAAAATTATATTAAACCCATGATTTACTCACCCCGAAGCCATCCGAGATGCATATGTCCATCATTTTTCAGACGAACACATTTTCAGTTATTTTAGAAAATGTTTTATATCTTCCAGCTGCTAAACAGTAAAGTTACGAGGTTTAGCTCATTCAAGTCAAAAAAATTTGCATATCCTTTCCTTAAGAAATCCAAACGGCTTTAGGATGATAAACAAAGGTGTTGTTGTAGAAATATCCATATTTAAAACTTTATAAACGAAAATAACTAGCTTCCAGTAGCGCCTAGATAAGACTCTTATGCCTCGGTTGTGATCATTTAGAGCCCTTTGAAGCTGCATTGAAACTGTTAAATATTTCCTTCGACTGAACAAAGAAAGACATCAACATCTTGGATAACATGGGGGTGGGTAAATTATCAGGATTTTTTTATTAAAGTTGGATATTCCTTTAATATTCCTCTTATTTGTAGTTTCTGTCTGCCTTTATTTTAAGGTAGTGTTTTGCAAATACAAAGCTATCTGGTTTCGCATTCAGTTTTCATATTTATCACCCCACATGTTCTTGAAAATAAGAAAGCCGGGCTCTTCACTCCAGCAGGACACAATTGATGGAGAGCAAATAATATAAAAAAGTAATGTCTCTTTATATGAAGTTTATTTAACATAGTTCGGGAGGAGCATGGTCATGTGATCCAACCAATCAGTGCAAAGAGGTGCCTATAAATGGCAGTCCCTCACCTTTGTCCCCTGACAGATTTGTTGCATCATCCCTCCTCCACCCCATAACCTCACTAGATTCATTTATCACAGTTAAAGAGAGGGGAGTACTCTGGGTTCGGGCTAAAATTCTGAGCTCGAAGCCTATATTTCTGGAATAGTATTGTATCATATTCTGCTCTTTATTACGATCATAACTGGGAGAGGAACAATTAACACCAGATGAATACAAAAATAAAACTAGACATTTTTTTCTTTAGTGGATGATAGAGAAGTGCTGTGTTGTGAAGTATTCTACATAATTTCTTTAACAAGCGTTTTCCTACCAGTAGTTCAATGTATTTTTAGTGATTTTTATTGGTGCTGAGGGTCTGTATGAGAGTAAAAGCCCTGCTGCTCTCCAAATTCTTCTCATGCATACTTTGCAGTGAACTGGGTGATTTCAAACCCTTAGACAGTCTGTCAGATGGTGACCATATGCAGCTGAAATTAACGCATGGAAGTAAATGCTGCCTTGTCACTCTTTCCGTCTGGAACTTAACTATTCTCAAGCTTAAGAGCCAAAACAATTTGCAGTCTAGTCCTATATCCTTTTTTCCACTCACTATTGAAACCCTGGCTGCACACACTTAAACTTCATTTGGACACAGTAATAAAATATATTTTTAAAGAAAGATTATCTTAAAAGAATATTATTTACAAATAAGAATAAATGGCACAAACACATAACTCTCTCCTTTTAAAAATAAAGGCATGCATGCGTTGTCGCGGCTACGCATCTGGTCGGAACTTTACTTCATGTTTCTGTTTGTTTAATGGTCTGACTAGTGGCTAAAATGAACTCTGGAACAAATACCTCATTAAAATGATAAATGTTTTGGTTTCCTAAAGACACAGGAAGACGGCGATCATGAATAATAACCACTATGTGAAGGGAGGTTTGGCAGCCGGTTTGTAGTTAAGATTTGTATACATTATAGTAAACATTTTACACTGCAACGTTAGCTCGGTGTTATTTTTCATACGCTTTAGCTATGAAATATGAACTAAGGTAATCTACTTGTTGTTAATTTTCCTTGTTATCTGAAACAAACTACTCTTAAAGAACTTTTTACTAGGGATGCACCGAATATTCGGCCACAGAAAATTTTCAGCCGAAAATAGCCCAAAATAGCATTTTCGGCTTTTGGCCGAAAGACTTTTATCACCGAAACAATACGGCCGAAATGTTGTGATGACGCAAACAGAAACCGCGACCTGCACGTGCTTGTCTGAAGCAACATGTATGCAGCGTGGATGTATTTAACCGCAAAAAGGCGCTAAAGTACGCACAGAGGCACATGCGGTTGTGTCCGGTCCAGACGTGATCATCACAGTGAGTACGCTCTTCAAAGATCAGAACTCTTGATGTGTAAACTTTAGAGAGAGTCGCGCAAATGTGTCTCATACTGTATAGTCCATTAACATACATGTGCAGAATAAAGCAATGAAAAACAACGTAAAGTTTTTATGCTGCGCTGTTTGGGATTCGCCTTCGTTCTCTGTGCGCGCGCGTTTAAGTGCTCTCAATAGTGCACACACAAGTGAGACGCAAACAAGCTGTTATTGTTTCTGTTATTGACAGGGCACATATAAACAAAATTATCTCCAAAGCATTCTTTTTCTAATAAAAACATTTGTTTATGTCTTAAGTGTATGTATAGATTACAGTCATAAACCAGTCTCTGCTTACAGTAACCTCAAATAACCTACTGAAGTCTAACAAAGAGACAAATAGCTCTAAAAATAATAATATAATATTTAATTTATACAATAAAGACAGTGTTATGACTCATTTAATTTGATTTCTGTACCAAATGCTAATGTTAGCCCTTATTAATGTGCAGCTTTGTTCTTTTTTATAAATGTTTGTAATTTCTTTATTTGTTATTAGATTTTCCCCACCCCCTTTTTGCTGATCTGAAAAATAATCCGATCCATGCCTCAAAAACTGTAATGTGATCTGAACCGTGAGTTTTGTGATCTGTAACAAACCCCTAGTAAAGTTAGTACACAGTGATAGCCATAAATGCATTTGTACTAATAATTGGCATACCGTAAAACTTCAAATAATAGCCTAGTCCCAAATAGAAGCCTGTCTCATTTAGACGCCTGGTGTGACAACAGGTTTGGGTAAATAAACGCCTGTCTCAAATAAAGGCCTGGTCTGTTTTTTAGTTTCGGGTTGTATTTAATCTTCTAAAACCCATCAGATCGTCTGTTTAATCCAGTTCTATGGTGCAGATTGCACACGCTAAAGTTTTGATTACCGGTAGATGTCACATGACAGACGCAGTCGTTCCATTACTCATCACTATGACAACACAACAAGCTTCGTCGCCAGGATTGCAGCGATGATGACAGTAGCGAAGTGGCAATTGGGAGAGTCGGGACTTTTCCGGGTGGGCCGGTAGTGTTTTGAGGCCGCTATTTATAGCCCGCCACACATTGTATTTCTCACGCGGAAACACTATTTTTCATGTTTAATATACTGCAGTGCCCAAAATGTATCTGGCCGCACTGCTCTCTCTATCAAGCCCGTCTCCCCTGGAGTTCTAGTCGAGCGGGCCAATCCAAAAAAAAGAAAGACGCTACACAATAGCCAATCAGAAAATAGCACTGTTGTATCTGGGTAAGATTTCACGCAACAACCAATAAAAAAGCATATCCTCGTATGTTTTATTTATGCTGCCAATAATTTAAAACTGTTATTCTTACACAAACTAATTTGTTAAACACATTCAAATTATAAATAAAACGTAATATGTGGTAACCTCCTGCTGTCATGCTGGAACAATTAAATTAAAAGCCTGTCTCTTATAGACGCCTGTCTCTTTTAGACGCCTGGTGTAACGATAGGTTTGGGAAAATAAAAGCCCGGGCTATTATTTGAAGTTTTACGGTAATAATTTATTTCGGTGTTTCGGTTACGGTTTTTCGACCTTGGTTTCCTCATTTTCGGTTTTCGGTTTCGGCCAAGAATTTTCATTTCGGTGCATCCCTACTTTTTACTTACCAGGCTGCAGGTGAAGCAGCTCTTTACGCCTTTTAACGTCTCTACTACTGCTGACTGTCAGATCATGTGAAGCTCGACATATCGCCATAAAAAATTGCCGTTTAAAAAAAACTCACCTCAGAGGGACAGTTGTGACATTTTAAACCATCACCTGAAAAGGTTAAAAAAAAATAAGTCTTGGTAAATTCCATGTACAAACACTCAAACAACTTTCCATTGTAAAGATACTGGGATGTCTCCGTGCTTTTGCACATTGAAGACTCATCACCCCCCCAGACAACAACATGAAATGATTGAATATATCTTCATATGATGTATCCATGTTTTAACGCCACATCTAGAGTTAAATGTTGATAAAGTGCGACATGACATGACCCTGGTTCAGCAGCACAAAGCAGTGTTGCCTACTGGGTGACTTTGTCACTAGATTTAGCAACCTTCAAGAGCTCTTTGGCAAATTTAAAAAGCGACTAGCAACAAATTTTTCAACTTTTCCTGGCATTGTTGGAGACTTTTAGAGACTCTGAGGTAAAAGCATGTATCATTCTTGCTGTTCTCAATGAGCAGCGGGTGCGGCTGTCATGGGCCTCACCCCCCGTCTCAAAAGCGGCCAAGTCCTCGTGCAGCAGTCCCTGCCAGCTACAGTCAGAGCAGGACTCAGATGTTGTTGTTCACCCCTCCACATCTAGACTGCAAAGAATCATGCATGCGTAAAGCATGCTGATCCCGGAATGGCTTAAAGTCATGGCTAAATGTAATGTACTGCACGAAAAAATTAATACATCTGATTCAGCTGAGCAGCAGCACAGGCAGATAAGGCTGTATGGAGCTGACGCATTAATGAGCTGTCCAGAAAGCATGCAACCATTGAAACAATGTTAAAATGGTTAATTTGTGTGATGATGAACATAGCAGTTTATTATCCCAGGAAACACTAGTTAGCCATATTGTTTATTTTGTGTATTAACCACAAGGTACCCATTGAATCAATATCACGTTTAAAATATGTCAAAGTCAAAATATAGAAATTTTAATAAACCACCATTATGGTGATCAGTGTTGGCATTAGTTAGGCCCTTGACTTTCACTAAGTTACACCTTTCTTTTCTTTTAGAAGTGTTTTATGTGTTTAAGGGGAAACACATTAGAAAATAAAGATGTGTTTTAAAGTTAAGTTGAAATTGGTTGCTTTTTAAGAAGATACATTTAAGCTGCTTTCCGTAATGACTTTGATCCTTTTGTGACTGTTATAATTGTTCTGGTTGTAAATGTTCTGTGATAAGGTAAACAGAAAAAATTACTGACACATTCAGACATCATCACTCATCCTACAAATCTCAACAATATAGGCAATCCTCAAACTAATTCTGATAAAAAGATCAACTGCAATGCATGCTGCGTGATGGATAAGTTTAGTATAAGGTTGATACCCAGCATGCATTGCATCATAAAGCTTTCTTTTGTTGGGTGAAGGGTTAGTTACATATTAACTCTAAACACGTGTTAAAATTACACTCCAAGAGCACAGATGGTCACACATGTACATTCAGATTGAGTTGTTTTTTTTAACTACCAGGCAGTTTATTCCAAAAAACTGAATTTGCTGTGTATATTTGACAAAATATACTTCTGGTAAAGAGTTATACTCATACCTGCAATATTTTCTTGTATGCACTGGTATTGAAGTACAGTTTTGTTGATGTTTGACTTGGTTTCTTTTCATCTTTAGAGTTCTTGCACCCAAATGTGCAGCATGTCATCAGCCGATTCTGCCCTCTGAGGTAAGACACGTTACATGAGATCTAAGACCAATTCATGTCATACTGTGCAAAGCTTTTATAACAAAAGATGCTGGCATGACTGTAAATGTAATTAAAGGTAATTGAAACCACCGTGGAAATTTAGATAGGAATTCTTAGCATGTGTCCTTAAATCAGCTTTCCTTGTATATTACCCTTTTGTCCCAGTCATGCAACACTGGCCAATGTTTACAATCACTTTATTCTTATTTTAGTTCTTTTCTTGTTTGGCTCAAATAACCAAATAGAGCATGGACACTTTCTAGACTAAATAAAGTTGATAAAAAGGCTTTATTTACAGCAATGAGAAAGAAGAATCATTTTTGGTGTCCCTAAAGTACCTTGTAGTGAACGGCTGTTGAAAGAAGCATTTCTTTCTTATCTTTAAAAAGTCTATAGAACATTTTTCTCATACATTTTTGTGCTGTAGAGAGGTTGTTTATGGAACCATACACGGCCTGACAAAGTACTTTTAGGAACCATTATTTTTAAGGGCATGTTTTCATACTTGTAGTTCTGTTCTTTTGGTTCTTTTGGTCCGGACCAAAAATGAAAACAATTTATTAAGTCCTGGTTCATAAGCGTTCATACGGCCATTTTATTAGCGAACCTAAAGATAACGAACCGTAATGCGCAAGGAAGGACAAGATCACCTTGGTCGGCTTTGATGATGAATTTTATGCGAAAGAAGTCTGATCATCCACAACAACAATGCTGCATGCTAGCCATTTTGATGCCCTAAGCTGAGCATAATTACTTTTACTAAACGTATAACTCAATAACAATAACACAATAGCAGCATCACAATAACCTATAAAACTTAAGAACAGTAAAAAGAGAAAGTAAAATCTTCACAGCGTTGCTGACTTTGTAAACATATGTAAAATAGCCAGCACACACTACACATTTGAAAGTGCAAACTTTTCTTCTGTAAATAGAAAAATAAAATTACATATAAATATAAAATGGCATTATGAGGGATATAAAGCAAACATTACTGTTGAATTCTGTGTATAATTTTATTATGCTTTTATATTAGATTAGATTAGATTTTTTAGATGTTTTAGCTGTTCTACGTAGCCTACTGTGTTTACAAAGTAAGTAAATTTGTGACTTTTAGTCCTCTAAATCTTTGTTTTATTTAAGAAGATTGGATATTTTTGTTTGTAATTATTGATGATTATTAATTTATTCAAAGTGACATTTAATTTGGGGAAAACATGTCTGGATTATTTTGATAATATATTTAACAGGAACCGTTAGGGGTGTGACGGTCATTATATAACCGTGAGACCGACGGTTATAATTGAACACCGTCATTAGAACTCTATAACCGCCAAAACCGTGTTATTAAAATATTTTTTTTAACATTTTTTATCATAAAGAATTTTTAAATACTAATTAAAAACAACTGTTAACAGTCTGTGTTATACGCCCCCTCACGTTCACGCAGTGAAAAATACAGAGCGGAGCAACACTGACAACGCGCTGACATACAGGATAGACCAGGTTACTTTTCGGTTACTTTTGAGATTTAACATATTAAACAAAGTCACACCTTTCCAATCATCTCTTCCTTCTAGTTAATTTATAGCTTCAAATAAACATGAATGACCATGAGAAGGAATGTTGTTTTAACCGCGGAAAGGCGTCAGAACACTCCGCTTTTCAAGTTCAAATCCTCCCATGCTAATCTACTAACTCTCTTGAACGCACATTCACTGCTAGTTGTCTTGCTGTTAATTTTAAAGAAACGTAGAGCAAGTAGTTAATCAGTGTCAAGTTTATTCAAACGCCGGGTGAGCACTGTGCAACGCGTCTGCGGAGAGCGTTTGCTGCGCGTGGCCATTGTGCTTTTACACCGGCTGCGTTTAATAACAATCTCAAGTTCATATTACTTTCTTTTACCTTCGCATTTATGAGCAAAACCTCTTTAATACGCTTTTAATCCACATTGTTTTCATGCCGTTCTGGTCCGTGTAATGACAGATATAGACACAATTACAGACATAAAAAGCCCAACGCACAAATCTGTTTCTCTGAAGATTATTAAGATAGATGATAGATAGAGGATTAATTTATGCTGGGCAGAGAGTGACAGCGCAGTCTTCTGGCAACAGTGTGTTTTTTTAAATATTTCATTGCTTTCTGTTAAATTGTTCAAAGTTATTACTGTTTAAAACACACTTGGCATCACATTCATGATTTTATGGTAAAATGACACTTTCCCGTCAATCCACGAGCATTTAAACGAGCAAAACGCCCCCCACTGACGGTTATATGACGAACCGTCACATTTGACTCACGTCATAACCGTCATCACCAATTCTGAAACCGGCACACCCCTAGGAACCGTTAGCCTACCATGTGCACTGCAGTGACTGCTAACGTTAACTGTTACTGAGAAAGTATTAACCAACATCACGTCAAAATAAACCATAAACTACTGCTCAATATCTAAAGAAAGCTAGTTAAGAAAGTAACACCTAGCAGCCATCAGTTATTTGTAAAATGCATAAGGTTTAACAGTAAAATCTCAATTTAGTTTGCACCGAAGTTATAAATTATAACAACATAGTTTGTTAACATTAACGTCAGCTATCAACCAGCGCAGACCATCCAATGCGAGGGGGGCATACTTTCTAGACTAGAGCAACTAAATTATCTTGTTACCCCTTTTTTTGTTACATATACATGCCTGAAAAGCAGGTGCGTCGGACTGCGGTGGCAGCATTCACATTTACACAAAGGAACTGCACCAGGCGAGCAATCGCACCAGAGTTTATTTTAATTGAACCAAACATGTCAAATATGAACGTGCCCTAAGAGTATACTACTGAATAGATCTTTATAACCCCTTAATTCAGCCAAAACATTTTGTTCATGATATTAAGGTCAGATGAATTCTGTTAGTCGTGATAAAGAGAGTGATCACTGTAAATTTGGGGGTATGTGTAATTTGTTAAACCAAGGGAAACGTTGCAAATTTATAATACTACAATTAAATTATACTGCTTATTAAATTAATCTTTAATTTTTGACTGTTTTCTTGTCCTGCACCTGAGACCTACTCAGGGTTTGGACACGGCTGTTTTGTACTTTTATCATAAACTTGAATGTATCCTTGCACTCTTCTTATCCTTCTAATGTCAGTTCATAGTAACCATGGTTGTCAGGCCTCAAAATGCTGTCAGATTAGTAGCCTTGACCTCATTGCACATTCAAAGTCTTCTGAATTCCGACAATAACTTTGAAGAATGAATCTCTGAGAGCTGGGTCTCTGTATGTGTAAGAGTGTTTTAGATGTGTGCCATCTTTTTACTGCTTGTTTACTTGTTTAGGGGTCAGATGAAACTATTCGAGTAGTCTCCATGGACAAGGACTACCATATAGAGTGCTATCACTGCGAAGTAAGTTGAGCCTGGGTTACAACGTCACAACAGGATACATGCAATACAATTCATATCACCTAATTCAATGTCATTTTGCCAGGATTGTCATATGGAGCTGAACGATGAGGAGGGTTACCGCTGCTATCCTCTTGATGGACATTTACTCTGTCACGCCTGTCACCTTAAACACAAGGACCTTGCATCCCCTCAGTCTGCTGTAAACCAACACCACAGTCAGTTTTAAAGATCTGACTCCCTCTTGTGGCTATTCAGAGACATTATCATACCAAAGTTACTCAATTACATTACCAAAAATGACTTAAATTAAAGGTGCACGTGTGAGATAAATTATTTTATATATTGCGATTCTGAATTGTTTAGAAGGTTCCTGCTTTGTGTTTATTAGGAATTCATTATTATTCATTTTTGTAGACTGGATTTAAAAGGAAATAATTTACGATTCATTAGTTGTATGCCATTGTTACATTAAATACAACTACCATTACATTCGTAAACCCTTATGTGATCCTTTAAATATTTGTTTTGACAGCTCACAATTCTCAGACAGAGTTCTGTTGAAAGTATTAAATTACAACTGTTGAGCTTTTGTATATGGACACACTGAAATGCCTTACATGAATTATTCTGCCCTTGAGATTTTGCTAATCTTTTGTTTAAGGTAGAATGTCGTGGAGTTTGCTAATGTGTCCAGGAATTGAATGCGTTCCTAAACATGTTTCCATAATTGCAGGTGAAGAAGAATATTAAACACAGCTCACTTACAAATATTTGTAAAGATCCAATGGTAAAGACCTATTAAATTATGTATTTATCTGTTGTTACGATTGATTTATGTGCGTTCTCAAATGTATTCATTTCTTTCAGTATTACGTATTTATCTATGCTCCTATTAAAAAGAAGTATGGGAGGTATTATGATGCATTTTGTGTTATGCTAATGATGCCTTAAAATTGTTGTCATAAAGTTTAACACAAATCATGAATACGTTTGATCTTTTTTCTCTTGCTGTACAGTTTTCAGATGATTCAGTAAGTCAGATTATTGCAGTCGTTTGCTCCGCTTACTTTAGCTTGATGCTGTTTTCTGTCAGTAGTCAGGCATTTTGAGCCGGTTCAGCTCTGTATATCTCTGAAGTAACTCTGAATAAAGTTTGCTTTAACTTCTTTTATAGCATGCACAGAGCATGTCATAATATATTAGTCACTTTATTTTCATATTCAAATAAAGTGTGAACACCCAGCTTGTTTTTATTTTTATTACTGTTTTATATTGTTTCATTATTTTTATATGAATATGTTGATTTATTTTGTCACTTCATTTGTGAAGTTTAAAAACATCACTTACTCATTTTCTAGTTTCTGGACATCCTGATGAACAGTCTTATTATTGCAGTTCTATTAATTGTATACATCAGGTAAATAAAAAAATCATTATTTTCAAATTGTTTACCAAAATTGCAACATGACCGTGTTGGTATGCAGCCCCTGTAGTTAGACTGTGTCATTCTATCAGTTAATGCTATAACTTCATACGTGTAAATTGTTACATAATCACATGTTGACGTATTTATAGCGCTTTTTATATACAATGTTTTATTGCTTTAAAGCAGCTTTACAAGAAAGACAAAGAAGAAACACTTGGACATTATGAAATATAGAATATATTATTGCAAATTATTATTTTCCTTGTAAATAGATTATAATCTAACAAAATGGTACACTCTGAAAAGTGCTGAGTTGTTTTTAACCCAGCTGGGTCAATGTTAGACAGGACCAATTGTATAGACGGTTTCAGCAGTAACAACATAAACAAGCAGCTTTCTTGGTCCTCACGTAACTTCCGGTAAGTCCGCTAAGAATAAATAACAACAAACTACTTTAAACGTTTTTTTTTCCGACGGGGTACTTGTTCAAGAGTTCAGTTTAGCAACTAGTCAGACCATTAAACAAACAGTATTGCGTCACTGCACGTGCGTCCGATGAAACCGTCAATACACAATATTTTACCCTATAAGGACCTACAATATTGTATACCTTTAAGGACATATTGGGTACTAGTTAGATGTTAGGGATGCAAAACATTTAACGTTACCTTTTAAAGTGCCCTGTAGTGTATCCAAAAAAGTACAACATTGTATTATGTTTAGTATACCTGTAAAGATACAAAATGAAACCTATCACCCCAGTGATACACATGTGGCAGGGTGGAGGTGGACTTATTTGCGGACAAACAGACAACTCACTGCCCAGTGTGGTTTACAGACAAGCCAGAGGCTCTGGCCTGAATGCGTTAGCACACAACTGGTCAAAATGTTGCTTATAGTATTTCCACCTCTGACATTATTATGGGTGACGTTTTGAAGGATCCAGAAGACAAGGCATACTGTTCTGCTTATAGCACCATTTTGTCCGAACAGGCCGTGATTTTTTTGGTTGTTAGGTAATTTTGCTCATCAAGAAAATGCATCTTGATTTAAGAATTTTTAGATATTTCTACTGAAAACAAGACAAAAATACCAAGTAAGAAAGTTATTTTTTGCAGTGAAGGTATCAATGCGATTTATTTGAAAGAGTCAGAGTCAAATAGGAGTGGCTGAGATGAGGCTGTGGTCCATGGGCTATGCAAACAATGACGTCTGCTGGTCGTGCTGGAACTTACTCGTCCGATTTTTTAAGCAAATGTTTGAATAGGCGCTATCTTTACTAATCGATTGCATTTAAACATTATACATATATATTCTCGCCTGAACTACTCTTAAACTACATTTTGTGATCCAGAAACAGTAATATTAAAGGGGCCATGTCACAAGACTTTTTTAAGCTGTCAAATAACTCTTCGTCTGCCCAGAGCACATATGTGAAGTTTTAGCTCAAAATACCATATATATAATTTATTATAACATGTTAAAATTGCCACTTTGTAGGTGTGTGCAAAAATGTGCCATTTTGGGTGTGAACTTTAAAATGCAAATGAGCGGATGAAGTTTAAAAACAAACACACCGAGGGTGGTTTGTTGGAATTGAATTATTTTCTCGGTAACACTTTACAATAAGGGTGCACTAATAATCATGAACTCATGCTTAACTAATGCACAGATAATACTGAATTAATGTATTACTAATGATTATCTAAGCTATTCATTAGCTGTTCATTAATGATTGCCTCATTAGCAACTAATGAAGAGTCTGTCTGATTAATATATTAGTTCATATATGAATTGTTATTAATTAAATATGTATACATTGTGGATTAATTCCATCATCACTTCTTTTATGAACTAATAGTGTTAATTAA
Organism: Paramisgurnus dabryanus; assembly: GCF_030506205.2. Classification (NCBI taxonomy): domain Eukaryota; kingdom Metazoa; phylum Chordata; class Actinopteri; order Cypriniformes; family Cobitidae; genus Paramisgurnus; species Paramisgurnus dabryanus. Next base: position 35,226,189 of record NC_133349.1, on the reverse strand, counting down.
TTTGTTAATTACCACAATGATCCAAAGCCTTATAATACAGGTAAACTAATATGCATTAATACATTAATTACAGCATTAGTAGTGTGTTAATTAATACAATTACTAAATAATGAGTTAATAATGATGTGACTCAACAAGTAAAGTCACAACATAATGATATATTTGCAAACCATTAGCTAATGATTAATTAATAATTAATGACCATCACTAGAGTTTATAAAAGCTATTTATTAAACACTGTTTCCAAAAACATTGCCAAAAACACATTTCCATAACACACTACATTTAAACACAACATTAAAACATAAAAGATAATATAAAATGAAATAATATAAAAAGAAGACTGATCAAAATTAGACAACACGTTCAGATACCTCACAGTTATAAACACTGTTCGGTTTTTCACACAAACCGATCGTTTAGTGTCTTAGGACATCGATGTCTCGTCACGAGCCGCAGGGTTTAATTTGGATTTGTCTGTGCATGTTTTTTTTCTCTATCAGAATTTGTTACCATCCAATTTTTACGACTGACAGACTGAAACGGTTGGACTTAAAAATTTACATTTGTGATATCTACAAGTAATCATGTTAAAATCTTGTTCCGGTCAAAATGTAAAGGTTTTCTAACCCGTTGAAGGGACATGTCATCAGCAGCTAAGTCATCTTTAATATTTTGTATTTTCTGTGAAAGGGATTGAATTTCTTTGTCTATCCTTTCAATCATCTCTTCTTTAACACAACTCTTCTGATCCTCTTCTTCTCTCAGTGCAGATACTATGAGCATCTCTTCATTTCGCAGAAACTGGTAAAGCCTCTCAAAGTCCTCATTTAAGCATCTCTCGGCCTGTTGAACCTGAGTCTGAGTTAACATAAAGAGTTACCTCTTCAACTTTCCTTGAATCTTTCATTTTAAAATGTTTTTATTTCAAAACTTTCACTTAATATTTATCACCTAAATGTGTTGTGCTGTATCATCATACACTTGTTTCATTTCCCTGAAGCTCTTCAGTTGCTCTTGCAAATATTTCAGTGTAGTCCTCAAATCATCCTGGAATTAGAAAATTGTTCACTGAATGTTTGTTAGTTGGATCAGAGAAATGCAGCACTTGCACTTTGAAAGGAAAATCCACCACAATTCTTATGGATTTATGAAAATCTCTGTGATGTTCACAGAAACTATATTGGTTGTGTTGATTTCTTTTGGTGGGATGTTGTAAAAGGGAACAAACTGATTTTTTAACAATTTATAAAATTTTTAAAGGAATTTCTAACACCTATGTAACTTAACCATTAGAGTTTGTATTATTTATTTCAGTGCTTTTTCAGTGTTTTGGTGGCATTTGCAGGATGAGAGATGCCAACATGTGTGAATTATAATTGGTCTAAAATCCAGAGTTTGCCCTGATCCAAAATCCAAGCTCATGTGTATGGATTTGTTTGTAAACATTGATTTCATCCACACACTACTATAAAATGCAAAGCGTTTTTGTTGTTACCTTTAGAAGTGGCGCCGCTTCATCAACAGGTCTGAATTTGTGATTAAGATGTTTCTCAAAATCTCTACACAGTAAACACACAAGACGTCTATCATCCAGACAGAAGACTTTGAGTTTCTCTCTGTGCACTGATCTCAGTCACTGATGATCATGATGACATTTCCAGATTTCTCTCCTGTAAGTAGGGAGTCGCACAGATTCCTCAATACCAGATTAGTAATTGGCTCAGATTTTGTGAATCTTTTTCACAAAATTTCAGGACATTCCTGAAAGCCTTTACTGCTCCAGAACTGTTGTAAACATGCTTTGCAGACACTGTGACTACATAACAGAACTACAGGGTCTCTAAATAGACATGACACAGCAGGTCCTCCTCTGATATTGGATTCCGAGAAGCCATTTTTAAGCTTGAACGGTAAGTGTTGATGTTCTGACCTTCAGTCTCTCTATGGTTTGATTATGTGCTCATTTGAAGTTAATTATTAACTCAGAGGACCTATACAAAAGCACAACGACACAGTGTTGAATAGAGGTGTAAAGGGTGCTCAGTGTGACGTACAGCAAACAATGAAGATCGGAAGGCAATAGTTTATCCTGAAATGTCAACATCAAAGATGAATCAATTAGATTAGAATGATTTGATTTGAATGTCTAATTGCATGAAAATTGTGTTCTGTGTGATTTCTAGAGAAAGTAGATTCGAAGGTAAATTCACAAGGCTCTGATGAATGTGGACAAACACAACAGATTTGCAGATTCACACAGTCATTTAGTATAAAGAAGTGTCTGTTGGCCATTCTTTGGATCAGTGTGAATAAACATTTAGATAAAGCAATTAAATAAATGCTGGAGACAGATCTTAGGTTTCAAATGTGTTTCAGATCTAGACAGAATGTTCATGTGCCATACAAGTAACGAACATGCATTGTATCTTATAACACCACAGATAAACATTATAAACATGAATACAACTTTCAAATTTTATGACATGAAATGTATCATAATTATTTTTTATGATAGTCCTAATGTCATGCATGTCAGTGCGAACATATTAAGACAATTTAAACATAGCCCCTTCCTTCAAAATAGCAGCATACTAAAATAGGGTGTTGCTTACATCTAAAATTGGTGGCAAATATGCAACAGATGAATTTTCAGGCTAAAAAAGTTTTGTTTTTTTTCACTCTCCTTATGTTCTGTTTTCTGTTTGTCTTTTTATTTCAGCAAGTTATCTTATCTGCTTTGGATAACATAATTTTATGGATAGTTGTGTAAGATGACAGCACCACAGGTATATCATACTTCCTAGATATCTCATACGCATTTTGGGGAATTTCATAATGGCCTGTTTATGGAAAATATTTCTTCTCAACATTTTCATTGTCTGTGGTAGAAGCAAGGCTTTGTCAGGTATGTCTTCAAATGTTATGATATGTTTTACTACACATACATATATTAAAGAAATAGCAGTTACTTCCAGGGTTGTAGACTTGTTGTGTTTGCATGGTCAAATTCTGATTTCTCTGTGACAAGTTTGTATCTTAACATGCATACTGAATGTTGGTGTAGCTTAATAAACTAGTCAGTCCAGTTTTAATAATACAGTTCATTAAAGGTTAAACCTTATGACGGTAATTTATCATAATAAATGTAAAATTAGAAGTTATGCATTGGCTAACATGAACCTAGTTTATTTATATTGATCATTGTTAATCTATGTTGATGCAGTAAAATAGTTCATTGTGCATTATTTTTATAAATGTGTTAGTAAACAATGATTCATTAATACACACTTAAATGTATAATTGCTGTAGAAGTTCATTGTTTGTTCATGTTAGCTAATGCATTAATAATGTTAACATGTGTTCAGTGTTAATGAAGTTACAGTATTCTCATATCTTGTTAGTGTTTATATGTCATGTCTGTTTCTACACTGTCAGAAAAAAGGTACAAAACTGTACATTTTCTGATCCTGCCAGATCCTTGTTTGGTATTTCTGTATGGCAGGGTTCTGACAGTACAATGTTCTGTGTGGGTACACGTGGCTTTTTATTATTTGTATCTTGCCACGTGTTTCCAGTGTCTTGTCACTTTTTCCCCGGTCCCTTACGTGTGATTATTTTCCAGGTGTATGTAATTTGCTTATCCTGTTTGTTGTCTGCATTTGGGTTCTTCTTCCTTGTAAATTCCTGACAAGCTAGTTTTGTTTTGTACCTTTTTATACTACATATAACACAATGTTTTACCTTTTTGGGTACGTTACTGTACCTTAATGACATATTGTGTACCTTTAAAGGTACAGTTAACTAAAAAAAGTACTAAAACTTCAATTTTACTGGTAAATTTTTTCCTTAAGGTAAACAATGGTACGTAATGGATAATTGATGACGGGCCATTGAATTTTATGAAAATAATGCACACACAAGTTGGTAATGCGGAGTCAATTATTCCACTTACACAACGGTTACCACAAACATTGCTCTGGTATCTATTTTTAAGATATTTGACAAGTTAGGTGTGCGATTAACAAAAAATTATCAACACCCATGGTACATTTTTCAGCCAATCAGTATAAAGCATTCAACAGGCCCGTGGTATAAGGGTATAATAATTTACCCCAAAAGCTACAACATTTTAATTTGTTGTATATCCATAAAGATACACAAATGAACCACCCGGTGACAGAAAAGGTACAGTTTTCTACCTTCTTCTGACAGTATATAGTCTATAGTTTCTATATATTGACATTTCTTCTGTTCACCATAGGTAATTTTTGGCACATCACAGACCTCCATTGGGATCCTTCTTATGGTGTAGGAAATGAGAACTCTGCATCAATTTGTGAATCTAGTGGAGAGCGTCCAACGCCAAATGCAGGCAAATTTGGAGATTATCTTTGTGATTCATCCTGGACTCTGATAAACTCATCAATGCATGCCATGAAACACATTCTGCCTGACCCTGACTTTATTGTGTGGACTGGGTATGGGCCAAGAGTTGTTTTACCTCACCATTCATTAAATATTAGGCCTGGTTTCACAGACCACGCCGCTTTCATCCTTCTTTTCAACAAACTTTCCGACACGGCATTCTGAAAAGTCTAAGTATTTTTAAATGGCTGCGGCGCAGATGTGCCTGGAAAAAGAGAGAAAATGAAAACGTTTTTTTGATATGTTATATGATATGATAACCCCACAGCTGATGGTACCCACTGACTTCCATAGTAGGAAAAACAAGTACTATGAGAGTCAGTGGGTACCGTCACCTGTGTGCTTACCTTTTTTTATGTCTTCCTTTGCGTTTTACAGAATAAAGAAAGACATACAGGTTTAAAGGTGCTGTATGTAGCATTGACCTCTAGCAGCTGAATGTGGTATTGCAGTCAAAATTCAAAAATAAAAACAGTTTACCCCCCCCTCTCGGGCTGCCAGACACATGCAGGAGCGCTACTGACAATGGAAAGCATGCGGTTATCTCTAAAATGTTCTTTGATATTTGCAAACCTGCTCATGTGAATATTTATTAGTGCTTAAATGATTACTCACGATTCATAGGCTACCAATAATGCTTCATATTGATTCTGAATCACAAAGGTGAGTTTGAGTCACTTATAACATACATTTGAAAAAGCAACACTCGTCAAACATAACCATTATAAATATTTCTTGTTATTATTGCAAATACTTGAAAAGGTTTGATGAACAGGGATATAAATATGCTTATAGCCATTACGTGTGTAAATGATGGTACTTTATCTGTGGCGCATGTTGAGTTTCTGCACGAGAGCGCCCTCTGGATTTTGGATGTAGCGACATTCACCGTAATTCATTGAGAAGCATAGCAAGCAGAATCTCACAATTTATTGTCCCAGTCCTTATATTTATACATGAATATCAGCTGACGTTACTCACATCTCAAACTTGTCTTCCACCATTTTGAGTACCTGAAGTGGTCACAAAAGAACTAGAAGCTATGCCTTCAATATGTTGTAAGCATCAAAATCGCTATTTTTACAACACTAAGAAGGCTCAACACAGCATGATATTTTGCTCGAAGTATCAACCTGTGTCTCTACATGTGAACTCAAGCATTGAGAACAGAGTTAACTAAAAAGAAGGTTTTGAACAACTGACTTTGGTTGATCTGGCGTCCGCTCGCCGCCATCTTCCCAGTCAAGATGTATCGATCTCCAATTGCGACGTAAGGAGGGAGGAGAGTAAAGATTGATATCTCCTAAAGCATAGTTTCATATAAATGCACGGATAATTCGTTGTTTTGTCGCAAGTGAAAAACAATATTGACCTTCTAGTTGAAAAAGGAGCCTCCTATGAGATTCATTCATTCACATTCGGAAATCGATTATTTACGTCTGGCAGAGATGACGAGCGGACACCATAACAGCCAAAGTCAGTTGTTCAAAACCTTTATTTTTAGTAAACTCTGTGTACACAAACATGTTCTCAATGCTTGGGTTCATGTGTAGAGATCCAGGTGATACTTCGAGCAAAGTTTTATGCTGTGTCCCGCCTTCTTATGTTGTAAAATAGTGGTAGTTCGGTAGCAGCGGACAGCGGCTGGAAGAACGCATCAGGGACCGAGTAGGCATCACACCCTAACCAAGATATTTTTCTTTAGCGTTTCTTTAAATGACAGTCGAGGTGCGACATGTTATCTTTGGTAGCCCTTTACTTTATCCGTAAGAATCATAGACAGTAAAAGATAAGAAATCCATAAATCATAGCAGGTTAGCCAATGCTTGTCTGTAGCCTACTGGTACTCGGTAGGTCCTCAAGATGGTGGCATGACGTAAAAGGTCACATGACTGAAATCCATCTATACCTCAACCTGCAGCTTATTTTTGCGTCCACCGGAGGTGGCATTTATGGTCCATTGTGGTCTCATTTAAGCAACCGTGTTGTCGAAATACACTATTGACTAAATTGGCATTGGCAGGATCACGCAGACAAAAACAAAAGCAGACATTCTGACCATTTAACAAAAATAACTGGCTACAGCATGGTTTTTAAGAGAAACAGCTATGTGAACTTAGCATGTTTTCTAAATAGCTACAAATATATTACAGTATTTTCTTGATTAAGTACATTCAAAAACGTACATACAGCTCCTTTAAAACAACATGAGGATGAATGATCCCTTTAAGCCTTGTCTGTGAAACCGAGGGTTAAAATAAGCTTAAAGATCTTACTGTATAATAAACATGTTAGGCTTTCAACTACACTACCAGTCATGTGTTTAAACATTTAAAAGACTTAAACCTAAAACTAAAGGCTTAGTATTTTTATACAAATATAAATTGTGGACCACATGTACATTTCTTTGCACATTTTTTTGAACTACATAAGAAAAGTAGCCATCCAATGTCCAATTCTTGGAAACTTCTTAATTCCCATACTGTATGTCCATAAACATGGATTGATTTATTATTCTAAATTGGGAAAAGGAAGATGATTAAGAATGAGTACGCATGTCCGAATTTTTTTTTTTTTTGACTGGGTGAAATGATGATGATGATACATTTGGCTTAACCCCTTTTTACAGAGACGATACACCTCATGTTCCAGATGAACGTCTGGGTGAAGACTCTGTCCTCAGAATTATCGGCAATCTCACACACATCATAAAATCTCTGTTTCCACGTATGTGTGTTTCCATATATTTACACTGATACAGTTGTTTTGCTTCTTCGTAAAATTTATCGTAGATTTGGTTTTCTGTAGACACCAAGGTTTATTCTGCGCTGGGAAATCATGACTATCATCCAAAGAGTCAAATGCCCCCTGAACAAAACAACATTTATGAGCAAACCGCAAACCTGTGGCAAGACTGGCTCAATCCCGCTTCTAGAGAAACCTTTAAAAAAGGTCATCATTCTCATCAACCCTTTATTTTTTTTTATATTGTATATTTGAAGGTGTATTTGTGTTACTTTAAATGTCAACTTTGATGTGTGTACTTTACAGGTGGATATTACACAGAACAGCTGCTGAATCAAACTGGTTTGAGAGTTGTGGTCCTCAACACCAACCTTTATTACGATCAAAACAAACTCACAGAAAACATCAAAGACCCTGCAGATCAGTTTGGCTGGGCTGACCAAATCCTTCGTGATGCAGCCAAAAACAATGAAAAGGTTCCTATATTTATGTCACAATGAAGAAAGGTCAATGTTCAGTTCTGCTTATTTGTATCATTATTGCACGTTCATATCTGTTGTTCTTTTTCACTAAGGTTTATCTTATTGGTCACGTCCCTCCTGGTTTCTTTGAAAAAAAGCGAGATAAGCCCTGGTTTAGGGAAGAGTTTAATAAGCGCTATATAGATCTTATACAGAGGCACCATGCTGTTATATTGGGCCAGTTCTTCGGACACCACCACACTGATAGCTTCCGTATGTTCTACAGTTCAAATGGTAGGTATACTTTCATGTTCAATTCAAACTCACATTTCACCTGCTACTTAATCTTTCACATTAGGTGTTGTCAAAAATCCTTTTTATGATACTATTTCTTGTTGTTGAACATTCATCATTACAACCATGGACTTTGAAGAAGAGTTGGTCCCACGTAACAGCTTCCCCTTTTCTCCACCAGATGGTCCATGATCTCATCCAATGTTGATATTTGAAATCCCCTAAACAAACATGCCCCCAATAGAATCTGGACCTTCATTTGATAGACCCGCCCCACACATACACAACGCAGGCAGCGATGACCTTTAGTAGACCCTTTACTGCTGATTGGCTACAAGTGTGTTTTGGTAGTTGGCCCGACTCGCTTTTCCAAAGCGTGCATTCCGCCTTTAAAGGGGGCGTAGCTGAAGCCGTTAATCAAAAGGTGTCCGCATACTTTTGGCCATATGATGTGATTCTCAAATTGCTCGTATAATGTAAGTCTGCCTCTCTGTTCTCAGGATCTCCAATAAGTGCAATGTTCCTGACGCCAGGAGTGACACCCTGGAAAACAACTCTGCCTGGGGTCCTGGATGGTGCAAATAATCCTGGCATTCGAGTGTTTGAGTACGACACCAAAACACTTTTGGTAAAGGTAAGTCGCATCCACACAAGATCTTACTTCTTGAAAACTTGAAACACATTTACTGTTGCTTTTGCTCTGGTTTAAAGGACATGGTAACCTATTACCTGAATCTGACCTACACAAATATTGCACATCCACGTTGGGAGAAGGAGTATCGCCTAACAGAAGAGTTTCTCGTGCCCGATGCCTCCCCTGCCTCGATGCACCAGGTGATAGAGCGGATATCCGGTGATAAGTGTTATCTGCAGAAGTACTATCAGTTCAATTCTGTCAATTATGACCTCACAGACTGCAACAGTGACTGCCGCATCGATCATGTGTGTTCAATACGGGAAGTTGATTTTAAGGGCTACGAGCACTGTGTTTTAAAAGAGGGCGTAGCTGCAACTGGTCCCATACCGTTAACTTTGCTTTTATCATTGGTGACGGGTCTGCTGTACATTGCATGATCACAGCTAATTTCTTGAATAACAAATACTGGTCCAGTTTCACAGACAAGGCTTAGATTAAGCCAGAATTAGGCCTTTTAATAAATTAAGTAGCTCTTGTAAGTGTGACACTTTGAGACAAAACAATGGAACTGAAATATTTAAAGATATGTCAAGCAAGTTTTGTTCAGTTAAGGCAACTCAAACATGCATTTTAGTCTGGGTCTAAGCGTTGTAAGTGAAACTGGGCCATTAAGTATCTAAATTGATCTAATGACTATCTGCACTTGAGATGGCATCACAGACAGCAGTAGACTCCAGAGAATGATTTTATGTCAAAAACAGTAAATAACATCATTAAAAAATGACTAGCTGGGTTATTTCACAGAAAGTCAGAAACCGAAAACTTTAGTTTTTGAAACATTAGTCAAGTTTAGGCAAGTAAAACATTTAAGTTGAAGTTTCAATAAAATAAAATAATAGAAATCTGTTTATCTTACACCTGACTGACAACGATAAGCTTATAGTAATGATTTTAGATTATGATTTTGATGTAATTTCAATACATGTAAAGATAAATGCATAAAGTAACCTGCTGCATTTTATGTTTTAGGTAGAGATAGTGGAAAGCAAATGTTATTAAAGGATTGCAGCTTTGATGTTACTGTGTGATTTGCAGGCATAAATGATGTCATAATCCTCAGTTATTGTATTATGAATTATGCATCACTGATTTCTTATTACTTTGTAGATATAATTTAACATAATTTAAAGTAAATAAATTGTGACAGAATAAAAGTGTGTCAATGACAAAAATGAATAGAATTTTATAATTCCAAGCCGGCGATTTGTTTTCATGAAAGTTTTACAAAGTCGAATGAAATGCAAAAACTTTGAAGCTCAATATCTTTATATATATATATATATACACAGATAAAACCTTATAATTATAAGGTGGCGAAATGTATGAATGTTCATATCATATATAAATTATTTCAGGAGTTTCATAAATGACATGTGTCTTTATTTTTACATGACAATATAAGGGGTTTTTATGTACTATAAACATTCAAATGAATAAACAGTGATTAAACAGCAGCACTTTGTCTTTGTACACACATGTATTTGATTCAACAACAGTTTGAGATAACTCTATACAGAAAAGTAAGTCATCTTTGTGTAGTCGCTATAAAAGCAGGTTGACTGCTGACATGTCTGTTGCTCTAATTCATAATCAATACAATTTTTATGTTGCCTAAATGACAACATCAAAATAAAATATTGCCAAAACAGCTTTTGTTTTCATGAAGGTGGAAAACCCCATGAAGAGTTTATGGGATTATTTGATGTCAATATCACATTTTTGTCTTTATGTTATTAGCATACAGCAAATGTATGAAAGGGATCACATAACAAAAACTTGTTTGGTGGACACGTATGGCTTCATGGCATCATCCAGAGCTTTTCGGAAGTCTTGAAGCCTCACTTCAGTGCAAGCTGGAGCTGACAGTTTCCCAGCACGGATAAGGATACAAAGTTCATCCAGCATTTTCTGTAAGGAGTCTTCATCTACAGCAAGAGGGCAAAGGTGCAAATCAGTATACGAAAAGACAAACCTTTTGATGCTCAACAAAACTGAATATTGTGCACATTGGATTTCTACTCTTTACTTTAAAGTCCTTACCATGTCTATTGTCTCTCTTCCACTGGGTCACCCAAAAACCTCTTATTTTTACATCTTTAAAAATCAGTGCGCTCTAAAGAATACAAAATATTACAACACGTTTTCATCCATTACAATAGCAAGTAAGATGTCAAAGTTCATTCAGTGCAGATAAGAAAAGATCGGTAAACAACCCATTATCATGAAGTGCATATAAATAGTAGGGTGTAAATCGGACAGTTAATTCCAATTTGATGCACTATCAATTTTCTCCGCCAGCAATGTGATTTTTGCTGATACATTCCAAAACAACTTCGGTGTGATTACGATTCGATCTGATTTGATTAATTTATTGGTATGTTTATATAACGTGCCAAGTTAGGAAGTTTCATTTTTACCTACAAATGCAATCAAAATATATAACATGAACATTTAATTAACCTCTTTGAAAATGGCAAAATCTCTGTCCCAACAATTACAGCAACAAACTAACAAAATACACTTTTTTAATTAGAAACATTTATCATGAGGGGCGCAAAATGTCACATTAAATCAAGCCTATCCCCTCGTTCAGACAGCCAACGACAAGCAGTAGCAGAGCGACGCGATCTCATTCATTTCAATGGAAACCTGGCGACTTCCGGCGACACGAGCGACAGTGACCGTTGGCGACCGTATGGGCGTGTCCAGCGACGCGAGAAAGTTAAGAAAAGTTTAACTTTATGCAAATGTCGAGCGACTTTCGGGAGCGACTACCAATGAGAACAAAGCAGTGGAGTTCACGTCACCCTTCTCTCGTCAGTTACTGGCGTGGATGGTACTCATTTGTTTATGACAAGAAGATTTAGAAACGCCTCATTGAAAGAGACAAGCGACACACAGCGATAACGTCGCTGGCTGTCTGAACGAGGGGTATGGAGGCAACAGTCAAAGTCTTTCAGTATTTTGTGCCAAAATGTGCAATAGTGACAATCACTGAGGTAATTAATTAAAAACTGTAATTAAATTGAAAAATAAATTAATATAAAAATTAAGTTGTTAAATGTAAGAATTTGATCTGTCACACAACTTCAGATCTAACAGTCAAACAAGTGCTGCAGTGGTGTCTTTTGATAGATTTTTCAGGCGGCGCTCTTACCCAACTTATAAAAATTCCCTTAGAGCACTACTTCCCAATCCTGGTCCTCAAGCACCCCTTCCCAGAAAGTTTTAGATGTCTCCTTATCAGATTTAACTCATCAGCTTGTTAAGGAGACATGTTTACCATTTTGTAAGGAGGCTGATTAGTTGAATCAGGTGTTTTAAATAAGGAGCCATCTAAAACTTTTTGGGAGGGGGTGCTTGAGGACCAGGATTGGGAAGCACTGCCTCAGAGGCAAATAATTCAAACTCTGTGTAGGGTCACTCTAAATCTGATCTCTATGAAAAGTCCTTTTTGCTCAAAAATGTGATATTTTTTAAGAAACCTTTATCCAAGGTAGGATGAAAGGTTTTTTTTGAAAGCAGAGGGTCTGTTCTGTCATTTGATATATTGTACGCTTTAATATTTAAAAAACATCAAACTTTTGTGAAAACATAAAAACTGCTGCCGCTGGCTGGCACCGTTTTTAAAAACTCTGGCGGGGAAAAAGAACTGGCAAAGGACTGGCATATCATTTGTATGCAAAATTGGAATTTGGCGTATGTATTGCATGCCTTTCACACCGCATGCTATTTATATGCAAATCATGACAATAGGCTGAGTAAAGAGAGTAAAGCTTACCACTGGTACAGTGACTGGTAGTTTGGCCATTCCTCCGTACGTCACCATACTACCTCCACTTCTAAGAAACACAAATTATTTATTTATTTTAATAGATTGAACACAACCAAATGCTTATAAGAGAAGCTGCTAAATAGTGTAAGAGTGGAGATCAGGAATAAAAAAAACACTAGAAAAAGCACTAGAAAAGTCAGTATGATTTAAACGTTTTTTGAATGAAAATTTTTAATGAACTAACTTCATTGGTTGTTGCGTGTCTCATTAAATCACATAATTCGTCATGAAATTTACAAGAACCAATGCAAGTGGTTTGACATGCCACCATATTTTAATTTAGTGCTTAAATGTTTTTACTTGTAAGTTTAAAACATGAACCCATTTCTAAAACACCTATATTGTTTCGCTTCAGCATGTTGGGCCTTATAGTGACATCATTTTTATTTTTTTTAAGAAAGGAAGTCATAAACATCTGGGATGACATTTGGGAAGTAAGGGAGACAATTAGGAAGAAAATTTCAATTTTTTTGTGAACTATTCCTTTAAAATCCTAAGGGAGGACATGAATGGGAAAATAAGTTTTTCCTGCAGAAGCGGGTCTTCTTCATTGTTCTAAAAGTAGTGTCAGTGCTTAAGTTGTAATATCCACTCACTTTAAATGGCGTAACAGCTCTGTGGCGCTTTTACCTCCAACTCCATTTAGTGCCAGTTTAGGTCGTGAACATGACTGTTAAAAGCAGAAACTGAGTTAACATCATATCATCATGTTTTTACTGTTTGTTGTTTCTATTGATCACACATTTTCTGCCTGTATTGACATGACTCACCAACTCTCCGAAGTCACAGTTATACCAACAGAATTGCCAAAATAAAGGGTACTGCCCTAGTATATTTCAAAAAAGAAAGCTGACCTTAAAAAACTCCTTCATTTCTGGCCGTCTAAGTGACTCTTCTGTAATGACATGTGTGGCACCCAGCGCTTTAAGTCTGTCATGAAGCTGTTGCAGGTCAGGCCTGAAATAGCAAAGACGTTGTCTTATAGCTTTGCACTTAAATGAGATGTACAGGTCAGGATAATCGATACGAAAATAACATCTGATCTGCGGTCTGAAAGACTCAACAATTGTTGCAAAAAGTCTAAACCAGTCTGCATATTTTGTGTATAATGGCAACAGACCCCAATTCTTTTAGTTTCAGACAATGATTCCATCCAGTCGGAGGCAAAACATGTTGAATATTTTCAGCTGATTTTAAAACACCAGTGGTTACCCACCCAAGACCGTAATAAAATGTACATGGGGGACATGTCTCTCTTTTGTATCACAGGGAAGAAGCATGAGGGTTTACTTACTCGTGTTGCCAGATCTTACTGGAAAAACAGTTCTGTGTTCCATGCACACACAGAATAATAACTTCGGAGATGTTTTCCCGTATTAAACGCCAGCTGTCACTACTAAATCTTTACAGTGTGTACAAATGAGGTGCGTGATTCTGTGGGGGTTTGTTGTGTTTGGAGCAAACTGAAAGTTTGACAGTGTGTGATCCCTAGTCTTTTAGGGCGCACTCACATTATCCAAACCAAACCAAACCATGCCCCAGCGCGATTGTCACCCCTCCCTACTCCCCCAGGTGCACGCACTCACACTGTACTTCTTATCGATCCGAGTCCGGGCGCGCTTTCGTCATTAAGATGCGATTGTTTTGAAAAAGCAGGAAGTAAAGCGCTCTCTTAACACTGGAACCCACCGTAATGATAAGTCTGTGTTTTTTATTCGGAGTCGTTTAGTGCGCGATTACAGACAGCCCTCTCACATGTCATCATATTGTTTAGTTGATCTGTTACGTGTGCAGCTCAGACATTCACGTAACCCTGCTGCGCGCATCAAAAGGTTTTTACGGAGGCAGATGAAGGTGAGTGGTCGCGCAACTGATGTCTTCACCTTTTGAATCGCGCTCAGGCGCGATTGCGCTCACACCACAGCCTTCCGCGCCTGAGGCCAAGTGAACCGCGCTCCGGCCCACCTCTGCAACCCGGCCGCGGCGCGATTAACCAATCCGCGCCCGGGCACGGAACAGAGCGATCACACTAGTCAAACAAACCAGGCTTTGGGGGTCAAACGCGCTCGAGCGCGGTTTGGTTTGGATAGTGTGAGTGCGCCCTAAGTGTTTTCTCTCTGTAATCATTTACAGCAAGTAAGTCAGCAAGTGTATGATGCTTGGTGTTTATAAGATTCTGTTCAGATTTGAAGTCATATGGTGTTTTTCAGGCATCAGATAAATTTTTGTCACATGAATTATGACTTTTGAATATTATTTATTTGTCTACACAGATGTTTAAAAAGGATGTGATAATTCAGTCCCTGAAAGTAGGTGATGCCCCGCCAGCGTTTTTTTTTTAGTTGCCAGTCAGTCCCAAAAATTTTTTATGATTTTCACAAAAGTTTAATGCATTTCAGAAAATGTTCTTCTATAAATATATAAACATACAATATATCAAATACAGACCATCTGCTTTCAAACAAACAAACATGAAAAAATATCCTAAAATCCTATATTTATTTGTTCTCTTTTTATCACCTCTCAAATATGGGCATGTTTCTTTAAAATACCATATTTTGAGCTAAATGCAAAAATAATTGCATTTTTGTAAATGACTTTTAAATGGTAAATGTACCATACAAGTTTCAAAACAATAATTTAACAGGCATGAAAACGGGTCAGGGGTGAAAAAGGTGAGAAGGGTGCTCGAGGGACGATGTGGCCTCTGTAAACATTTGACTAGTAACCGAAACCATGTTTAATTAAATGGGTTGATAAATGTGGAAAGCTGTAACAAGTAGCATTCCCTTACTCGCCTACATCTGCAATAATTTTATTTTGCCATAATCTGACCATCAGTCGCAAGGCATTACAACTTTAAATTGACCTTGGAATAGGGTGGACCTGAAGGCCTACATCTAATTTAAAATGACTTAAGTTTACAATATAGTACTGGTTAAATGAATTACATTATGGTTTTTGAGTCATGGGTTGAATAATTTTCAGATAAACAAAAAAGTGATGTGGGAAAATAAAATAAGGACAAATCAAGACATTCAGGGTTGCTGCAGGTTTCACAAAGTCAAATCTAAGACTTATTAAGACCTTTTTAAGACCATTATGAGTGAAATTTAAGACCAACGCGACACAATCATCTCAGAAAAAACTGCATTTAAGGTTTGTTTCTGGCCAAACCTACAGTATACAGTCAGATCACACCACCTGAAATATAGCTTATGGCATGAATTGTGTGGATTATAATAGCCTACATTTGTATCCTCTTTGAAAAATAATGATTAAAAACTGAAGTGCGATTCAGTGACACGTGAAGTGCAGAACTTTTCTTTTTAGAGGCCCGCCCATCAAACACTTTCTTCCTCCATCACTGATTAGTTCTACAGCATTTGAAATTACTTGGGTTGATTAAATTTAAGACCTAGGATGAAAATCTGGCCGTTTTTAAGACTTTTTATGGCCTTAAATTTAAATTTCTGAATTTTAGACTTTTTAAGACCCCGCGGGAACCCTGACATTACAAGCATATAAAATCGAAAAGAACAAAGTAGCAGTTTTGATTAGGTAGAGAAACACTGTTTTTATTATATAAATTAATATAATTGATCTTTTTAAGCTATAAAAAATATTTTCCTTTTGTCTTCTGTAGTTTGATTAACATGATGACTCAAACATAAGCATTTCTTATAAGATGAACTGTCCCTTTGACAACGGAGAATCGATCTATACACTGACACATGATCAACTTCTCACTTATAATAAACGACTGTTTTTATGAGAATACTTGCAGAGACTGTGGTATTACAATATAGTTTGTATATCTCCTGTCAAGCCCAAAGAAATTATGTGTTTGCGTGATTTTTGAAACGCGTTTCAGTGCCTGGGCTTTGGAGTTTGTGCGAGTATGCGCACCGAAAACAAATCACTTTAGCATCTTTGTCGCTCAAATAGTCTACAATCGCTTAAATGTTACTGTAAACGGTAAACTTTCTCATTAACAGTATTAGTAACAGTATGGTCTTATTACAGCATTTCATGCAATATTTTGCAGTTTAAGTACTTACAGCCGTAGACTAGTAGATCAATGTGACTTACAAGCGAGGAGTATGTCCATCGTTCGTTCCAATCCATTCCAACAAAAAATCTTTTAGGTCACTTTGCAATGTCAGTGTGTGTATATATGTTGTTTTAATTGATTGACGCCTTAGAATTCTACAATGATAGTTTTATAGCGTTTTGTGGTGACTTTACGTCCTGAAGGCAGTCGCCTCTACGCATCTTCAACAAGCGTGTATGACGAAGAACAAAGAAATGCGGATGACATCACAGTAGCGCGAGAGCGGTTTGAAAGCAGACTTCCTTATGACTTCTCGATTCACTCTCGTGATACTTTGATGTCACCTGCCTGCCTGTCGTTTTTTTTCAGCGCAGCATGAGCTCAAACAAACCTAATGTCTGGGATACATGTTGGATGACGGCGAAGGGCGCGTCTACAAACAATGCGCGCATACCCCCTCTCCCCCCCAAAAATGTTTTCTCATCGAATCTACACGATTCACGTGGGTCACCTTTTTTGGCTTCAAAACGGCGAATTTCGCCGAAAGGTGAGGGATTTTCATGCCTGATTTAAGAGTCAAATTCACACAGCCTGCTTGAAGTAGCTGTGAACAAAAACGATTTGTACTTCCATAAAATCATGATGTCAGGAATACACAGTCACTGCCTCCAGTCTCCACACCGAGCACCGTCCACCGCCTTTTTGCCAAACAAACCAAATACAGGAGCATTTATCTCAAAAACCCAAACGTGCCAGGATTAATGTTAATGTTATTTATTTGATGTTTATGTGAACAAATGTGCACTTACATGTAAAATTATTTTGAAATCAAAATTGTAAATAGTTAGCTAAAGACTTAAGTTACTGGGATCTGAAAATCTGTGGTAGTATCATAGTGATTTGACTCATGCTGTGTGCTTGTGTAACTACTTTTGCACTTTAATGCTATTTCTGACAATAGATTTACACTTTAGGTAGTCTGTCATCAATGACAGCTCATTGGATGGAAATTGCCCTTCCTTTTCCATAATTTTTTATACCGTCACAAATATCATTACCGCAAAAATTCCTAAAATATCATGATATAATTTTAAGGGCTATATTGCCCACCCCAAGTAGTGTGAATATTTTACTGGAAAGCAACAATCGCGGATCGTTATCTTCCATAAAAGCCGATGTAAACATCTAAGAATATATTAACATTTCTCAGATTTATTACTTTTGTGGACTACAAATGCAAGTTGATAAAGATAATTTACAAACATGAGACCAGATGGATTTTTTAAACAAAGGTATGTTGTCCCGTTTTGATTTTTCATGTTCATTCTATATGCACCGTCAGCCATGGTGAAGTTTAATGATTCATTGCGCCGCCTATCACGGTCCTGCGACGTTAGATCAGAAATGTCTTGTCTGCAAGTGTTCATTTTTCACAAAATAGAGTAACGCAAGTAACAAGCTCTTTTAAATTTCAGTAATTGTAACTGCGTTACTTGATTTAAAAAAAAAATACTTTGTTACATGCTCGTTACTGCTAAAAGTAGTGGAATTACAGTGTTACTTCCATCACTATGCAATGCTAACCTGATGCTAACACGGATGCTTACGTGTTGTGTTGTTTTGTAACGTTAAAGTCTTTTGTAGCCACAAGTTTTGATAGAATATCTGTTAGAAATCAAAAGCTGTTTGTTTTCTTAAGTTACAGACACCGGCCCTGTTGGTTTGTTTATTGTGTTAAACATGGTAACGTTCAAATCTCATAGTCTCTGTGTCTCTCTTTCTCTGGTTTACTAACCAAACATTTAGTGTACTTCCATGGTTAACGTTATTTCAACTGCGTATTTCACTCATTAAACAACAGGCCTATCAGAAGAGAGGCTCATGAATATTCTCTAAATTAACGAGATAACTTGTCAATGGTGGGGAAAGAGTTAAGTAAATAGTAAGTTTTGCTTTTAAGTTGCTCAATACTGTAAAGTCACCGTTACCTGTCTCTGACAACATTGATGGTTTGAATACCCTTGGCAGCAGCAATCTGAATAACAGCCTGTCCGACGCCACTGTTTGCTGCATTCTGAATGACTGTATCGCCTACAACATAGAATTATAGTAGATAGGAATAAGATTAGACTAGAAAAGAAAGTTTATAAAGCTGACTTAAAGCAACACTAAAGAGTTATTGCTCTTTGCTCCCCCTACAGGTTAGACGCGTAATTGTTCATTACCCCTGTCGTAAATACTGCAGCATAGATGCCTCTGATTGTATTGTAGGTCTGCTGTAAAGCAAGTTTTTGTAGTTTTCACTCGAACTACAGGACCACTACCTGACGGTTGGAAACTTCTTTAGTGCGGTTTTGGCCGATAGAGGGCTGCAAAGCGAATGTGAAAGTGCCGTTCACCCTGTTTTGAGTGGATGAACCACTGAAACTTTTTTGGAAACGTTATTTTAAGGTAAAAAAAACTCTTTGGTGTTGCTTTAACTATGAGGTGTTTGACTACGGTCATTTTTTCATACTGGGTGGTTTGGATAGTGCTGACAGTGCTGCCTGTTTAAAGTGAGAAATGAAAGAACCTGGTTTGAGCTCCTCAAAGTCCGAGAGCATTCTGTAAGCTGTACAGGGGTTCACTCCCAATGTAGCAGCAGACAGCAGAGGAATGTCTTTGGGCAATGCCACCAGATCCTCAGCCTTCAACACAGCTGCTGTTCTCCATGTACCTATCATCAATGCATGACAATTACCCCTTTTATCTGATGTTCAAGTTGAACATACCTACTTGTATGTACATGAAATGTTCACCTATGCCCGCATCTCTTGGGATTGCCCAGTCGCCCACCTTGAGTGTTGTCACTTTGTTGCCTACCTCCATGACCTGACAGACACCCTCATTGCCACCCACTCCTGGCAGACTGGGCAGGATAGCGTAGGTGCCTGTTTAATGACATTTGAACTAAATTAAATCAAGTGATTTCTGGATTTAAAGGAACCTTTACAAACTTGTAATACAGAAAGAGTGAATCTCTTGAAGCCAGTCACAAAATAATTAATAATCAACCTAAAAATGTAAACATTTGTTTTACTTTCATGTGACAATATTTTCATAACAATTCAGCACAATGCCCTTACCCTATCAACATTGTCATATTAATAAAATGTCAGAAAAAAATATTTAAATTGTAAAATATACATCATGTGCAATTTGTTGTACAGCCTTTAAAATATATTGACAGTTAAAATGAAGACAGTGTAAGAATAAAAACACAATTCGGGTGACAATATAGTAGTACACTAAGTAATAAAAACGAATTGTGATTAACTGTCATAAGAAGTATTTGATGTTATAATTTTATACTATATTCAAAGCAAACAGTTTTATTTACCTAACTTTATACATTCCAATAAGGATATTGTTTGTTTGAGTCAGTATAGGAAATGTGTTACTGGTCTTAAAAAAATAAAATCTAACAAATACTGTTCTCTTGCCTTGAACCATGTTTAAATCAGAGGGATTGATGGGAGCTGCCAGCATTTTCACCAGGACACATTCACGTCCAATGGGTGGCAGGTCCAATGGCTCCAGCCTATGAATAATTCAAAGCGTGTTGAAACGTTCGGCATATGTTAAGATCTTTGTGCAGATAACATACTTACTGAACAACTTTGGAGGGTTCCCCATGCGTTCGGTACAAAAGCGCAGTGCTATGTGTCTCTGCAGACACAGAGAAGTGTTTTTTTAAACGAACTGGCTCATATCTGACCCGTTTACATGGCACAGTGCCCGATATCCGGCAAAGGCGATGTCCTCGCAATAAAAACGATGTAACTGGGGACAGTTTCATTTTAAAGTGCTACTTTGCCTTCTTTTGTAGATATTTTTTTGTATATCGTTTAAATAAGTACAAGACAGTATACGCAAATGTTTACTCTCCAGTAAGTGGCCATGTTTGTACCGTAAAGCTTGTAGTAAAGGCGCCCAATACAAAATGCAGCGGGGAAAAAAGTGCAAATACATTATCGCCCACAACCGTGTTTTAAGGTAGTCGAATAATATTGTATGTGTATTCTTTCTTTTCCTAACAAACAAGATTTGTAAAGAGTACATTTAAATCCTTAATGTCTGTACATAAACAATGTAGCGAAACAAAATTGGCAAATGCATTCCTCACATTGTTTTGTTTATTTTAATGTTGTTTTTAATGAAATTAAAATGTTAAGTTAATTAAGTTATTGTTCAATTCAGTTTGCATGTTCTTATTTATATAATTATTTTGTTCTAATGTCACAAATATTGTAAAGTTTTACTACAGTACAGTTAATGTTTTAATATTTTTACTAGGAATATTATTAAATTATGATTCATATAGTTAGTAAATGTTTCTGTGTTTTTAATTTTTAACCATGATTTTCGGTATTTATTACAATCAGCAAAATAGCCTTACTACACTAACCATGGTTTAACTATATGGTTTTTGAAAACGATCGGGATGGTTGACGAAACCATGGTTATTTTGTGGTTACCATGGTTTTACTGTAAGTTTTTTTTTAAACCATGGTTAATTTTCCTAAGGTTATTAAACTACTAAAAGGGAATGTGTTTTCCCCTATATTTCTATTTAAAAAAAAATGGTGGGTCTTGAGATTACGTCCCTGCTGAAAAAACAGCATACCAGCAAGACCAGTTGTGTTTTGGTGCTGGTTTGCTAGTGAACACCAGCTAAACCAGCATCAAACCAGCATCAGCACCAGCATTAGCACCAGCAACAAACCCGCATTAGCACCAGCTAAACCAGCATTAGCACCAGCATCCCATGCTGGTCATACCAGCATATGTTGTGTTTTGGTGCTGGTATGCTGTGACCACCAGCTAAACCAGCATAGACCAGCATAATTCCCATGCTGGTCCATGCTGGTTTCATGCTGTTTTTTTCAGCAGGGCTGTTGGGTTTAAAAGGTTTCGAAACCCCTGATATACAATAGGATTCATAAAGTATGCAGGGGGAACAAGTGTAAAAAATAAAAATCCTTATTTTTATTTTTTACTTAGATTACATATATCGCCAAATAATGTTTTACTTACCTACCTTTTTTCCAATAAACTAATTTTTGTTATCTTGCAATAGAATTTAATGACTTTATTCACCTTATTCCGCCATAATGCACAACAGATCACATTGTAAATGTTTAATATCACTGCATGACATCTGATCACATATGAAGGTTTAATGTAACTTTACAACAGGTAAAATCAGGCCACATTGTAAAGGTTTATAAAAATAACTATTGACTAAGAAACAACTAACTTTTCAGCAAGACCACCCTGTAATAAATTAAGACGCATCAGAGTCATCAGGAGCTGATCCCAAGTGTTTATCTGGATGCTGTTGGTGTTTGTACTGGTGATGTGCTTAGCGACTGTGTAATGCATGCAATATCAACCCTGTGTAAAGCTGACAAAGATGGTTGTTTCTCAGCAGAGATATGTACATTTGTGCCAGCTCAACACATGAAGCAGAAGCATTGAAGCAGTTTCTCGGACAGAGTTTACAGGACTACGCCTTAATTATATTAGGACATTTTAGATTTTACAAACAAAAAACATCTTGTGACAAAACAATGGCACTCATATATGTTGAGGTATGTCAGTACAAGGTGTTTTTAAATTATCGTAGCTCAAATAAGCATTAAAGCCTGGGACCAGCATAAGCCCTTTTCGGGAAACCGCAAGGTTGTTTTCCCATATCAGATGTAGGTTGCTTCAGGTTGAGTTGTGATTTTAAAGTGTAGATGTATTCAGAGACTGATTGATCCTCCCATTGTGTTTCTGCATCACAGTTTAGGAACACATTGATTGTATCATCCTCACAGTTGTCCATTGCATCACTACACATCAATGCATCTGTGAAAATAATATAACCATAAACATTTTTATGTTAGTATTTAAAAGAAACTTGCATGATGAGAATTAATATATAAATGACATCCATACTTAAACAGAACAGTGTGTGAGAGAGAGATCCATTAAAAAGAGACAGTAACGTTATACACACAACCTCTAAGTTCAGTGTTAAATAATATGTCGTTTAAGGTCATTATCATCAATATCTGAATGAGAAATGAACTGACCTTCTAGCATCTGAAATCTCGGTAACTTGTATGAATCACGTGAGCTACTGTAAGAATGTAATGTACTATAATATACTGTTGTCTTATCTTAAATATAAAAATATAGAGGGGGAATGAAAATCATTCAAAATAATAGCATTTTATAAACTAACGTTACTGATCTTAAGTTTATTCGTAGAACAAATCTAACGTTAGGCGAAAGAGCACATTAGCTAAGATAGCTTACCTGAAACTGACCACCTTTTCAACACCCGGCATGGCTTCAAGTTACCGGAACATCGTAGTCGAACCATTACTTGGGATTAGGGTGTTCCTCAGTCGACTTCCCGTCCGTTAAAATTGGTAAGAAACAAACATAAAGGCGCTCGAGTGAGCTTTTTAAGTTTAAGGCGTCGCCTTCAGCCACTGCCTCAGCTGCTCATCATATGGAGCCGGAAGTACGTTGACAAAATGAGCGCAATGGCGCCGCCCTTGTTGTTGTGAAAAATAAGGTGAATTGGCAGTGTTACATCTATGACTTAGATTTTTAAAAATTAAAAGAGGCCGTGCATAAGTCGCCCTCAAGGTTATTTCTAACTTGGCGCCTGGCAAGCGCACTAGACGCGTCTGAAACAAAACTTGTGTTCACAGATGAGCGCTTTGAAAAGCAGAAGAAAACGAAGCGACGCATCATGTGTTTTAGATGTTAATGGACCCTAAATAAAAAATTATTCCAAAAAGTGGTCGGGACTTGGACACAATTTGGCATAAAGCGGAGGGGACATTGTTGTTGTTCTGTTCTTCAGACAGACAAACAAGCTGCTTCATCAGATAACTTTATTTTACTGACTTCAAGCAACCAAACATACACACGTGACTGTTGGATGTCATTTTATCAGAAGACCAATAGATGTCCTCATAACATAATAGGCTATATGTATTATATGTTACAGTTGTGTTCTATATCAGTGTTTCTCAACCCTGGTCCTCAAGGACCCCCTTCCAGAATGTTTTAAATGTCTCCTTAATTAACACACCTGATTTAAATCAGCTTGTTAGGGAGACATTCTGGAAGGAGGCTGATAAGTTGGTACAGGTGTTTTAAATAAGGAGACATCTAAAACATTCTGGAAGGGGGTCCTTGAGGACCAGGGTCGCAGTCTCCTCTGGAGGCGTGGGTTCGAATCCCACTTCTGACATTCTGTTGCTCTTATTGGAGCCCCCCGTGCTGTTTCTCGTGGTTTCTTCCAAGTGAGCGTCCTTTTCAAAGACGCCAGGAGACAGGCACGCGGAGGACAACCCTGTTTCCCATTTTGATAGAGATGAAGTTTGGCAGCTCTGCATGCCGACCTCCAGAATCCAGCTGTCGTCTCCAAGCATGATTGCCCTGCGCGGGGCCAGTGGCGCTCACAGCAACCTGTCAGACGAACTAATTTCTGGTAGTGACTACCAGAAATTAGCCAATCGTTGTTCATCGCGCTTCGAGAATTCTTCAGAGAATTGACCAATGAGAAAAGTTGGCCCGTGACGTCACTAGAACGTCACTAGAAAGTTTATCCTTGATTCTTGTAAGTTAACTACACAATAATTCTTTTTCGACCGGCACATTTGCATTAACAATCATTTTCAGCGACTGTTATAAGATTGTCGCTGCTGTTACAGTACGTTTTTCTGTTAATATACAGTCGACGCCGTAGAAACTGAGGTAAGTGTAACGTTATATTATTTCATTATACACAGGGCATGCATTGTTTTTTCGCGATCAATTTGTTTGTTTGTTGTATATTTTTAGTTTTCTGGTGTATTTGTGTACTTTTTGGGATATTTCATGCAGTGAAACCATTCACTTTACAATTAAGCAATTGTAAACAAACTTATATTTTGGTGCAAAACAAATGCATCCTGTTTAATTTAAGTCACCTTTATTTCTATATTGCTGTATACAAAACATGTTGTTTCAAAGCTTAATGGAACACATTCACATTCTGCTGTAAAACAACTCTAACAAGACAATAGTGTCAATAAACAGCTCATGTCAGTTTGATAACAGTTCATCAATTGTGCATACATACAATTATGCATGCACAATTACACATAATAATAATAATACAGTGTATTATTTGTGCTTAAACGTACATGCTACTATCTATATTTAGTTTTCCATGTATAATGGCTATTTGATGTTTTTATTTGATGTTTGCATGTAAATAATGTGTGTTTTTAATTTGTTTATTTTATAGAATGGAGCCTAAATTCAGGAGGAAACCTGATAGGAGCCTTAATATGTGTGACTCTTTGGTTGCTCTAAAGGTGAAGGAAGAGAACAAAAAGAAACCCTGGTCTCGGGCTCTCTCACCCGAAAAGGTTTTGGAAGCTGCAAGGCGAGCTGTGGTGCAACAACATGGAGACCCAAGCAAAAAATCGCACATTCTTGGCCAACATACGATGCAGTTTGGGGTCTTCAGAGGTCAATCCTTTAAGTGGGTTGCTGAAAATGCTCTGGGATATGCTGGGTATCTGGTGGCAAGCATGAGGAGGGAATCAACTGAAGTGAAAGACTCAAAAAACAACCATGCAAATAAAGCAGCCTTTGCAGACTATATTGGGCTTTTCCCAGAGGGTCGTGAGGCCATCCGTATTAAGGGTGAAAATATGGATTCCACAGGCTCCCGGCAGAAGTCTTCCAGTGCCTCACAGACCATACCTTCAGTCTCATCTGTCCGCTCCCTTCTGATTGGCAAATCACAAGATCCCCAAAGCCTTGACAGAGCTGTCAAAAAGATGTTAAGATCACCTGTAGTCCAACCAGGTAAGCAATCTTTAGAAATATGTTGTTTTCTTAATCTGTTAGTTCGTTAAAGGGATAGTTCAACCCAAAATGAAAATTCTCTCATTATTTACTCTCTTTCATGTTGTTTTCAAATGTATGTATTGAAGTAAATGGGGTCCAGAAACAAACATTTACAAACATTTCTCAAAATATTTCCTTTGTGTTCATCAAAACAACGAAAATAATGAGAGAATTTTAATTTTTGGGTGAACTTTCCCTTTAAGTGTTTATTAGAGTAAAGTGCATTATAATGTGCATAGTTTTATGAAAGATTTTAATGTTTTTCCAAAGAAGTCATTTATGTTCTGCAAGCTTGCTTTTATTTGGTTTAAAAATACAGTGAAAACAGTACAATTGTGAATTATCATTATTTTGTATGCAATTTAAAATACCTGTTTCTATTAATATACATGTATTTATATTCTAAATTACAGTGATTGTTAGCCCACTGTAATGTGCAGCAAAATTGTGTAGTATGTGTTATTTCTTTGAATCTGTATTCTTCAGCTTTAATTAAAAGATCTACAAAGAGATCACAACCAGCTGTGTCAGTGCCTGAAGAATCTACAAGGTTGGACTCATTTGCATCATCTGAGCAGGATGACCATGAGCTGGTCGTACATGCAGACTTGCTGGAATCGCAAGTGTCCAGTAAGTCCCTGAACATCTGAAAGATATTTTGTTTTATTTTGTAAGGTAACGTATTAAAAATGTATTTTCTGTTTATTTTGCAAAGGTAAACAAGTGTGCCTCCCAGTGGGCTGGACTTACACATTGCCACTTGCTGATCAGCTGTGGATCTCAAAGGCTTTGTTTAAGTTTTCATCCCACAACCAACCTGAAATGGACTTTACCAGAATAGACAGGATGTGGTGGTACCCTCCACAACAGCACTTTGCAGTTACTGGAGTACCAGGGACAGAGCGCTACTTTGGCCACCCCTTCTTTCTTTGGATGCCAAGAAAGCTGTGGAGAGTTCGACTAACATGTCCACATTCAGACTGTGTGAAGGAGGAGCTCACGTCACCAGGACTGCACCAGAAAATCCGACAGGTAGTTGATGTTAAAACGTCCTACTTTATGGCGTCCGAATACCTGTCTTGTAGGAAATGCAAGAGGAAAGTGATCAGCTGGAGCTATGACATCATTTCACAACTTGATGTCAGTCATAGGCTTCACTTTCCCTGCATTCTCACCTCGAAGTTGGCATGTGACATGGCAGTGGTCCGCCTTCTGCGTCAGAGGGGTCTGGGAAACAGCAGCAGTCAAGTGCAGAAGAAGCTTGAGGAGCAGCATTCTGAGATCTGGCTGGAGAAGGTTGTCCAGTATCTGACAGATTGCCAGAGTTTCCGCAAGGGGATCACCTCAGGTCTTGTTATGCCTGTGACTTTCCAACACCCACCTGATATGCTCCCTGTACCCAAGCACCGCTGGCTGATGCAAGTGTATGCTCAGGATGTCCTCCAAAGACTAGATGAGGTCAAAGCCAGCATCACATCACTGTTTGGAAGAGTGCTAAAAATGGATTCCACCAAGAAGGTTGCACGCAAGCTTGCTGGTCACAGCGCTGGAACAGCCACCTGGGTGACAAATGTCGGAAACGAACATGGTCAGGTCATCACGTCTGTTCTGACAGCAAGTGAAGGCTTTGGGTTGGCGCAGATGGTTGCTGGGATCATTAAAAGGTACAGAGATGCTGCAGTGCCTCCGCCTGTACTGCTGTATGTTGACCGTGACTGTTGTGGGGCTACTCACCTCAAAAAGATGTTTTCAGAATGGAAGGACTTGAAAATCAGACTCGACATCTGGCATTTTATGAGACGGATTTCTGTGGGGTGCACAACAGATTCACATCAGCTGTATTCATCTTTCATGGCTCACCTCAGCCGCTGTATTTTCTCCTGGGACCAGGAGGACGTGGACAGGCTTATAGCGGCAAAGCGTGCAGAGTTGGAAGCACAGCTCATGCAACCTTCAGATGCTGATGTTTTGCGTCGCCTCAGCAAGAGTGAACTGGCCCTTCACTGCAAAAGAACCACACGTGGCACAAGAGAGACTGTGGATCTGATCATCCAGCTAATCAAGTCCTTTGAAGGGGAGAGGGCACGTGACACTTTGGGTGTCCCTCTGATCAATTTAGCACGAATGGCAGAGATATTAAAATCTCAGATGAAACACGTGGCCTGCATTCAAGATCCCCCTGGTTTACAGCTATATGTGCAGACAGGAACCCTGAAAAAGGGAGGGCACACTCTGCCCACATTTAGGTGTGCCAGGGGTTCAACTTCATTGGAATCTTTCCACCTACATCTAAATAGGTTCATTCCAGGTAAAGTAATCTTGTAAGCCTTTTAAAGTAAGTATATTATGGTTGTAAATTAACGTAATATTAAAGTGTTCTTTTCTTTAAATTTTAGGGACGTTGGCCAGTGATACATTTTTCCAAGCCTACCTGTTGGATGGATTAGCCCGGTGGAATGAGGACAGAGCAGATGCTGCAACCTCTCAAGGCGTGCAGAAGCATACAGTGGCCTCCTTCGTCATGCTGCTAATGTGCTGGGAGATGATGTTCTTGGACAGAAGATAGTGCCATATGTTACTCCACATCAATATACTGGTATGTCATTACATCAAGTGTTCTTTGCTAGTGCACGTATGGCCTGTTTAGACCACGCGCTTAGATCGTTAAAAAAAGGGCCCTTAACTCTTTCCCCGCCATTGACGAGATTTCTCGTCAATTAAGAGAAAACGCTTCCCCGCCAATGACGAGATATTCCGTCTTTCCGCAATACCGCTATTATCCACCAGGTGGCGCCCTTCCGCAACTTTTTAAAACCGGAAGTATTTCCCTATGCCAAGCTGCTGCATGTCCGTGTCTGTTTTAAAGATCGCTCTGAATGGGATCTCTATGAAAAGTCCGTCATAAAAATTGAATTATTTCTGCTTTTTGCTCAAAATATGGTGTTTTTGCAAAAACCTACCCATATTCAAAAGCTGATTGCAAAAGAACCACTAAAGGTAGGATGAAACGGTTTTTTTTGTTTGAAAGCAGAGGGTCTGCTCTTTCATTTGGTATATTGTATGTTTATATATTCAAAGAAGAACATTTTCTGGAAGGCATTAAACTTTGGTGAAAATCATGAAAAACGCTGGCGCTGGCTGGCAACTTTTTTTAAAAACGCTGGCGGTGAAAGAGTTAATCAAAAACAATTATTGTCAACTGAACAGGGTTCATATGCGGTTTGAAAAATTGTGGAATTTTGGAATGGAAAATGTGTAGGAAAAGTTCCCCCCTCTTGTTGTGTTTTAGGTGAACTGCTCGGGGTAGAGTATCTATACCAGCAGACTGGTGAGGTTCCCAAGGTCTACAAGTCTGCAATTCAGGAATTGGAGACTGCTGATGTGTCTATTGTAGAAGATGAGGGCTATGTGGAACCTGTGGACTTTGATGATTTGACCCTCTCTGCCTTGGATGAAGAACCGCATCCTTGTGTGTTACCCTCTACGTCATGTGTTGTCCCATCAGAGGATCCACACACGTTGTCTTCTACACCACCCACATCACTCTCAGAGGATCCATATGAGTTGCCCTCTACACCATCCAAATCACCCTCAGAAGATCCACACGTGTTGCCCCCTACACCTCATGCAGTCACCTCACCTTCTTTTGGTCCCTTGCAAACTCCACCTGCCACACAGTCTTCGCCAACTCTAGAATGGACACACAGAAACCTGTCCAGTGATGTGTCTTCCTGTGCAATGCCATCTGCTTTTCCTGATGTAAGCATCCTGACTTGCATTCATTTTATGTTCTGGGTTGTTTAAACAAAGGTATAATTGAAGACCTCAGGTGCAAAAGCCTCTAAGTCTGTCTGACGTTTTTCTGTCTAAAATTTGCATTTTTTAAGACTTCTACGTTTATGTTCAGTTATTTCACTTTAATGGCAAGGAAAATGGCTTATTCTAATTTTTATATTATATTATATTCTTATTACCTATTGTCTCGGTTTATGTATATATTTATACATTTATTTATATATCTAAATTCCATGTATATGATGTGTATTTGTTTATATGTGCTGGTGTTCAAAATATGTTTTTATTTGAAAGAAGCCTGCATTTAATTAATAATAATTAATTAAATGTAAAGGTAAAAATAAATAAAGTTATTTTAAAAGTGTAACATATTTTTAAAATGTAATTTATTTCTGTGATGGCAAAACTGAGTTTTTAACGGACACATTTTTTTTGTAGGATTCAGTTGGACCTGACAACATCAAAGGTTTTGCTGCAGTCCAGAACTTAGCAGAGACATTGGTTGAACTCAGGGAACACAGTTTTGCCTTGACAAGAGAAGAATCCGCACAAATTATTACTTTGTGGCAAGGACTAGCAGATTATGACAAAGAAAAGACTGTGTACTCTCCACGCCACAAATCTTCTCTGAAGACTGGCCGGTTTAGGGCAACCAAAAAAATTGTGGCACCAGGGGTAGAGAGTACAAGGAGGTAAGATCTTTTGAATCATATTTTGTCTGACTGTTTCTTGAAAACTATAACTACATAACAGCTTGAATTCTCTCTCCACATTTTCAGGTGCTTTGTTGGAGCAAACAGTCCCGCACAGTGGCCTGACTGCAACAGAATTGTTGAGGCAGTTTTTGTGAAACTGTGCGCTCTCTATCCCAACCCTGTGCGTAAAGATGGAGTTAAAATCTCTCGATTTAACCTAATTGCGCAGGCCTACAAGCACATAAGGGAATGCATCTTGAGCAATGCAGAAGTGATGCAGAAGACCACCCTCCAGTTACCTGAGGTCAATACAGCTACACTTACACAGTGGTGAGTTTATATTCTTACGTTTTTGCTCCATTAGGATTTGTAATCAATGCATGAAGAAAGGGAGTGAATCGTTACACCCCTATTTAACACTAATTTATTTCATTAATTATATACAACACATGCATGCTTCCATACTTGATACAAGACCAGTAGTACTTTCATATTGGTTAGTGTACAGTTTCTTATCAAACTGATCTATGGTACCATTTGTCATTTCTAGGTATAGGTACAGCAGACGCACTAGAAGCAATGAGAGGGGCATTTTGACGCAGGGACTCCATGCACCAGATGCCCCAATGACAGCACCAGATAAGCTTCCACCAGCACTACAAAAAGAACAGAATCTGCAGCGTGGGGGTAATGACAAACCTCATATTTTCCATTTGCCACCAAACACAACTGGGACGGCCAAAATCAGATCTGGGCCACCAATACCTCGAGTGGTGCTGCCACCACCACTTGCACCGACTGCACCCATGTCAGGGCAGCCATCTAGACCACTCCCAGCTATCCCATCTTCTCCGGTTTCCTTCCAACCTATAATGTACATTGTAGCACCACCTGGACAAACTATGCCAGCAGCAGCAGCGGCGGCAAAGCCTTCTGTACCATACACCACTGAGTACTACAGGAGGAAAAAGGAGGAAAGGGAGCAGATGGGCATGAAGGCAAGAAAATATGTCCGGAAGACAGAAGTAACCCTTTGCAAGAAGTGTAGCAAGGAGAGAAAACCCCCATCTCATCTCCAGTATTTTGGTAATTGGTACTGTGTGGAGACAGCCACTGAATTATTCGTCGACTGGAGGGCAGCACTGCAGACACGAGGATATGGCTAGAAGAGACCAAGAAGTGGGGAGGAGTGAAACGTGGAACAATTTGGAACATTCCACAATTAAAGACATGACTTAACTGCACCACACTATTTGCACATATTGTCTGACATATTATATTAACCTATATTCTTTCTTATTTTAGAATGATGTCAACATTGCACTGTAGTAAATGTTTGCGTTGCTTTACTGTTTATTCTTTTAGATTGATGTCAACATTGCACTTTAGTAAATTTTTGTTTTGGTTTACTGTTTATTCCTTTAGTTTGATGTCATCATTGCACTGCAGTAAATGTTTGTTTTGGTTTACTGTTTATTCTTTTTGATTGAGGTCAACATTGCAGTGCTGTTTAAAATATTTTTATTGACTTCTATGCAAAAAAATATATGCAAATAAAAAGGGTTCTTCATCTTTGCCTTCACTTCAATGTCATTCTGCCTATTTGTTTTCTCACAATATTTGTTCCTGAAAACACTTTTCTGTGTAATTGCTTGGTTTTCAAAAACAATATTCCAGTATAAATTACACAATAAAAAAGCTATTACTATTATGTTTGTGTACCATTTATATATACATGTATATATACATACATACATACATGCATGCATAATACATACAGTTTTAAATAAATGCATTTTAAAGTTTCTACACTGTACTCGAAGCTGTCAATTTTCACTGCATTATTTTAAATACTTTTGTTATTCGTTTGTCCATATAAGGGTTTCCTGGAGCGTCATAAGTTTGTACTTCTACGAGACAACCCCACGTTCTGCGAGAGAGAGAGCGCCCCCTGGCGTCCAGTATGAACGAAACGTACATAGCGTGAGCGTGTAAGTGCCCGAATTAAAGTGCGGGGACAAATTTGCCTTTCAATAAAGTTCGGGGGACAATTATAATTACGCACGTGTACACCTACAATACACTCGTAGCGTTATAAGGACAAATTCCACAAATTCCATCACTCGTCAGACCGGGCCTCGAACCCACGTTCCTATATATGTTCTGGTAAGTCAAGCGCGACCAACACGCGCCGGCCTTGGCGCAATGGATAACGCGTCTGACTACGGATCAGAAGATTCTATATTCGACTCCTGGCTGGCTCGCTTGTGTTTTTACTCCTTCCTCGAACACGTTGGGTGTTTGCTGTGCTGCGTCAACATGCCTCAGTATAGCAGAGGAAACCCCAGGCTCTGATTGCTCAGATGGCGGAGGGCAGGACTGCAGGAAATTTTGCCGGCCAACCTCAGGTCGATGGCCCGGAAGCAGTGGCGCTTGTGTTTTTACTCCTTCCTCGAACAAGTTGGGTGTTTGCTGTGCTGCGTCAACATGCCTCAGTATAGAAGAGGACACCCCAGGCTCTGATTGCTCAGATGGCGGAGGGCAGGCAATTTTGCCCGCCAACCTCAGGTCGATGGCCCGGAGGCAGTGGCGCTTTGCCTCTCGGAGGCGCTGCGATCCTTGCCCTCGAAGCCAGCGTTTCGCAGAACCTGGTGAAAAGGGCAAAACGGACATCAAAAGCGCTTTCCCTGACCGGGAATCGAACCCAGGCCGCGGCGGTGAGAGCGCCGAATCCTAGCCACTAGACCACTAGGGAGGGCACGCTGAATCCTAGCCACTAGACCACTAGGGAGGGCACGCTGACCCTCAGGCCGTGGATGCCCGGGACAATGTGCGCAAGGGATATGGGGCAAATGTCTCAAACCGGTCGTAAAAAGTCACGCTGCCCCGTGTGAGGCTCGAACTCACGACCTTCAGATTATGAGGCTGACGCGCTGCCTAACTGCGCCAACGAGGCACGCCCACAAAGATTCCGCCTGGGTAGCCCTTTGAGCGTGGTTGTGTGGCATTTTGTGCGCCACCAGCGAGGCAACTTCTGCGAGGAGAACACGACTGGGCTTCTTGCACTCTGGCTACCCACACTGAGGACATTCTCGTTCTTAATTTGTCCACGTACAGAAATAACTTCAAGGAGACACAGAGGGGCTATGTCATGCCCAGGATTCCTATCTAGATAAAAGGCTAGATAAAACGCATGCTAAAAAACACTTACATTTGACACATTTGACACAATAATGAAATAACGTTACATATCCACAATGCAAAATCCCAGTTATGCAGTGATCACTTGTTTGGCTCGTTTTTAGACACAATATCAAGTGAAAACTTAAATTGCGCTACAGTTGAAAGACCGTCCGATGCAAGTTGGTGACGTGTTCCACATATTAGAATCTGTTAAAGAAAATCTCCGCGGCCATTGCCTGTGGCTGTAAACCGTACTTCGCACTCACCTCTTGGAGAAGCTCTTGTTTGCCTTGTGTGCTCGAGACACAATACCCCTGGTTCTTTTAAGGCTGCCCCGCCGCCGTATGGTTAACAGTTGTCTACATTAGAAGGCAACCGTGGACCATAAAACGGCTGTGAAAAGTACAAAGATGGCGCTTTTTTGTTAAATTGCAATAATGGCATCATCTGCTTTTGATCAAGTATTTTTATGACGCATTCATGTAGACCGAGTAGGGTCTGAGAATGGATATTTCTTTTTGTGACCTTGTTCTAATGCTGTATGAGAATGGGACCAAACCACAAGGACAGCGAATCAAATAAATCACATGAGTAGAAACACAGGTGATAACTGACTTAATGTCAAACTTTTTTCCGGTTCTGGGATGACAGAAATAAGAAGTTTTAGAGGTGTTGTTACATTGTGCACAATTTCCACAACGATAATTTCCATTATGTAAAGGACTAATTATTCTTTGTGTGGGACTCGGAGTAGTACTCTGAAAACGCGCATGTACAAGACTGTCTTTTAGGTTCTTCGCCCTTCTAAATACAATCAATGGAGGATCTTGAAAAGTGACACTTAATTCTGAATCGGAAGACAACAGGTGCCAATGTTTTTGAAGATGGATCTCATTAGGTGAGACTGAGAAGAATGAGTGGTAATGAAAGTAAAAGAATGTTTTTAAGCTACTCTAGTCTTCTTTTTTAACAATTCTGCACGTGTCTTATGGAGAGTTACATTAAAGGCTTCATCAATCCATTTGGCGGGATATCCCCGATCTACAAATTTCTTTTTCATAATTGAAGCCTTCTCAATGAAATCCGTGTCAGAATGGCATATTCTTCTTAATCTGAAGAATTGACTTTTGGGAAGACCCTTTTTCAAAGAAATAGGATGAAAACTGTTAGCTAATAGTAATGTATTACGATCAGTTTCTTTAGTGAATAAGGTTGTAATCAATTTCCCATCATTTTTCAAGATCCACATATCAAGAAAATGCACTTTAGTGTCATTGATCTCACAAGTGAATTCCAAATCCTCAATAAAGTTGTTCAAGAGGGACACAAATTTTAGAACATCATTGTGATCGCCCAAGAAAATACAAAACACATCATCAATGTATCTGTACCATTTCAAGATCTGTGAACAATAAGGATTTTTTTCAGGATTAGACACAAAACAATGTTCAAAATGTCCAACAAACAAATTAGCATAATTAGGGGCAAAAATCGAACCCATAGCTGTCCCACTAATCTGAAGATAATAGTCTTTATCAAAGCTGAAATAGTTATATTTTAGAACATATTTCCCCATGTCAATCAGAAAATCAGTCGGAGGTGTAACATCACTCCGTGTGGACAGATAATACTTAAGGGCATCTAATCCCCTCTCATGTGAGATGTTGGTATATAGACTAGTAATGTCCAAAGTCAGTAACAGAGCATTCTCAGGTAAATCATGTAACTCAGAAATCTTGTTAATAAAGTCAGTAGAGTCCCTAATGTAGGCAGGTAAGGCCTGTACATAAGGTTTAATGAAATAGTCCACATATTGAGATAAAGGAGATAACAGGGAATTGGTCTGTGCTACAATAGGACGACCTGGGGGGTCTATTAACCTCTTATGTATTTTAGGCAGGGTATAAAACACAGGTCTCACAGGATGTACACAGTACAAAAATTGAAACTCAGATTGAGATATCCAACCTAATGCTTTAGCATTTTCCAAAAGCTTTAGAACTTCAATTTGGAACCCATGTGTAGGGTCATTCGGTAGTTTTTTGTAAAATTTTAAGTTTTGTAATTGTGAGAGACACTCGTGTTGATACTTCATCACATCTTGGACTACAATAGCCCCTCCCTTGTCTGCTGGTTTAATAATAATCGTAGGGTCACTGATCAAATCAGACAAGGCTTTTTTCTCAGGGAGAGAAAGATTATAAGACAGTTTTTTAGTAGATGAGCAGGATTTCATTACATCTTGTTCAACAACCCGACAAAATGTGTGAATCGTATGATTATTAACATGTGGGCAAAAAGTGCTCTTAGGTCTGAAAGGGGTCTTCGCAGAGACCGTGCCAGTGGACTGAGAAAAGAAGTGCCGTAATTTTATTTGTCTGAAACATTTAAATAAATCAACGTTCAGGCCAAATGCATTAACACCACTAGTAGGGACAAAAGACAAACCTTTAGACAGAATAGATATTTGATCATCCGAAAGTTCTTTGCCCAAGATGTTGATTACCGTCTCTTTACGAAGTTGCGGGTCCACGGACGTGAGTGTCTTTGAACCTCTGCGGCCTCGTCGGCATTTTTTCTTCTGCGTGGTCTGTGTCCCGGAGTACGTTTGTCCAAAAAAACAGAAGAAGTACCCTGGGCGCTAGAATCACTGTCCATAGTGAAGTCACTGCTCGTTGCATCATCAGATCCGTGATCGATACGTCCTGCGATACCTCTCCTCTGTGTATGCGAACGCGATGCTCCTCTCGCGGCTCCTCGGACTACTGAAGTAACGGAGCGTTGGAGGGTGTTGGTCGGCTCAGATGGACTGACGTCCCACGGATAAACTTCATTACGGAGATAATCCTCAGTGTCACGTTTATATTTCCTAAGTTTAATCTCCTTCAAGTTCTCCCTGTATTTTTCCGTAGAAGTCTCTATAGACGTCCGAAGTGAATCAAAGTCTACGTGCGGTGTGATTTTAATCTGTTCCTCTAAACTGACAATATTCGCATGGGTCTCTTTGACATCAGCAGTAACTTGCTCAATGATTAAAAGCATAAGATCCAAAGAACATTTGTTAAGGATCTCGCTCCACTTCCTTAGAAACTCCTGATTATGTTTACATAAAGTGGGGGGTTTTGGAATTCTCAAACCGCGTGGAATCCTCCTGTTCCTCCAGTATTCACTGAGTGTAGACCCATGCATTTTAAGACGTGTTTCCTTGTGGTGAAGTCTCTCCAACCGCACTCTGTGTTCGTTCTGTGTGAAATTCAATTCCATGTCCTGTGTTGGGAATAGAATCTTTTCCGCCTCTTCATGCGTATATGCAAAAGAATTGGCGCGATTCTCGGTCAGTAAGTTAATATCTTGAAAGGAAGTCATAATTTCCACAAAGTTAGCAAGCCCCGGGGTGCGTAAACGTGCAATTCTACTAGACAGCGAGCTGACCAGTGCGAATCAATACTCAAACAAATTAGCGTCGCACACCTGAAGTAGATAGGTGCGTGGGATAAGACACAAAGTCTCGTAACATACACAAAAGGCAATTCCCGCACACTATCTGCTTGCTGAAAAAGTTTTTAATAATCGTTGCGTTGCAACGTTTCGATCTTACGATCTTCCTCAGGCAACTGCAATTGTTACAAACAACATCCAATTTCAAATAAACAAATGACCAATCACAGTTGGGAAACATCAAGTCACATGATAAATAGATCATTCAGAGTCGTCACATGATACAAGCTCAATCAGATAAACACATTAGGCTATATCATTTTGCATCTGTGATACAGTAATCATACAAGAATAGTCGCACTTTCAAAGCATCACATTAAAAAGTGCTTCATCATTTAGTCCTAAGGGGGATAATGTTTGAAGAGTATAAATCCAATAAAGGCTGGATGGCCGAGCGGTCTAAGGCGCTGCGTTCAGGTCGCAGTCTCCTCTGGAGGCGTGGGTTCGAATCCCACTTCTGACTTTCTGTTGCCCTTATTGGAGCCCCCCGTGCTGTTTCTCGTGGTTTCTTCCGAGTGAGCGTCCTTTTCAAAGACGACAGGCACGCGGAGGACAACCCTGTTTCCCATTTTGATAGAGATGAAGTTTGGCAGCTCTGCATGCCGACCTTCAGAATCCAGCTGTCGTCTCCAAGCATGATTGCCCTGCGCGGGGCCAGTGGCGCAATGGATAACGCGTCTGACTACGGATCAGAAGATTCTAGGTTCGACTCCTGGCTGGCTCGATTGTGTTTTTACTCCTTCCTCGAACACGTTGGGTGTTTGCTGTGCTGCGTCAACATGCCTCAGTATAGCAGAGGACACCCCAGGCTCTGATTGCTCAGATGGCGGAGGGCAGGCAATTTTGCCGGCCAACCTAAGGTCGATGGCCCGGAGGCAGTGGCGATTTGCCTCTCGGAGGCGCTGCGATCCTTGCCCTCGAAGCCAGCGTTTCGCAGAACCCGGTGAAAAGGGCAAAACGGACATCAAAAGCGCGTTCCCTGACCGGGAATCGAACCCGGGCCGCGGCGGTGAGAGCGCCGAATCCTAGCCACTAGACCACCAGGGAGGGCATGCTGACCCTCAGGCCGTGGATGCCCGGGACAATGTGCGCAAGGGATATGGGGCAAATGTCTCAAACCGGTCGTAAAAAGTCACGCTGCCCCGTGTGAGGCTCGAACTCACGACCTTCAGATTATGAGACTGACGCGCTGCCTAACTGCGCCAACGAGGCACGCCCACAAAGATTCCGCCTGGGTAGCCCTTTGAGCGTGGTTGTGTGGCATTTTGTGCGCCACCAGCGAGGCAACTCCTGCGAGGAGAACACGACTGGGCTTCTTGCACTCTGGCTACCCACACTGAGGACATTCTCGTTCTTAATTTGTCCACGTACAGAAATAACTTCAAGGAGACACAGAGGGGCTATGTCATGCCCAGGATTCCTATCTAGATAAAAGGCTAGATAAAACGCATGCTAAAAAACACTTTCATTTGACACATTTGACACAGCTGACACAATAATGAAATAACGTTACATATCCACAATGCAAAATCCCAGTTATGCAGTGATCACTTGTTTGGCTCGTTTTTAGACACAATATCAAGTGAAAACTTAAATTGCGCTACAGTTGAAAGACCGTCCGATGCAAGTTGGTGACGTGTTCCACATATTAGAATCTGTTAAAGAAAAAGCTCCGCGGCCATTGCCTGTGGCTGTAAACCGTACTTCGCACTCACCTCTTGGAGAAGCTCTTGTTTGCCTTGTGTGCTCGAGACACAATACCCCTGGTTCTTTTAAGGCTGCCCCGCCGCCGTATGGTTAACAGTTGTCTACATTAGAAGGCAACCGTGGACCATAAAACGGCTGTGAAAAGTACAAAGATGGCGCTTTTTTGTTAAATTGCAATAATGGCATCATCTGCTTTTGATCAAGTATTTTTATGACGCGTTCATGTAGACCGAGTAGGGTCTGAGAATGGATATTTCTTTTTGTGACCTTGTTCTAATGCAGTATGAGAAAGGGGAAAAAGATCTTTAAATGCAAAACCACTTTGACAGCATCCGTTACAGGGCAAACGAAGACGGGTTGCGTGTCCTTTTGGCAAATGCAAGGCTTCGGGCACATTCTTCCTCATTTCGAAAAATCCACATTCATCACCATTTCAAGGTGGTCAAGAAGAAATAAATCAGAATTAAAGATGAGCTACATGAAGGCAACAAAATCTGGAGTCATTCCAAAAGATATACCGTAACATTCGCTGACGAGCCAAATGGGCTCGTCCGGGCCAGCGGCGGGGGTCAGGATGGCCGAGCGGTCTAAGGCGCTGCGTTCAAGCTGGGGAACAATAGTCCAACAAAGACGGGGAAGAAGGGGGGAAAAGGGGGAAGAAAGAAAAAGAGAAAGGGAAAAAGCGAAAGAGAAAACGAGAAGGAAGAGAGGAGAAATCGGATGTTTGGTGACAGATCTTTCTTCTGTCTGATTGTTTATACAGTTTACGCGACGGAAATGACCTATTTTAAATACATTGTTTCCTATTGCAGGTACGCGCCAAAGACTCGGTTCGAATCCAGCCAAAGGCACTTTTCTGTAATATTTTGTGATATTTTATTTTTATCAAATTCTTGAACGCATGCAAGTTGCGTTGTTTATGGAATACACATGTATTAATTTCGTTATGGTATTTGAATAAATAAAATGTATTTATGCACCGTGCCAATTCTGTTGTTATCATTTAGTGGTAGTATTTGTAATTATTCTGTTGTAGTATAAATTGTTGTTGATATGTTATACTAATTCAGTATTTTGTTAAATATATATACACTAAGCCAGACACTTGCCGATTCAGATGTAACTGTAACCATAATTGTTAGTTGTTTATGGAATACACATGTACTAATTTTCTTTATGGTATTTGAATTAAAAGTTATGCACCGCGCCAATTCTGTTGTTATTATTTAGTGGTAGTATTTGTAATTATTATTCTGTTGTAGTATGAATTGTTGATATGTTATACTGATTCCGTATTTTGTTTATATTTATATATATATATATATATATATTTATATATATATATATATATATATATATATATATATATATATATATATATATATATATATATATATATATATATATATATATTTAAACCAGACACTTGCAGATTCAGATGTAACCATAATTGTTAGTAGTAATGTTTGTTACAAGTATAAAAGCACTGTTATATTGCCTTTACTAAGAGTAATGACACAAAATCAAAAGTACAACCACAATGTGTTTTTATTTACAAAAGTGAGAAGAAACTTGAAATGAATATAAAACACACACACACACAAAATAAATTCTAAATAAATACTTTCACGAGTTCACACTTACAAATAAGTTAAAGGATTTAAATTAGTAAACGTATTTGGCGTGCTGTCCGGGGAGAGGGCTCTGAGCAGGGAATGAGCCTGAAACACAGAGTATCCCCCCCCTTAAGGAAATAACTTGGTGAGTGAGAGGAGACGGGGTGGAGGAGGGATTCTGAGAGATGCGAAGGATTTTCGGTGAGTTCAACTGTGATTTATATATGGCTTGCTTTCGAGCTGATTGGATGTATTGTTGATTGCCGATTGTAAGCGGCTGTGCTATTGACTGCTGATTGAAAACAGCTGAAGTCACTTAGGTATTTTATTTGACGTGTTCCTCCCGAACTTTGTTAATAAAACATCATTTCACGAGTTCACACTTACAAATAAGTTAAAGGATTTAAATTAGTAAACGTATTTGGCGTGCTGTCCGGGGAGAGGGCTCTGAGCAGGGAATGAGCCTGAAACACAGAGTATCCCCCCAAAAGGAAAAATAGCTTATTCGGACAGCAGCCGGGAGCTGTGCCCCCCAAACGTAGAAATGATGAGGCTGATGTTTGCTGAGAAGACATCTGGCATCGGGAGTTTGAGTATGATTCCGATGGAAGATTAATATATGCTGCGCTGTTGGATGGGTGAGCCCGCCACCGCCGATGAGCAGGATGATTTAACGGGGTTTTGCGACGTCCGACGGGAGTTCAATACTCGCTGCGATCGGACGTGTAAGCCCTGCTGGCGGTCGGATGGGCAATTTGATTAAATTATGTAAGGAGGCTTTTGCTGTGTCCGACGGGAGTTCAATACTCACTGCGATCGGACAGGTAAGCCCCCATTGATGGTGGGCAATTTAATAAATTCTATTTAGGATGCTTTCTAATAGTGCCCGACGGGAGTTCAATACTCACTGCGATCGGACGGGTAAGCCCCGTTGATGGTGGGCAATTAAATGATTTATATTAGGATGCTTTCTAAAGGTGCCCGACGGGAGTTCAATACTCACTGCGATCGGACGGGTAAGCTCCCCACTGGATATAGGGAATTTGTTAATTTAAGAGGCTTAGTGGAGCCCGACGGGAGTTCAATACTCGCTGCGATCGGACAGATAACCTCGCTGGCGGAGAGATAGGTGGTTTGATTATTTATTTTAAGAGGCTTTTTTAGTGGTGCCCGACGGGAGTTCAATACTCGCTGCGATCGGACAGTATAGCCTCGCTGGCGATGAGATGGGCAATAATAATTTATATTAGGAGGCTTTCTAGTGGTGCCCGACGGGAGTTCAATACTCACTGCGATCAGACGGGTAAGCTCCCCACTGGATATAGGGAATTTGTTAATTTAAGAGGCTTAGTGGAGCCCGACGGGAGTTCAATACTCGCTGCGATCGGACAGGTAACCTCGCTGGCGGAGAGATAGGTGGTTTGATTATTTATTTTAAGAGGCTTTTTTAGTGGTGCCCGACGGGAGTTCAATACTCGCTGCGATCGGACAGTATAGCCTCGCTGGCGATGAGATGGGCAATAATAATTTATATTAGGAGGCTTTCTAGTGGTGCCCGACGGGAGTTCAATACTCGCTGCGATCGGACAGGTAACCTCGCTGGCGGAGAGATAGGTTATTTGATTATTTATTTTAAGAGGCTTTTTTTTTTTTTTTTAGTGGTGCCCGACGGGAGTTCAATACTCGCTGCGATCGGACAGTATAGCCTCGCTGCCGATGAGATGGGCCATGATAATTTATATTAGGAGGCTTTCTAGTGGTGCCCGACGGGAGTTCAATACTAACTGCGATCGGACGGTATAGCCTCGCTGGCGATGAGATGGGCAATAATAATTTATATTAGGAGGCTTCTAGTGGTGCCCGACGGGAGTTCAATACTCGCTGCGATCGGACAATATAGCCTCGCTGGCGATGAGATGGGCAATAATAATTTATATATTAGGAAGCTTTCTAGTGGTGCCCGACGGGAGTTCAATACTCACTGCGATCGGACAGGTAAGCCTCGCTGGCATTGGGGTGAGGGAATTTGATTATTTATATTAGAAGGCTTTCTGGTTTGTTTCATATTGGCAGGGTTTTGCGAATTTTGACGGGAGTTTTTTTTTTTTTTTTTTTTTTTTTTGTGATCGGAGTTAATTTAACTGATAAGGGTTTGGTGCGCTTTTTTAATGTGGAAGCGGTTAGATCTGATATAGCTTTTAAAAGCTTCGGATGACCAACGACCGAGAGCTTGGATCTGCTGCCGCGAGAGTCCTTTTTGGGCGGCTGTGGTTGCAGCACCTATACGGAATGAGTGACCTGAAAGGTGTTCTGCTGGGATGCCCGATTGGGTTAGGACTAATTTTAAATGTTTTTGAAACCAAAAGCGTGTGATTGGGTGTTTTGCGTCGTTTATAAAAAGTGGGTCTGAGGGGTCTTTGCTTGTTAATTTTCTGAATTGAAGGTAGGATTTGAGGGTTTGGTAAGGTTGGATAGGTGAATGGAGGTTGAAAATATAAATGAAATGGCCTTTTTTGAATTTGTCTGTCTTACTCTGCTTGATAAAATAGGAGATAGTCTCGTCGTCTACTAGGGATAGATCAGAAATTGTGGGATGAATCTTTGGGTTAAAATTTGAGGTAGTGGTGAGTTCCGAGGATCTGAGAAACCCGAAAAAGGCCAAAATAAACATTGCATCCAATGTGCGGGCTGTATTGATGGAATGGTAGCCTAGACGCAGGGTACGGATACATTTAGTAAGTAGGTCTAGTGTTAAAGGTTGTCTA
Organism: Paramisgurnus dabryanus; assembly: GCF_030506205.2. Classification (NCBI taxonomy): domain Eukaryota; kingdom Metazoa; phylum Chordata; class Actinopteri; order Cypriniformes; family Cobitidae; genus Paramisgurnus; species Paramisgurnus dabryanus. The sequence goes on along the minus strand of NC_133349.1, from coordinate 35,183,464 downwards.
GCATCTGGGCGAGTGGGGTGGCTCTTTTGGATGCCTTTAATAAGCAGTGATGTTTGTGAATTTGTTAGAGCAGGGGAGGGAGAGCCGAAAATTAATTTATGGAAAAGTTGGATTCCGCTTAGATAGCCTTTAATGGAACTGATTTGTAGGTTTTTTGTGGTGTTGAGGTAGGAGATGAACGATGTAATTGTGAGCAGTGAGAAATCTGGGAATGGAAGATTAAAAATTAAATGAAAGGTTTTAAAACATCTCCAAGCTGTTAGATATGATTGGAGAGTTCTGGTGGAAAAGGCTTGGAAAATTGAATTTAGAGAAGCGTCGAGTAATGTTCTCAAGGAATGGTTTACGGGAAGATTAATTCCGAATAGTGAGGTACTGGCGTTGGGTTGGGGTCCGCTTCTGGAGCCAGCTGCCTGAATTTCTGAAAAGCAAAGCGTGAGAGAGAGTCAGCGATTTGATTTTTTGATCCGGGAACATGTTTAGCTGTTATTATAAATTGGTCACAAGCTGCGATCCAAATGAGGCGTCTTAATAGTGGCATCATTGCGGGTGCGTGAGAGCGGGTTTTATTAATACAATGCACGGTTGCTTCATTGTCGCAGTAAACGATGATGTTATTTGTGGACCATTCTTTTCCCCATAGGAATGCTGCGGCTACGAGCGGATACAGTTCAAACAATGCTGAGGAGGCTGGGAAATGGGTTTTGTCTAGAAGCTGCGGTGGCCAGGTGGACGCGAACCAACGGCCTTGGTAAAAACCCCCGAAGCCAATGGAGGGAGCTGCGTCGGTGTACAATTGGATGTCGGTTGGAAGGGATACTAAAGTCTTGTAAAAGAAAGATAAACCGTTCCATTGTTTAAGGAAAGTTATCCATAGTTTTAGCTCCTCACGGCATGCGTTGGTTAGAGATATTCGGTCTTCTAGCATGACAACGGAGGATGCGAGGGAGAGAAGATGTGAGATGAAAGGGCGTCCTTGCGGGATTATGCGCATTGCGAAATTTAGGTGGCCGAGCAGAGAAAGAAGTTCGCGCTTAGAGCAATCTGGGCTATCTAGTAACGTTGATGAGATCAGAATTATTCTGTCGATTTTTTCTTTGGGTAAAGAAGCTTGAAATTTAACGGTATCCAGATTGATGCCTAAAAATTCCAATGACGTATCTGGGCCACTGGTTTTTTCCTGGGCGATGGGAACACCGAGCTCGGAAAAAACTTTTTGTACTGTAGTGAGGTGCATTGCTGGGATTGCATCGGGAGGCGATATGATTAAGAAATCGTCGAGCAGGTGAATGAGGTAGGGAATTGCGTAATTGTTAGAGAGAATCCAGCAAATTGCTTCTGATAGCATGTCAAAAATCTTAGGGCTGCTTTTGCAGCCGAAGGTTAGGCGGACGGCGAAGTAAAATTTTTCGTGCCATCGGACGCCAAATAAATGCCACCAATCTGGGTGGATGGGCAAGACTTTAAAAGCTGAGGTAATGTCGACTTTAGCGAGCCAAGCGCCGCGGCCGGCGGTTTTTATTAATGAGATTGCTTGGTCGATATTATGGTAGTGGAGAGAAAATTCATCTAGCGGGATGAGGCTGTTTATGCTTGGAAACGGAGAATTATGCGGGGCTGAGAGGTCGATTATTAGGCGTTTTTTACCGGAAAATTTCCTTGTAGCTACTCCAATAGGGCTGATGCGATAGAATTCGAAAGGGGGGTTGTCGAAAGGTCCGATCATAAAACCTGAATTAACTTCTGTATTGATCAGGTTATCTACAGTGTCTGGTTCGATTAGAGCGGATTGAAGATTGTCACAAATCATATTTTGTGAGGGGATGCTTTCTAGACCTGGTTCGAAACCGTGCTCGAGGCCAGACAGCAGATATTTAGTAAATTCAGGATCAGAATGTTGAGATAATTCTAAGGACAAACGTAAAATATTCACAGGAGTCGATAAGTAGTTTTTAGATTTTTTATTTGCATTTCTCTTCACAGGGCATATGGTGCGGGCGTGAGCGCCGCCGCAATAATTGCAGATGTGAAGGAACCGACAGCGTTGTCTTTGGCAGCCGCCCGTATTAAAATGGTTACAGACCTGCTGTCTTGACGAAAAGGCGGAGGACCTTCTTGAGGGGTCGAAGTTTGTCGTGGCTGGCCGTGGAACGTAGCTGGTTGATTTTTCGTTAGGAACTGGTGGAATGGAAGGATTTACCTGAGGGCATGATGTGGTGGGATGGGCGAGTGATCTACAGACTGCACATGAAATGTTTTGGACGCCTAAGAAGATTTTATTATGGAGATCAGTGTCCAGCACGCCCCAATACGGGCACTGATTCCATTGAGTTATACGGAAGGCGCATTTAGCTGCAAACAGCTTGTGGTAGGTATAAAAATGTGATCCCCCATAGGATGATGCGAGCTCCGCCACTATCGTAAGGTAATCGTTGAGCTCGCGCCCCCTATGGGGAAAAACAGCGCAGATGACTTCTGTATATCTGGAGAAAGCTATGCAAAATTCTGAAAATGACAAAATCCGTGATGATGTGGTGTTTTGGTTTTTTAGGGTGACTGAAAAATCGCCGCAATTGATTAGGCGATTGGAATCAGATGGGGGGAGAAGAGAGAGAAGAGAAGACAGATCTATGTCCGCACCTGATAGGATCTGCGCTCTGATGTTACTGGCCACGGGGGGCGGATCTGAAGCGATAGCGTTAGAAGGAAGAGGCATCTGGGTAGCTGTGAACAGGGAAAAAGGCGATTTTGTCTGAGGAATCGAGTTTTGTGGAATACAGTCCGGCGTAGAAAACAGAGGTGGTCTTGTGCTCGCTGCTGTTGTTGGAGTTTGGGAAGCGAACGGGAAAGAGAGAGAGTGTTGAGGTGGAAAGTAGATGGGTTGGGCTTGCGCCGCTAGTGGAGGCATCATTGCGCTACCACTTGCCGTAGGCCCTGGCTGAGGAAAAGTGTTAATGGTAGCTTCGTGAGAAGGACCGGCTAAAACTGTTCTCGCTCGCGGCTCTGGCGGAGGCAGCCTCACGTCAGGAGCCGCGGGCCATGAACAGTGGATATTGGCAGCAGGTTGCGTCTGCTCCGCCAACGGAGGCAGCCTCACGCTGACGGGAAGACGATCGCTGCTGGTGGCCGGTATATCCGCAGTGGAAGTCTGTGGTGGAGTATAACCCGGGAAAGTAATCCGGGCTCGCGGCTCTGGCGGAGGCAGCCTCACGTCAGGAGCCGCGGGCCGCGGCTTTTTTGTGGCTACAGTTCGCGCCTGCCCTGCCAGCGGAGGCAGCCTCACGCTAGCAGAGCGACGGTTACTGTTGGTGGCTGGTAAATCCGGGCGAGGAGTGCTGGAAGCCCCCGCTGAATGCTGTGGAGCAGCGGGTTGCGGTGTAGCGGGTATTAAGTCTGGGGATCGTCCCAGGCTTGCTGGGGGCTCATTACTCTTACCTGGAGGTCTACGGAGTTTTGGTCTTACGGTGGAGGAATCCTGAGAGGTAGGTGGATTAACATTATTTGTCTTCCTCGTGGCTTTTTTGCCGACTTTCGCTGGTGATGTGGTTTTAAAGGGGACGTTTGTTGATTGCAGGTTTGAGAATAAGTCATATAGTTCAGCCTTGTTCATTCTTCTTGGGTAATGGATGTCAGCGTTAGTTAGAGCTTGCCTCAGACCTTGCACCGTCCATTTCCCTATTGCTGGAATAGTTGGTTGGGCCAGTGAATATGGTGAAGAGGGGGAAGATGATGCGGACGAGGAGGAAGAATTGCGTCTCGTCGGTGGAGGTGAACGCTTTCTCTTCCTCTTTGGAGTGAGAGTATCCGCGCGGATTAGCTGGCGACCGCGCACTGGAGCTGGAGACTCGTCGACGTTGTCTACTGGAGTAGAGGCGTTCGATGGGGTGGCTGGCACGGATAAAGTCTCCTGTGAGTAGAGGGATTCGTCATCCGACGGATAAAGTTCGATCTCAGACATGGTGATGTTTAAACAACCAATTCTGAGAGATGCGAAGGATTTTCGGTGAGTTCAACTGTGATTTATATATGGCTTGCTTTCGAGCTGATTGGATGTATTGTTGATTGCCGATTGTAAGCGGCTGTGCTATTGACTGCTGATTGAAAACAGCTGAAGTCACTTAGGTATTTTATTTGACGTGTTCCTCCCGAACTTTGTTAATAAAACATCATTTAAATAGACATTTCTATGGTAATTGTTATGTTGTGAGAACAATCAGATACACCAATAATCCTTTGTACAAGCAAGTGTTATATTGTGTGCCAAGTATCGCATGCCGACCAAGTCAAAGTCATCACTTGACAATGTTTAAAGTGCGTTTACAAATGTTAAAAGAACAGTAATGAATATTAAATTGTAAATAAGAGAACACAAACAAAAAGTTAAATACAATATTAAAAACACTTTTAAAACCAACTAAAAGTACAGTAACAATCAAATATTAAGAACGGTCAACTTTACCATAAAACTGCATACATTAGTTGGAGATTCTACGCATGTTCTCCAACCACACTTCTTTGGACACAGTCTCACTCTGGGGACAGTACACCTTGCCCCTGTATTGGCTATGCCCAGTTTCAGCAGTCTTAAATTGGCCACACTTCTTGCAAGTGTTCGCCTCTACTGTTCGCTTGTAGGGTCTCTTGGGCATAGCTCCTTGACTAGGACCTGGTGGAGCTGGCTGTGAGGTGGTGCCTTGGACAACTGCTGGCTGTAAAACTGGCATGCCCTGCACCATTTGCACACCATGAACTACCGGCATGCCCTGCACCATTGGCATTCCCTGCACCATTGGCACAAACTGGAGCAACGGCACACTTTGGAAACCTGTTGACACCATTTGCAGTGATGCTCCAGGTGCTGCTGGTGTTTTGGGTCTGAGAGGGGGCTGCCTAATAGATATCACTCTTTGCTTTGCCTGTCCTGCTGTGCTATCTGGTAGCTTGTACTGGTGCAGCTGCATTGGTTGCTGCAGCTCAGTTCGTAGCCGTTTGGCATCCTGAAGAGGCTCCTGAGCTTCAGGGATGGGATGAGGCAAATCAAGGCCTCGAACTATCAGTGTCACTTGCTGGTCTATCTTTCTTTCGTTGTACCAGTCAATCAGGGTGTTCTGGTTAACCTCCACCAGCTGCAATGAAGTTTCGTTCATCACCAAGCCATTGCCAAACACAAGCTGCCTTATCTTGCGATAGTCTTCTAGGATCAAAGACCATCTTGAATAAGTTTTCCCGCCTTTTCTTTTGGGGGCAAGGTGGATTACGCATAGCCTGATGAAAATGGTTTCCACCAGACGGCAACAGTCAGGCCACTGAGCAGGTGCGCTGCTTGCACCCAGCACGCATCTGGTGGTGCTCTCTACTCCAGGGGTGCGAGTGGGCGTCTTTGGTGTTCTGAAGCGTCCAGTCAGCAGTCTCTTCTTAAATCAAGGTCGATACACCACCCGCCGCTTGTCAAAGGCATCCAGGTTTTGCCAAAGTCCAATAATTGTTTCCGCTTCCTGGTTAGTCAGGCTGAGGGCTGTGCGTTTCCGAAGCTCGACCAGATATTCTGACAGCCTGTCCACATGCTGGAATCCTGGCATGTTCTGGGAGTCAACAGCCTATTAAAAACAAATTACACTAAATATTTTGTTTGATATTCACATTTTCTGTTAATTAACTAATTACTCTTAAGTTCAAAATATCTGAAATGCACTGAAGCAGATATTCGCAAACACCGTTTGAAATATTCAAGTTAAATTGAAACGCATACAAGTGACACTTACCGTTTCATCATCATCCTGACCTGTATCTCCAGGCTCCACGTGAACAGGTGAGAGAGCAGTTGTAGACTGTGAGGGGTCACGTGTCAGAAGAACCGGTGAAGTACATATGGAGGCCTGGATAGATGTGGCACTGCTTGCAACCAAGGTAGAGGGACTCGTTGTCATGGTGGAGGGCGGTGACAGAACAGCCTCTGGATCTCTTATTGTGTGATCCTCATTGATGTCAAAGAACCCTTCATCTTCCTCCCTCTCCTCCACATCAAGTTCCTCTATAAGCTCTGCCGTCTGCTCAGAGTCTGGGTTCATGTCCTGCAGTGCCCGACCAGTCTGCTGGAATAAATACTGCACTCCAATAAGTTCACCTAAATAAACAAATAAAAGGGAATTAAATACAAATGAGAGAGTTAATTATATAAAAAAATAAGACTCACAAACTGCAGGTTTATTAACAAAAACAAATTCTCTTACCAGTGTAACATGCAGGTGGATGAAATGTGGGGACCACTTTCTTGCCAAACAGCTTTTCATTATTCCTGTTTACGCAGTAAACAAGTTCTCCCGTGTAGCTGCACAAAGCTGATGGTCCTGATAACAAGGAAGCAGCCTCCCGGTCCTGATTCCACCGGTTTAGTCCCTCCAGCAGATAAATCTGAAAGTTAAGACTGTTGGCACTGGTACCTGTAAAGAGACAATAGTGTTTAGATGGTATTAAAGAAACACACAAAGGCATGTGATGGTTTGTTTTTACAAATGCAAAGTATTTGTCACAGACACATACCTGGGGTAAAACGGTTTAAATGTAAATGAAAGGACTCTAGAGATGTGGATCCTCTGGCACATCGGTATGTCTTCAGAAGCACACCTCCCTTGGTTAAGGTCCCAGTCTCAGTATAGAGGGCTACACCGGGTGGGTCCTGGATGCATTTGACATGCTTCTTCTGGACAGTCCAGATGTGCTCCATCCTTTCTCTGTCCAGAAGAGGAACACCCATAGAGTCACTGCCATTGCTGGTCATGAGCTCTGTTAGCAGCCGCTCAAGGAGAAGAATGGTAGTCTCCTCTCCACGGGTCCTCCTCCGACAATGCAGAGCCAGCTCCTGTTTGGAAAGATGTTTACTGACAACTTCATCTGTCAGCACAGGCCAACCCTGGGACACCAGCAGCTCTTTCTTGGCTCTGCGTAGCACAGCAACATCAGCAGCATCCCATTCAAAGATGCATGCAGACAGTCGTGCCATGAATATAGGATAAAGCTGATGGGCATCAGTTGTACAGCCCACAGCAATCCTGCGCATGAAATGCCAGATGTCCAGCCTTATTAAGAGATCTGGCCATCCTCTGAACCTGGTTTTCAGCTTGGTTTCCCCCACCTCAGTGCAGCACCCACAGTCAACATACAACACAGCAGGTGGATCCACACCAGCCTGCTGGTATCTTTTCACCAGACCATCTATCATCATGTCCAGTCCTGCTCCTTCCTGGGCTGTCAACACACTCATGAGCACCTGACCAAACTCATTGCCAACAGAGGTGAGCCATTTTCCTGTTCCCCTCGCTGTACCAGCCAGCTTCTTGGTGATCTGCAAAAGACATATGAAACATGCTTTACAAATGTAATGAAACCAACCATGCAAATTACAAATAAAGCACCTTTTTGCGATAAAACAGACAATGGCATACATAGAATTTAACTGCTAACCTTTTTTGTGGAATCCATTTTCAACACTGTGCCATGTGTGGATGTTATCCTGGCATGGATTTCATCCAGCCTTGTCAGGATGTCTTGGCTGTACACAGTGAGAAGCCACTTGACGCTCGGCAACACTGTAGGCTCAGGAGGTTCCTGGAACTGCATTGGCAACACCCCAGGGCGGTTGATGAAGTCCATGCACTGGGTGGTGTACCGGGCCAGACGCTGGAGCCACTCCTCGCTGTGGTTCTCACGCAGCTGTTTAATAACACGCGTGGGGCTGTTGCCTAGGCCACGTTCACGCAAGAGTCTAATGACTCTCAGATCACAGGCATACCTAAAAAAAAGCAAAATCCACAGATACATTATTTACACCACATAAAAATATTTAAAGTGTCTGCAAATATGGGATGATGGGCTAACAACTTGAGGAAATTAAAGTGTACTCACTTCTGCGTGAGGATGACCCGAAACTCAGAGCGATGACCCAGATCCAGCTGTTGCAGGACAGTCTGACTCCAGGACACATGAGAAGCTTTACACTTCTTACAGATGAGGGTTTCTGTGACCATGTTGTACATCCTGTCAATGTCATGAACTTGCCGTGCCCTTTTATGCAGACCGCCTCCTGTCAGTTGATGCTGTCCACAGGCAGGATTGGGACAGAGAACCTTGACCTTCCACAGCTTATACGGCATCCACAGCAAAAGGGCATGACAAAAAAATCTGTCAGGAGCAGGAGCCTGATTGTATGTCAGTGCAGGCTGTGGTGGGTGATACCAGAGCTAAAGGTTGTCACGGAGTTCCGGCTTTCCCCTGGACCCCATTTTAAAAAGCCGGCTTGCAATCCACCTGTGATCCTCTGGTGGCAAGGTCTCCGACCACAAACGAGGAAGCGGTAGTACACTTGGTGCTTGTAACAGCGCGGTAGGAGCACTCTGTGAGGAAAAAGAGACAAAACATTTAGTCCCTTAAGTTACCTTTGTTAAATAACGCTTTATCCAAGATGACCCTTAAATAAAATGCTCATCTAAATAACGGATTATTTTCACACTTAAAAGTATTTTTCAGCTGTAGTCATTAAAACTTAGTTTACCGTGTCTATCTATTTAATTCATCGAGTTTCTGCAGAATTACAAGAGTTGTGTATACAGGAGGATAAAGAAAAACACTTTAATTACAAATTAGCAATGACCAGACAAGCAGATGCACACAACACACTAAAACAACATTTAACACCAACTAAGATGAGAAAAGGAATTGAATCACAGACAGACTATAAATACACAGGACAGATAATCAAATTAAACAAGACACAGGTGAGGACGATTGAAAATAATGAGAACAGAGGCGGAGCTAATTAACAAGATAATAAACAGGATTAAATCCAGTGGCGTGCCGTGGTGTTTCAGTCAGGGCCTTCAGTAAGCATGTATAAACCCCATATATACTCATCTGTTCAGCTAATCCACCCATATGCAAATAATGCGCATATTCGGCCGCAAATAGACACTCAGCAACATGACAGCTGATCAACAATTAGCCTAAAACAGTATGCTAGGTAAGGGTGGGTTGAACTCAGAGACTAAATTTCACTGCATGTATCAATACATGTAATCCCCCTATGCACACTGTGTGCATAGTGTCACATCCACATACCACAGTAGGCTACAATTAGTGCAACACGAACCACTCAATAACAATGTGCATAAGCCCTTAATAATGCTTATTATCAGATACAAACCACAATCTGCACGATAGAATACTTGACAAGTAGTAAAGCACTCACCCGTCACTTTTTAGTCACATACCCGATGAAGCTGCGCTGTGTTACTGAAGTCTGTCGTCTCATCCACCATAACTGCCACAAAATTTGTTTGTTTAATTTCTTCTTTGATGTGATCATTTAACACTTCTGACACTGCATTAATTATATCGTTTTGATGTTTCCTGACGGTCCTGTAAAAACTGTGGCCGTGGCAAGTTGATGTCGCAAGTCAGCATCATGCTCCGCTAATAATTCCAAGTAATTACCCCTGTTCAGCGAATCGGATTCATCGTGTCCCCTAATAATTATTGCCATCCCAAAAAGAAAACAGAGTCAATAAGACGCATCAGAATGTCCCGGTTCTTTCTGACCTTCTCATTGTGGACGCTGATCTCCCGTTTTCTCTCCTTGTTAAGTTGCAAATCCACAAGACGTTCACCAAAAGTTTTTAAATGCACGACTGACATTATTATGGCGCTCGGAGCCTTGGTGTTTAAGAGCTGCCTTCGTGAAGCTGTTCAGACTGTCAAAGCCAGAATCATTCCATGTCCCTTTACTCGTATTAAAAAGTAAACACGGCCAACAAAATAACCTCTTGTGCTGGGGGCAACAAGATCGCGTGTATCTGCAACAGCGGATGTCATTTTCTTTAATAATAACTGAATGTCCCGCTCACGTTGGAAATTGATGACAGACGTAAGGGGTAGCGCTGGGCACGTCGCTAGACCCGGAGGATGTGCTGTCAATAAACGTCAAAATTTGATTGGTTGATGTTTCTGTCACTAATGATTGTAACCAATCAGATGTGTTGTCCTTCAACACAAGCCTAGCAGTATCTGTAGAGCTGGCCCCAGCTGAATAAGCTGACTTTTATGTGAATTTTTGAGGGTAATCCAGTTCAACCTTAACAAAACTAACGAATTTTGTGGACATTACACCAATGGAAAAAATAAATAAATAGCATACTAAAGAAAAACATTTAACACTTAAAATATATTTTTTTATTTTTTTATAGGGCCAGCAGAGAAGGCCCTGCTGGTCCTGACGGCCCACCACTGATTAAATCAAATAACATAAAATAAGGAAAAACTGGATACATGACTCTGACAAGAATCTTTGCAATTCAGCATTTTATGCATATTTGACTCCTTTTCACCAGTGACTGTATGATGTTAAGATTAATATTCTTACATTGTGAACAATTAAGAAACTCATACACAACTACTTCAATAAATTAAAACATGCAGCGATGCTAATGACATACAATGAAAAGGCAGGTAAATGTAAACTATAATATGTAAACTATCACAAAACATAAAAACTAAATAACATTGTACAGTGAATCAGGGGTAAACTTTGGATCTTTTTTTAGAAATTCTGTTATTATTCTGTGTTGAAAGCTTTATGTAAACATTTGTCCAGTGTATTTGATATCTCAAATGTTGAAAGAAAATAAAAGTCAAAAAGCCCATGAAACTTTTTACAGTGTACAAACTGGTAACTTTAAATTAGTCATTAAAAAGGTAATTATATAAAAATAATAAAATGTATCATTTCTGGGCATGTGAGCCTTTATCTATTACTAGATATCAAATACTGACAAATGGATACATTTGTGGCAAAGGTGTTCAGAATTTAAAATTGTTACAAACGTGTCAGTTGGCTGGCCCCATTGTGTGTGACAGTTAATATACAAACATAATAAGCCCACTGGACCAGTAGAATATTAAACTACTTACGGAGACAACGCTGCATGATGATGTGGGACTGGTAACATCGGCAGTTGATCTGGGGACGGAGACTGGAACTCCAGGGTCTTGTGTCTGTACAAACATGCAATGCAATATATTTTACAACAGTAGAAAGACATCAAATATAACTGTTCAATCATTTAATGTCATCCTAGATGTAACAATACACCACTGTTCAGTAGTATGTGTTCAGTTTTGGGTCATTCTTCGGAAATGTCCATTTTTCTGTCCCTAGCCTTTACAGAAATATTACACTTGAAACACCCTTTAGGGTTACAATTTTTTATATTTTAAAATGAAACAATTGTTGTTTTTGATCAATGTAATGTGCATGCAATGCATTGCTGAATAAGAGTGTCAATTTCTTAAAAAATAAATATTGCTGACCACACCAAATTTGTGATAGTAAATCTATTTAAAATAAAGCACTGTATAGTAATATAGTATTGTTCTTACTTCATTATATTATGGTTTTCTGGAATAATAAACGGAGAAAAGAATTATGCAAATGCAATGTGGCCTATACATACAGTGGTGCTTGGTATAGGAGGACTGGACACTGCTGTTGAGCTAGGTTGCTCAGTAGCCTGAGATGGTCTTCTAGCCATCTTTAGGTTGGGCTTCGCTGCAGCAATATGAGACCCGCTAAATCTTGACTTGGTAAACTGAAATAGGGCAAAACAATTTCAATAAAAATGTGTTAGCACAGTGGGGAAAAAATAAAATTACTTTGAATTACACCTGAAATGGCTGCATGATAAATGCAGATAAAGTATTAACATATTTACTACATATTTACTACTTAAGTCAATTTCGCATACATGACAGAAAAAGTAGCTTTAACTGCCAAAATAAAGAAGACCAAAATAAAGTGAAAAACCATAAGGCACTTTGCTGTGTAGTTTAATGGTCTTTACCCTACAACAGCAGAGCCAAAGTAGAGAGGAAGAGGAGAATCCAAGAACACACTGTAAAAATGCTGGGTTATTTTAACCTATCACTGGATAAATATTGGAGAGAACACCATTGGGTTACACATTACATAATGCTGGGCTGTTGTTACCAAACCACGTGTTAAAATAAATTTGGTGGTGGTGTGGCCATCTTTGTGCAAAGCAACATTCCTTGTAAGTTCAAACAAAATTTCATACGCGATGACATTGAAGCTATATGGGTAGACGTCCATGTACCTTATATGAGACCAGTGCTTGTGAGATGCTGTTATAGACCTCCTGATGCACACATGGACTATCTAACATGCTTAGGTGAAATGCTTGATAATGTCTCTGATGTTAACTGTGAACTTTACTTGCTTGGAGATATAAACATTGATTGGAATGATGACAGATGCACAAAGAAAAAGAAAGTAATTTCCTATTTAAGTGTCTGCAATTAACATCAAATAGTTAAAGTGACAACTAGAATCTTTAGCAACAAGGTGGGCATTACAACAGCAACATGTATTGACCACATTTAGAGAAACTTGTTCATGCTTTCATCACAAGCAGGGTGGATTACTGCAATGGACTCCTTACTGGTATCCCCAAAAAAACCATTAGACAGCTACAGCTCATACAAAACACTGCTGCCAGAATTCTGATCAGAACCAAAAAATCTGAGCACATTACTCCAATCCTCAGGTCCTTACACTGGCTTCCTGTTACATTTAGAATAGATTTTAAAGTAGTTATTCGTTTATAAATCACTTCATGGCTTAGGACCCAAATACATGACAGATGTGCTAACTGAATATAAACCTAACAGATTACTCAGATCATTAGGATCCGGTCAGTTAGAAATACCAAGGGTTTACTCAAAACAAGGTGCATCAGCATTTAGATATTATGCCACCTGTAGCTGGAATCAGCTTCCAGAAGAGATCAGATGTGCTTCAACATTAAACACTTTTAAATCTAGATGAAAACACATCTGTTTAACCCTCTAGGCGCCACGGTCGACTTTTGTCGACAAGATGCGTCACTGAATGTAACTGCCGATTTTGTCACATAGGGTGTTAAATTTCGTTCATCCGCCCCCTCCACTAGATGGCAGACATGTCATAATTTATACCCGACTCAGAAAAACATCATGCTTCTATACAAACTCTTAGAACAAGTGCGCATTGAAGTGCGCAACAGCATAGCTAGTATGCAAGTGAGTCATTTTATCAGAGCGATAACCTCAGCAAGTTTTTTCAATACATGATCATATAATGGCATCAAAAAAGCTTACCTGCAATGAAGTGTTGGGTCTTATATTCGCTGACAATGATTCTGAAGGGGAATATCTGCCTTCAGAAGATGCTGGTGATTCATTTAGTGACCACGATTCAGACGCGCCCCTGCTTTGCAATCGTGCAGCTGGCAAAGTGAAAGTGTAGCTATACACCAAGCACAAATGATGAATCCTTTGCCCAATGTCAGTGGTGGGAATGTTACACGGGGTCGGAGAATTCATCGGTTTAGCAGGCGTGTTACAGGTGTGGGGAATGTGGCTGGAGGTAATATGCGCGTCTAGTCTTTTTACCGTGCAAGCAATGTAGAGCGAGCTGCGTCTTCCCGAGCGGGCCCTGGGAGTCTGTCGGGCGAGCGGCCGACTTCCAGTGCTCCGTCCCGTGCACCTCATCACAATCACGGTGACAGTAAAGGCAATAGTCCCAGCTGTGCAAATTCTCTCCACTCGGGGCGCATGCGAGACAGATCTGGCCATGCGGCTCGTAGCAGGAGCAGAGGCGGTGTTACACGGGGCAGAGGAGCCATTATGCATAACGTTAGTCTATCAACGCGCAGATCAGTTTGTTTACTACTTACTATTTACCTGAGCATTCAGTATTGTGCAATATAGCATACAGAAGGTTAGGGACATTTTGGGGGGAAATAAGTGCTGCATTTTATCATTCAAACATGTGACTTTTCATGAAAATTCAAGATGGCTGCCACATATGACGTCATAATATGCAAATTTAATGGGACATTTTATTCCCCTCCATAAAGTGTGTCATCCTTAATATTTCTCTAATTTACAGAAAGTCTCTATCTCTTATCACGTTTAAGATATAGCCTTTTGAAAGTAACATGTCAAAATTAAACGTTTTAGGAAAATACCTCTGGCGCCTAAAGGGTTAACTCTTCATTTACTGAATGAGCACTGTGCTGCTTCACAATGACTGCACTTTTAACTCAAGTCACTTTTACTCCTGTTTTATTCTTTTTAACATTTTAAACTGTTTTTATTAAAATCACATTTATTTTCTTTAAAGGCGCTCTAAGCGAATAATGTGCGACGTCACTTCCTGTTGATGTTTGAACTGTTTTCAAACAGACAGAGCGTAGCTACCTCCTCCCCCTCCCCCTCCCTTCCGTGCTTTCATGAACGCGCCCAACCCCCACCCCCAAATCCTTCTTGTCGTTTATTGGCTGGAACACTTTGTTATGGTTTCTGTTTGTAGGTTTGGCCATTTGTTGATATTGCCGTTTGTGAAGCCGGGGCTGTCTACAGAGATCGCGTTTTTTTACAGTTTGATCAGCGGACAGGCAGCAAGCAGATAGTGAGGAGATGTTTCCGGTATGTAACAAAAAATGTTTTATGGTCTAAAACGCTTCAATTCGCTTAGAGCACCTTTAATTGACTTTAAATTCTCATGTATCTTTGTTTTTATTGTGATTTTATCGTGTGTTAAAATGCGTTCACTTTGAATGACCTCTGTGTATGAAATGTGCTATACAAATAAATTTGCCTTGCCTTGCCTACACTTTCATGGCTCACTTTAAACCAAAGAATAACAGTTACTTTAAAGCTCACGTAACACACGCTGTTTCTGCATTTCTGATATTAATCTGGAGTACCTATGGAGTAGTATGACATCCTTTATATCTCTGAAGAGTCTTTAGTTTAATCAGATTTATAAAAGAAAGATTAGCTTCACCGAATCTTTCCGATAACGTACGAAAAAATGAAGAAGGAGTTATAACACGGGAGGAGCGAGTACGAGTCATGCAACACTATACAACACTGTTTTAACTTATGATTCACTACATGTTCGTGTCATTTATATAAGATACACGCGCCTATTTCCAACAGAAGACAGAAGTCTTACTTACCACGTGTAACTCGTCACGAAAATCCACCGCATCAAACAAACACGCAAAACTCCGCTGCTAATCCGGATAATAAACTATATCCATTGTTTCCATAAGGCTGGATGTCTTCTCCTTACATCCAAAAACACACTTCTTGTTGTGCCATTGTTGACTTTTGAAATTAAACAAAGCTGAGTGGCGTGATAAGCTGTTAGCAAGCTCTAGCGTCTCCCGCTGACTGACGGCTGGGCGGGGTTTTCCGGGGGAAGTTTTCCGGCGGAAGCCCATATAAAGAAGTGATACGTATCGAAAACCCCTGAAACGTCAGTTAGAACCGTAATCGAAAAAAATTAGCCGAAACTTGTACGAACCCTGGCGAAGTGCATTCGGCACAGAAATACTCTGAAACACGCCCAACTGCATTTTTGACACTTTGCCTACGTTTAGCATGAGGAAACAACTCTATAACTGTGTTAATAAGTCAGAATGCTTGAAATACCATTAAACCCCCCCTTTAAGCACCATGATCTATAACACATTGACAATGAAAATGCCTATTTCTCTGTTTAATCAAATACTGTAACGCTGTTCATAATCATAACACCAGAAAAGCAAATAATGGTCATATAGTGACCCCCCCACCAAAAACTAATTTTTTGAAGAAAACTGTCCTGTATAGAGCTATTCTCATCTGGAATACCATTCCCATTGAAGTTTGTCACCTAAGCTGTCATTTAAAAGTAGTCTACGGTGTTATGTGTTGATGTAGGTTTTTATATGTCTTGATTAATGTAATCATAAATCATATCTTATTAATTGTCTAGTCCTGTTTTAAATTGAAACTAGATTTTAGGTATGAGTATGTGTATGTATGTATGTATGTATGTATATATATGTAATGTTTATATGTGTATATTTATCAACTGTGATTATTGAAATGTTGGGATCCATATAAATAAACAAATAAACAAATAAAAACAACCCAGCATTGGGTAACTTTTAACTCAGCGGTATGTTCTATACAATATTTACAGAGCGATGGGTTAAAAAAGCCCTGCCTTTTTTAGAGGGCAGGAACGATAGGGCATATAGGTTGCAAAGCAAGGGAACAATCATACCTTGACACAAGATATTTAAACTGACCAATCAGCAGACGCCACAGTGTGTGTCAGTTGGCAGGCAAATGTGAAAACATCTCAGCCTTTACTTTCTATACTTTACCAAATTTCCAATCAATACAGACTTTGATACTTAAATGTATAGTTAACATTGCAAGTCCTGTAAAAAATGTAATTAATCTACCTGTGACAAACTTGGCGAAATCCTTGATGGAGTACGCTGGGGTGGAGGCTGAGGGTGGACCTGAGGTTGAGGCTGGACCTGAGGTTGATGCTGGACCTGAAGTTGATGCTGGACCTGAGGTTGAGGCTGGACCTGGGGCTGGACCTGAGGTTGAGGCTGGACCTGGGGTTGATGCTGGACCTGAGGTTGATGCTGGACCTGAGGTTGATGCTGGACCTGAGGTTGATGCTGGACTTGAGGTTGATGCTGGACTTGAGGTTGATGCTGGACCTGAGGTTGATGCTGGACCTGAGGTTGAGGCTGGACCTGGGGTTGATGCTGACTCTCCTCCTGTGGTGATCCAATAGCAGCAGCAGACTGTTGTTGCATGACCCTTGGTGTCTGTCCAGTAGACATAGGTGGCTGATAAAGACAACCAAAAATTACATACAATCATATTTGAAAGAAAAACATTGTTCTTTTTTACTTGCAACATATTGAAATGTATTTTACCTTTTGAGTGTGAAAACCACATGTGCACTTTAGGACACCTCCAAACAATGTTGTCTGGCCACGAGAGTGCATCGGGCATTTTTCAATCTATAAACATTGTGGCAAATTCAATACACAGTACATGCATTTGTAATTTAAGAATAAAACTAAGGGAGTGACTTTTAAGGGAGTGATTCCCTTAAAAGATCATGTAAAGGAAAAACACAAGTCACACCTTGACTGAAACCCCCAACCATCCCTACCCCCACTTTCTCAAATCTTTGTTTCAAGTAGCTTTTCTTTTATAGTACAGCAGTAGTCAGTAGTACATTCAATCATAAATAAATAAACAAATAAATGCATATAAACAATTACACCATGTAAATCCTAAGTCACGTTACAATGTTGTAATGAATGAGACTAATGAATGAGATTACTAATCTCTTGCTTTATTATGTAAATACAGTAAACAAACAGTTCTACTTTTACTGTTTAATTATGCATGTCAACAAACACTAATGTACTTTCATTAGTTACTATTATGGAAATACAGTAAATGGCCAGATCTATTGTAAATGCTTAATTATGCAAGTCAACAAACACTTGTTGTTCATTGTTTTCTTACGCAAAAATAACAAAAAACACACACTTACCCTTTGATAAAGCTCGTGCCACTTTTTTGTCTAGGAGCTGGTCTATTACCTTCTTCTGAAGGCCAAACACCTGTACTGGCAAACTTTCTTAGACGTGAAATCCATTCAGCGTCCGACATGCCTTTGTGCGATTTTTTTGCAGACATTGTCTTCTCCTAAACAGTTGTTAAAAACTATACTAATTAAAAATTAAACTCTAATTATCTCTCAGATTTAATTATGCTATTAAGTTATGCATTCTTACCGGTTATAGTCCGTAATAAAAGATACAAATATTTGTCCTCCGTTTAAAGATGTTGATGTCCGTGGCAATGATGCTCGTCGTAGGGCATGAACCTTCTACTGAACTTTTTTGACCCCTGACACTCCCAGTTAGGTCTTCTTATCCCTCTCGTCAAAGACCGTACACTTTCGGCCAATTTCGGCAACTTTATTGACATTTTTAGCCTACTCCCCCTACTGGCGAAGAGCGGCAACTCAAAAAAAAAAAAATAGAAGAGCAGTAACACGTCATCGAGCATCACTCTTACTCCACCTACAGGTGAGGAGGGGAATCGTACCCGAAGACTTTCTCTTTCACTCTGATTGGTCAAATGTTGAAAATGTTGAAACTTCCGCTCTGTGATTGGCTGCAAATGTTGAAGCGCTTCGACTCGATTGGCTCTAAATGTTGAAGCGCTTCGATTTGATTGGCTGTGCTTCAACATTTTTCAACATTATGTTGGACTATCCTTCGGCAGCTGGCGTTCAGGTCGCAGTCTCCTCTGGAGGCGTGGGTTCGAATCCCACTTCTGACATTCTGTTGCCCTTATTGGAGCCCCCCGTGCTGGTTCTCGTGGTTTCTTCCGAGTGAGCGTCCTTTTCAAAGACGACAGGCACGCGGAGGACAACCCTGTTTCCCATTTTGATAGAGATGAAGTTTGGCAGCTCTGCATGCCGACCTTCAGGATCCAGCTGTCGTCTCCAAGCATGATTGCCCTGCGCTGGGCCAGTGGCGCAATGGATAACGCGTCTGACTACGGATCAGAAAATTCTAGGTTCGACTCCTGGCTGGCTCGATTGTGTTTTTACTCCTTCCTCGAACACGTTGGGTGTTTGCTGTGCTGCGTCAACATGCCTCAGTATAGCAGAGGACACCCCAGGCTCTGATTGCTCAAATGGCGGAGGGCAGGCAATTTTGCCGGCCAACCTCAGGTCGATGGCCCGGAGGCAGTGGCGATTTGCCTCTCGGAGGCGCTGCGATCCTTGCCTTCGAAGCCAGCATTTCGCAGAACCCGGTGAAAAGGGCAAAACGGACATCAAAAGCGCGTTCCCTGACCGGGAATCGAACCCGGGCCGCGGTGGTGAGAGCGCCGAATCCTAGCCACTAGACCACCAGGGAGGGCACGCTAACCCTCAGGCCGTGGATGCCCGGGACAATGTGCGCAAGGGATATGGGGAAAATGTCTCAAACCGGTCGTAAAAAGTCACGCTGCCCTGTGTGAGGCTAGAAATCACGACCTTCAGATTATGAGACTGACGCGCTGCATAACTGCGCCAACGAGGCACGCCCACAAAGATTCCGCCTGGGTAGCCCTTTGAGCATGGTTGTGTGGCATTTTGTGCGCCACCAGCGAGGCATCTCCTGCGAGGAGAACACGACTGGGCTTCTTGCACTCTGGCTACCCACACTGAGGACATTCTCGTTCTTAATTTGTCCACGTACAGAAATAACTTCAAGGAGACACAGAGGGGCTATGTCATGCCCAGGATTCCTATCTAGATAAAAGGCTAGATAAAACGCATGCTAAAAAACACTTACATTTGACACATTTGACACAGCTGACACAATAATGAAATAACGTTACATATCCACAATGCAAAATCCCAGTTATGCAGTGATCACTTGTTTGGCTCGTTTTTAGACACAATATCAAGTGAAAACTTAAATTGCGCTACAGTTGAAAGACCGTCCGATGCAAGTTGGTGACGTGTTCCACATATTAGAATCTGTTAAAGAAAAAGCTCCGCGGCCATTGCCTGTGGCTGTAAACCGTACTTCGCACTCACCTCTTGGAGAAGCTCTTGTTTGCCTTGTGTGCTCGAGACACAATACCCCTGGTTCTTTTAAGGCTGCCCCGCCGCCGTATGGTTAACAGTTGTCTACATTAGAAACCGTGGAAAAAAAAACGGCTGTGAAAAGTACAAAGATGGCGCTTTTTTGTTAAATTGCAATAATGGCATCATCTGCTTTTGATCAAGTATTTTTATGACGCGTTCATGTAGACGAGTAGGGTCTGAGAATGGATATTTCTTTTTGTGACCTTGTTCTAATGCAGTATGAGAAAGGGGAAAAAGATCTTTAAATGCAAAACCACTTTCACAGTTTTTATCCTCCAATAACAGACAAATTTTAGAAACAGGCCGATCCAATAATCCTGTTTTTGTCTTCAGTCATACAGAACGAACCAGTCCTCGATGGTCAGAATATGTTTGAATGATCCTGCCTAACGACCAGGAACCACGTGGAGCAGTTGGATCCATTATGATGATTACATCACTAACAGCAACGTTTCTCTGTGGTTTCATCCATTTTTGTCGTTCTTGAAGCAGTGGAAGATACTCTATCCATCTTTTCCAAAAAATATTTGACAAATATTGGACTTGTCGCCATCTACGTCTGATATACAACTCACTTTCCTCAAAAAGTCCTGGTTGAAGAAGTGGTTTTGATCTTAGCTGCAGAATATGATTAGGCGTGAGAGCTTCTAAGTCATTTGGATCATCAGAGAGCTTTGTAATGGGGCGGTCATTAAGGATAGCTTTAGCTTCACAAAGAATTGTATGAAAGCTCTCATCATCCAAGGACTGTTGTCGAACAGTGGAATACAACACTTTCTTTACAAGGCGAATTAGCCTCTCCCACACTCCTCCATGATGTGATGCAGCAGGGGAATTAAAGGTCCATTTTATTTCTTCTAAAAGGAAAGTACGCTGAATTTTGTCATGATCCAAAGTTCTCAAAGCATTCCTAAGTTCTCTTTCTGCTCCAACAAATTTTGTGCCGTTATCAGATCTTAAATGCAGTACTTGTCCACGACGGCACATGAAACGGCGAATACAATTAATGCAGGAATCTGTATCCAGAGAATAGGCTACTTCAAGATGTATGCTCGACTGGTCATGCAGGTAAATAAAACTCCATACCTTTTTACAATACGACCTCTTTTTACGTCAACAGGTCCAAATTAGTCTACACCAGTATTAGAAAAAGGAGGCAAGTCCGGTATGATCCTTTCCCTTGGCAGATCAGACATCTTTTGTTCCCCAATTCTTCCTTGAAAACGTCGGCATGTGACACATTCAGATATTACTTTTCTACAAGCAGAGTTTGCATTAAGAATCTAATACTTTCTTCGTAATGTTGACAACATGTGGTTTCTTCCAGCATGACCCAGTTGTTTATGAACATTTTCCAAAATAAGTTTGGATACATGATGTTCCTTTGGCAGAATCAGAGGGTGTTTTGTCTCCTCAGGCATTGTTGCTTTACAAAGTCTTCCGCCCACTCTCAGTAAACCATCCATAAATACTGGATCAAGCTTGTAGATGTTACTACTCCTTCGAACTGCTGAAGTCCTACTTTGCAAGGAAGAAATATCCTGTTTGAATGCTTCCTGTTGACAAAATCCAATAATTGCAGTTTCTGCTTGAGAAAGATCTTCTGGTGTTAAACTCTGACCACAAAGACCAGTTCGGAACCTTTCAATTTCCTCTTTAACTTTGTCTTGGTTTACAGCAGAATCTTTTGTTCCAAAGGTAAATGAGGACTAAATCATTTTTTGTGTTGTGTGAGCTTCAAAATAATTTCTTTGTACTTTAGAATCCATGCCACTGCACTCTTCAATTTCTTCCAATCAGAAAAGTAGTTCAGGAACCGATTAGTAGTGTTTTCAGAATCTCTGGAAATGGCAGCAATTACCACTGTGTCCTTTTTCACCTCTGGATCATCTATTAAGGATCGGTCGAAAGAAGATTGTGGCCATTCTTCAAAAGCGTCCAAAAGAAATTCTGGACCCTGTATCCATCTCTTGGCTTTCAGGAAGTTTTCAATGAACATTCCCCTAGAGGCATCATCAGCAGGATTCAGCTTAGTTTCGATTAGGGTGGCCATTCGTGCCAGTTCCGCCGGACACGTCCCAAACATGTTTTTGGGTTCGTTCTCCGGAAGTCGCGTTGGTCGACCGCATATGTCATCAAGGTTTAATATGTCGGGTTTAATTTAAAATAAGCAACCGTTACATTTCAAGGTAAGAATGAAACTACAATGATTGTATGTCTTAAAATAAATAAATCTTAATTTTCTAATGTATTTTAACTGAAATGTGAGAACCTCGCGACCAACGCGACTTCCGGAGAACGAACCCGAAAACATGTTCGGGACGTGTCTGGTGTAACTGGCACGAATGGCCACCCTAGTTTTAATGTGTCTCCATTGTACAACATCTATTGCATCCCTGATGACTATCACTCTATTTGCCACAAATGTGTGAAATCTCTTGGCATTATTTGCAATGTACTTCAATACAGTTTGGCTGTCTGTCCAAAACATTGACTTGTCTAAATCCAGTTGAAGTTCTTTCTTGAGCATCTTGTCAATTCTGACTGCTAAGACAGCAGCTGTAAGTTCCATTCTTGGTATAGTTATTTGTTGTTTGCAACTCTGGATTTTCCAAGCATAAAAGAGAGTTTCACATTTTTCTATTCATCTTCCAGATGCAGGTAGGAAACTGTTCCATATTCACATTGGCTTGCATCTGAAAAGTGATGCAGTTGAGCATTCTTGACTTCTCCAAAATCCTTTGGCTTGATACATCTGTCAATTTTCCCCATACTTAACTTACTGAGATCTTGCAGCCACTCTGACCATTGACGTGAAAAAGACATTTCATCATCCCATCCAATGCTTCTTTTACACAATTCCTGCAACAACAGCTTAGAAGGAAGTATTAGTGGTGCAAGAAATCCCAAAGGATCGTAAATAGAACTGATAATTGATAAAACGCCTCGTCTTGTATGTGGTCTTTCACTCCTTGCAATCTTGAAAACAAATGCATCAGACTCAACACACCAATGCAACCCAAGTGCTCTTTCTACAGGCAGATTATCTTTATCCAGATTGAGATCCTTGGTTGATTTTGACAGATGTTCCTCTGGAATACTTGCTAATACCATGCGGCTATTACTCATCCATTTGGATAGCTGGAATCCTCCTCTAGAACAGACTGTAGATAAATCTTTAACCATCTAAAGTGCCTCCTCTTCAGTGGGAACAGATATTAAACAATTATCTACATAGAAGTTATGCAGAATGCCATTCAGAACTTTGTATGAAAAACAAGTTTTGTAATCTTCAGCAAGTTTCCTCAAAGCAAAATTACTACAGATTGGGGATGAAATGGCTCCAAACAGATGAACTTTCATTCTGTACTCCATCTGGCTTTGTGTGGTATCACCTTCAGGCCACCATAGAAAACGAAGAAAATCCACATGTTTCTGCGATACTTTGACCTGGTGGAACATAGCCTGAATATCTGCCATCAAAGTCACATGCTCTTGCCTTAACCTGGTCAACACACCCAACAATGTATTGGTAAGATTTGGTCCTTGCAACAATTGTGAGTTTAGGGAAACTCCTTTGAAAACTGCCCTACAGTCAAATACAACTCTGATGGTCTTCTTTTTAGGATGGTATACCCCATGATGTGGGATATACCACACCTTTCCATCATCCCGATGTAATTGTTCTTGTGGCACTGCTTTAGCATACCCCTTGTCAATAACACCAGTAAGAAATGCCGTGTACTCACTTTAAAACTCCTGGGGCCTCATTTATCAACAGTGCGTAGAAAATGTTCTATATTTGTACTTACGAATGAAATTTAGAATGTGCCTAAGTACAAAAAAAATCGGGATTCATCAAACGTGCGCACGGGGTTCATAAAGTAATCCTTTATGATAAATCCCACTTGTTCTTAAGCACCATGCCCGTGCACATTCATGGTCATTTGCATTCCGAAACGCCTCCAATGAACCATATATGGTGACAACACCTCCCGTTATAAGTCACATGGTTGTGCTTTTCCCCCTCATCGCAATAATGGAAAGAGAGCAAAAAAGAGGAACTTTACAGGCACAGAAATTGAGTTACTGGTGGATGAGGTTAATAACACATCTGTTTGGTTCACTTAGTACGGGAGGAATGACTAACAAAAGAAAACAAATCTGCATGGGAACATGTTACCAGTGAGTTTAATTCCGTTGGGTATGAGAACACTTCTAGAAATAAAAAAGTGGTTTGACATTAAAAAAACCGCGTCACAGCACACCGACGTGAAATCTGTAGGAGGACAGACAATGACAGAACTTTCCTTGGACAGCCGCATAACCAGCATCATCGGCGCGATCTCTGAAAACGCGCTCCCGGCGGAATGGATGATTTGCCAAGTCTTCCAATAATGCAAGATAAGCCACTGTGTCAAGCATTTGACGCCTCGGGGTGGATAATATATAGACAAAGTGTTCTTTTAACGCTGGGGATGGACGGTCCTGTGTAGTATCGCTATTCTACCACTAGATGCTCTGCGTACGCATACTCCGAGGTGTGCGTATATTTACACACATTTCTACGTATAAGTGCAATTTGATAAATTCCACACTTTGCGTAAAACTGTTCCTACGCACACTGAAAGCCAGCCCTTCGTCTATCATCTGCCTTTTTTACAAAACCATTAATGACCCACCCCAATAGGGTCTTAACAGCATAGGGTCATTCACCTTCGCTATTAATGATCTCCCATGGTTCCAACAGCTTTAGAGCATTTGTACCAATCAACAATTCAAATTCAGCATCCAGTTTGGGAATCTTGACAGCATCCAAATATGCCCATTTCTTAAAACCTCTTCAACCCTAAGGACCCTGTCCCGGGTGCAAAATTTCGTGTTTTGACTTAATATAAAAGATTCTTTTAATCTTTAATGCTCCGTCATGGACCCCATTAACACATATGAGATACTGTTTGAAAGCTTAGGGTCTCTACTTTCTGCAGATATGCATCTTTTTGACATATCTTTTACTGTATGAAAGTTATTTACACCTAATTTACACTATCACCCCCCCATATTTTTTGATATAATTTAATATTCACATATTTCATATTTTTCAAATTTGACAAACATGGGCAAGTCTTATATCAAATGAAAGCTCTCATTCTCAGGAATAAGGCTACAGTGTTATTTTTGTTCTATTATCAACACATATCCAACAATCATCGAATGAATAATAAGGTAAAAAAATGGTCTTTTGTAAACATATGGGAAACTTGAGTGTGAACTGCCTCAGATAGCACAGATAGCCACAAATGATACACCATCTTTTATCTTAGGTCCTACTCTAAAAAATGAGTCCATTCACAGCATTTTCTTTGGCTGTGTGCATAATTAGTCCCTTGCTATTTATTATATGTTAACAAGGAACTTTGCAACATTCTGATGAAACATAAGTCTGTCAGTCGGATTGTCATACATGTGGGAAAGAATGATATTCGAAAAGAGCAGTCTGAGCTCCTTAAGGGGGATTTCAATGAACTTTTTGAAACACTTACAAGACTGAAAGTTCAATTTTTCATCAGTGGACCTCTTCCAGCCCGAGGAACAAATATGTTTTCTCGTCTACTAAGCTTAAATTCATGGCTGCAAAAAACCTGCACCATGAGAGGACTGAATTACATTGACAACTTCAATATCTTCTGGAGTCAAAGGCAACTTTTTAACACAGATGGTATCCACCCAAACAAACTAGGTGCTAGGTTGCTTAAAAACAATATCTTTTTCTCCATGCATCATCCATCAGCTGAGTGTGCCAGTCCACTACTGAACAGCGGAAATGACCACAGGATTTTACACCAGCACCTGGATGGACATTCAGATGACAAGGATAAAACTCTGCAGTCACAACTACTGTTCACAGACACAGCTCAGGCTGAGCCCTGCCCACAGACCTCGCTACAGCTGGATTGTGAATCAACACCCAAGGACGTTTCTGTTGATAATGACCAGAGGAATGATAACACTCCCTCCCAGCCTTCAGGAACACCAGAATCACAGCTGATGTCGTCACACTCTCTCTCCCTCTCTCCAACATCACCACTTCTGGGCTTTTCAGAGAAAATGGAGAAACTGGTATCTGCTGGAACAAAGCTCTCCCACTCTATTGCTGCGAGTCCCCAAATATCAACCAAGAAACGGCGGGCTCCTCAACCACAAAAGCCTTCGGGCCCAGCCCGCCCTCCCCCTCCATCTCAGAGAGCACTCCGACCTCTGCCTCAACGTCAGGGATCACACCAGCCCTCATCTGCAAACAGCACTGGTAACTGATATGTGTTGGGTTCCCGCTACGTCAGCAGTAACAATCATAAATATTTTAAGAACAAGCGGGCGCCCGATGTCCCTTTAGCTTTCCCTATCTCTGTCCTGACATGTGATAGAAAGATGAAGGCCGTCTCCAGCCGCACAGCAATTCTATCTAATCTACTGCCTATTATACGTCATTCTGAGATTGATACAGTTCCAAAACCAGTTACTGTTAAGTTAGCACTTCTGAACATCCGTTCACTAAAGAACAAATCCTTTTTAGTTAATGATCTTATCACCACTAACAACCTGGACTTTATGTTTCTAAATGAAACTTGGTTAGATGACAGCTGCAGTGCTACAGTCCTCAATGAATCAGCCCCACCCAACTTTACCTTTATAAGTGTATGTAGAGCTGTTAGAAGGGGTGGAGGAATAGCTGCTTTATTCAAAGATGCCTTTCAATGCAAGCAAGTGTTACTTGGTGATTACCAGTCTTTTGAATATTTGTGTATTGCTCTAAAAGGTACACCACGCATTCTGTTTACAATTATTTATAGACCTCCCAAATACACCTCAGCATTTGTTGATGAATTCACAGAACTTTTGTCAACAATTTCCTCTGAATTTGATTATTTTGTTATTGCTGGAGATTTCAATATTCATATAGACAATTCAGAAAACAATACTGCGATTGAACTTTTAAATGTTTTAAACACTTTTGATCTGACCCAGCACGTGCAAGGTCCTACACACAATCGGGGACACACTCTTGATCTGCTCATTAGCAAGGGTCTAAACATTTCATCCACTGTAATCAAGGATGAAGCGCTATCTGACCATTTCTGTGTTTACTTTGATTTATTGATCTGTCCTGCCACTGATGCTAGATCTGTCTATATCAAAAAAAGGTTCATAAATGAGAACACCAGTGAGGTATTTATGAATGCTATGTCAATGTTGCCAAACATATCCGCAGACTCTGTTGATGTTCTCCTTGAAAACTTTAACATAAAAGTTAAAGATGCTATTGATGATATAGCTCCAGTAAAGGTCAGGATGATCACTGGCAGACGTAAAGCACCCTGGAGAAACACAACAGCAGTACAGCACATGAAAAGAACATGCAGAAAAGCTGAACGTATGTGGCGGAAAACAAAACTTGAAGTACATTATAGCATCTATAAGGATAGTCTTCGTGCTTTCAATGTAGAACTAGGCACAGCTAGACAGACCTTCTTCTCCAAAATTATAAATAACAACATAAACCACACTCGCACTCTTTTTGCTACTGTAGAGGGACTAACAAACCCCCCAAATCAAGTTCCTAGTGAAATGCTCTCTGACAACAAATGCAATGAGTTTGCTAAGTTTTTCTCTGAGAAGATCAGTAATATCAGAATGGCAATCAATACGACCTCAAATTGTACTGTGGTCAGTCAGATATCATTGCAACAACCTCAGAAATTAGCCATTCTCTCAGAATTTGACATAATTGATATAAAAACCTTGGAAGAAACAGTACAACATCTTAAAGCATCAACTTGCAGCCTTGACACTCTCCCCACATCTTTTCTCAAAAAGGTGCTTAACTGCTTAGAAACTGACCTCTTAAAAATAGTAAACACCTCTCTGATCACAGGCACTTTTCCAGAGTCATTAAAAACAGCAGTTGTAAAGCCTCTCCTAAAAAAGAGTAACCTAGACAAAACCATACTTAGCAACTACAGACCTATCTCAAATCTTCCGTTTATAAGCAAGATCATTGAAAAGGTTGTCTTCAATCAGCTGAACAAATTCTTAAACTCAAATGGTTATCTGGACAACTTTCAATCTGGTTTCCGTCAGCATCACAGCACAGAGACAGTGCTCATAAAGATAATAAATGATATTCGCTTAAACTCTGATTCAGGTAAAATATCAGTGCTGGTGCTACTAGATCTTAGTGCTGCCTTTGACACAGTAGATCACACCATACTCTTACATAGACTGGAAAACTGGGTAGGGCTCTCTGGGATAGTTCTCAAATGGTTTAAAACATACCTACAAGGAAGAGGTTACTATGTGAACATAAGTAACCATAAATCTGAGTGGACATCCATGACATGTGGAGTCCCACAGGGTTCAATTCTTGCACCGCTTCTGTTTAATTTGTATATGCTCCCACTTGGTCAAATAATGAAAAAGAACCAAATTGCTTACCACAGCTATGCAGATGACACCCAGATATACTTAGCCCTGTCACCCAATGACTACAGCCCCATTGACTCTCTATGTAAATGCATTGATGAAATTAACTGTTGGATGCGTCAAAACTTCCTCCAGTTAAACAAAGACAAAACCGAAGTCATTGTATTTGGAAATAAAGATGAAACTCTCAAAGTTAACACATACCTTGACTCTAGGGGTCTAAAGACACAAAATAAAGTCAGAAATCTTGGTGTAATTTTAGAGTCTGACCTTAATTTCAGTAGTCACGTGAAAGCGATAAGCAAATCAGCTTACTACCATCTCAGAAATATTGCCAGAATTAGATGTTTTGTCTCAAGACAGGACTTAGAGAAACTTGTTCATGCTTTCATCACCAGCAGGGTGGATTACTGCAATGGACTCCTTACTGGGATCCCCAAAAAGACCATTAGACAGCTGCAGCTAATACAGAACGCTGCTGCCAGAATTCTGACCAGAACCAAAAAATCTGAGCACATCACTCCAGTCCTCAGGTCCTTACACTGGCTTCCTGTTACATTTAGAATAGACTTTAAAGTATTGTTACTCGTTTATAAATCACTTCATGGCTTAGGACCCAAATACATGACAGATATGCTAACTGAATATAAACCTAACAGATTACTCAGATCATTAGGATCAGGTCAGTTAGAAATACCAAGGGTTCACTCAAAACAAGGTGCGTCAGCATTTAGCTTTTATGCCACCTCTAGCTGGAATCAACTTCCAGAAGAGATCAGATGTGCTTCAACAGTAAACACTTTTAAATCTAGATTAAAAACACATCTGTTTAACTCTGCATTTACTGAATGAGCACTGTGCTGCATCACACTGACTGCACCTTTAACTCAAGTCACTTTTACTCCTGTTTTATTCTTTTTAACATTTTAAACTGTTTTATTAAAATCACATTTATTTTCTTTAATTGTTATTTTAAATTCTCATGTATCTTTGTCTTTATTGTGATCTTATCGTGTAAATCTTATTTTTACATTTTCTTTTTCTTTTTTATATATTGTTTTCTCATTTATGTGTAAAGCACTTTGAATGACCTTTGTGTATGAAATGTGCTATACAAATAAACTTGCCTTGCCTGCCTTGCCATATGTGCAAAACAAAAAAATAAAATTTATATGAAAAATGTATTTTCACACTCTTCAGTAAAATGAGAATAACTTTTGAATGCGACATGCTAAAGAGTTCATTCTTTTTTTGGGTGTTTACTGTCTGCTGCTGCTAACAACCAGAACTGTCTGCAGTCTGCTAGAGCACACAGAACCAGAGTTATACACTATCAAAGAACAGTGTTTCCAACATAAAAAAGAAAATTTGGTGTTTCATCATATGAAAAACA
This sequence comes from Paramisgurnus dabryanus, assembly GCF_030506205.2. Lineage (NCBI taxonomy): Eukaryota > Metazoa > Chordata > Actinopteri > Cypriniformes > Cobitidae > Paramisgurnus > Paramisgurnus dabryanus. The sequence goes on along the minus strand of NC_133349.1, from coordinate 35,154,014 downwards.
ACATAAATAACAATATTTGTCACAAACAGCCTTTTTATGTAACTTCAAAGGGTTTTCTTTAAAATGATATAAAGAAATTGCATTTATTCCACTGTATGTGGTTATGGGGACACTTCAAATGTTTTAGGCAGAAATTGTATACAAAAAGGGTATTTTTCCTCCCTTCAGTTGGAGTAAAATAACTTTTGCATAGATTATGATAGAGAAAAAAATCCTTTTTCCTCTGTAAGCTGCCCATTGCTGAAATCAAAAAAATCTGTCTGCAGGGAGCTGAGATACCCAGGGCCAGAGTTACTTTCAAATAAAAACTTTAGAAAAAAAAACATCAAAGAGCGCCTATTTATTTTTGTGTTTATTAGAGGCCTGACATCACATACAACCATGTTTAGCACTTTCAACAGTGTTTTTTGTAATTTCAAAGGGTTTCCTGTAAAATGATACCAAACTTTTGTATGTAAACCTCTGCATGTGGGTATGGGAAGCTTTTGAAATTGGGTAGGCCAAATCCAGGCCTACCCCAAAGAAAATCCCCAAAATAGCTTCAGGGTGGAAGAAGTTAAGATCTTCTTGGCCAAGCACATTCTTTTTACTAACAGGTAATGACTTCTGAGTAAAGACTTCTGGCAAATCCATTAATCTACCCTCAGACAATCCTGAAATCTCCAATCCAGTGATCACAGATGTATTTTTCACATTTTCATGTCCCATTGTTCGAAGCAGTATACACTTCTTTGTGCCAGACATTTTCAACCTTTGCATAAGCCCTTCTGTACAAAAGGTGGCAGTACTCCCTGGATCCAAGAAAGCATATGATGTTATTGTAAAGTCTCCAAGCTTAGACTTAACCTGAACTGGTACAATGGACAATGAACAATCTTGTTCTCCGGCCCCATTATGAGCATAAGTTTGTAAACTAACAAGAGCATTACTCACTTGTTTCTCCTCAGAGTATTTATCCTTAGATGAGATGTGTAGTATAGTAGGATGTCTCTGAATACATATACTACAAGTCTGACGACTTGTGCAATCCTTGCTAACATGTCCAGATTTCAGACAAGCAAAGCAAATTCCATGATTTCTCAAAAAGTCAATCCTTTGTCTACTAGTCATTTTTTGAATCTGAGAAAATTTTTCCAAAACATGATTTTCTTTGCATGCAAAGCAGCAAGATGAAGAGCCGTGTTGTGATGAATAAACATTAGACTGAACTCCTTCGGCAGCATTGACAACAGCCACTGTAGCTGAGCTTCGGCCTTTTTCAATGTAAGGTACAGATTTGACTTTGGTTTTATGAGATACAGATGGTTGTGTATATTTAATATCTCCAAAGAGAGGATCTGTGAGAATCTTAACTTGATGTTCAATAAAATTCACCAGGTCTGTAAACTTAACTCTGTTCTTGTAATTCACAAGCAGTGGTTCTCCATTTTTCCCTGAGTCGGTAAGGCAATTTTAACATGATGTTTTTAAGGTTTGATGAAACATTAATCTCATCCATACAGTCTTGTTCAAAATAATAGCAGTACAAAGTGACTAACCAGAATAATCAAGGTTTTTAGTATATTTTTTATTGCTACGTGGCAAAGAAGTTACCAGTAGGTTCAGTAGATTCTCAGAAAACAAACAAGACCCAGCATTCATGATATGCACGCTCTTAACTCTTTCACCGCCAGCGTTTTAAAAAAAAGTTGCCAGCCAGCGCCAGCGTTTTTCATGATTTTCACCAAAGTTTAATGCCTTCCAGAAAATGTTCTTCTTTAAATATATAAACATACAATATACCAAATGAAAGAACAGACCCTCTGCTTTCAAACAAAAAAAACCGTTTCATCCTACCTTTAGTGGTTCTTTTGCAATCAGCTTTTGAATATGGGTAGGTTTTTGCAAAAACACCATATTTTGAGCAAAAAGCAAAAATAATTCCATATTTGTGACTGACTTTTCATAGAGATCCCATCCAGAGCGATCTTTAAAACAGACACGGACATGCAGCAGCTTGCCATAGGGCAATACTTCCGGGTTTAAAAAGTTGCGGAAGGGCGCCACCTGGTGGATAATAGCGGTATTGCGGAAAGACGGAAAATCTCGTCAATGGCGGGGAAAGAGTTAAGGCTGTGCAATTGGGCAATTAGTTGAAAGGGGTGTGTTCAAAAAAATAGCAGTGTCTACCTTTGACTGTACAAACTCAAAACTATTTTGTACAAACATTTTTTTTTCTGGGATTTAGTAATATTGTGAATCACTAAACTAATATTTAGTTGTATGACCACAGTTTTTTAAAACTGCTTGACATCTGTGTGGCATGGAGTCAACCAACTTGTGGCACCTCTCAGCTGTTATTCCACTCCATGATTCTTTAACAACATTCCACAATTAATTCACATTTCTTGGTTTTGCTTCAGAAACAGCATTTTTGATATCACCCCACAAGTTCTCAATTGGATTAAGGTCTGGAGATTGGGCTGGCCACTCCATAACATTAATTTTGTTGGTTTGGAACCAAGACTTTGCCCGTTTACTAGTGTGTTTTGGGTCATTGTCTTGTTGAAACAACCATTTCAAGGGCATGTCCTCTTCAGCATATAGGGCAACATGACCTCTTCAAGTATTTTAACATATGCAAACTGATCCATGATCCCTGGTATGCGATAAATAGGCCCAACACCATAGTAGGAGAAACCTTCCCTATATCATGCTCCATGCTTCACTGTCTTCACTGTGTACTGTGTCTTGAATTCAGAGTTTGGGGGTCGTCTCACAAAATGCCTGTGGCCCTTGGACCCAAAAAGAACAATTTTACTCTCATCCGTCCACAAAATGTTCCTCCATTTCTCTTTAGGCCAGTTGATGTGTTCTTTGGCAAATTGTAACCTCTTCTGCACATGCCTTTTTTTAACAGAGGGACTTTGCGGGGGATTCTTGAAAATAGATTAGCTTCACACAGACGTCTTCTAACTGTCACAGTACTTACAGGTAACTCCAGACTGTCTTTGATCATCCTGGAGGTGATCATTGGCTGAGCCTTTGCCATTCTGGTTATTCTTCTATCCATTTTGATGGTTGTCTTCCGTTTTCTTCCACGTCTCTCTGGTTTTGCTCTCCATTTTAAGGCATTGGAGATCATTTTAGCTGAACAGCCTATCATTTTTTGCACCTCTTTATAGGTTTTCCCCTCTCCAATCAACTTTTTAATCAAAGTACGCTGTTCTTCTGAACAATGTCTTGAACGACCCATTTTCCTCAGCTTTCAAATGCATGTTCAACAAGTGTTGGCTTCATCCTTAAATAGGGGCCACCTGATTCACACCTGTTTCTTCACAAAATTGATGACCTCAGTGATTGAATGCCACACTGCTATTTTTTTTGAACACACCCCTTTCAACTAATTGCCCAATTGCACAGCCTTAAGAGCGTGCATATCATGAATGCTGGGTCTCATTTGTTTTCTGAGAATCTACTGAACCTACTGGTAACTTCTTTGCCACGTAGCAATAAAAAATATACTAAAAACCTTGATTATTCTGGTTAGTCACATTGTACTGCTATTATTTTGAACAAGACTGTATATTGCATGTCTACCATCACATTGCAGTACCCTCTCAGAAATAAAGCATATTTATGACTAAAATCACTTTAACCTCTTTTAAAAGAGAATTGAAAAAAATGTTAATATACAAATAAGTTTATTTTGTAAATTTGTTATATTAAAATGATTTATGTATTGATTGTATTGTCTTGTTTGATCATGTAATATTATGTTTCATTTAATGAGATTTCGTGGGAGGTGGTTTTATAAGACCTTAGGGTCTTCTCACTCTCTCCCTTACAGTATTTTTTTTTTTTGCTTTTTTTTCTGTTATTTCCTTTTATGGATTTATTAAAGTTGTATTTTAAATGTGCAAATAAACAAATCAAATCAAATCAAATATGCTTGCAAACCATAAATGCCATCAGGCTTTATTGTAGGCCGGTTCAAAGCCTTTTCCATGTAGGCTGCTGTGATTTTCAACTCATGACCAAAGTGTTCCTTTAGCAAGTTCTTGGCTTTAACAAATCCTTGTTGTGCTGATATAAGCTGGCAGCTTCTAACCAGCTCCCTTGGTTGTCCTCTAGTGTACTGTTCGAGATAATACAAAAAATCACGTGGATTTGTAATCTTTCTTTCAATGCAATGCTTAAATGCTTGAATAAATGCAGCAAACTGTAATGGATCTCCATCAAATATTGGAATTACTCGTGCAGGTAAAGAAGTTGAGTCCTTTTGATGAACAAGTTGAGCTGTTATATTTGCCTGTTGCTGCATGATGTTGTACAAGATATTTTGACCTGTATCATTTTGTGGAGATTGTGGAGAACAAACTTGTGGTTGAGAATGAGAAATTGGATTATTATGTATAGCAGCTGTGCCATCTTGTATGTTTGTAGCTTGCTGTGTGATTAAATTGTGCATTGCAACTTGAGTAGACATTACAGGCAATGCTATTTGAGAGTGTTGATTTAACAAGTGAGATTTTTTTAGATTGTGAATCATTTGAAGGCCCCTTTAATCTGCTTCCAACATCACTGGACTTTAAAACTGCAGGTTTTGCATCATTGGCTTCTATTTTTGCATCCATCATTAATTGTTCCTTTTGCCTTTTAAGTCTATCTCTTTGAATGTTACGTTTTTCTTCCTCCTCCTCCAAAGCATGTCTCCTATCCATTGCAGCAGCATGTTGTAGTAATGCAGCCTTGTCTGCATAGCCTTTATCCGTGCAGAAGAAGTTGAACTTGAAGTACTGGTTGAACTCTTTGATGATTTGCTGTGATGTGATTGTTTTGTAGACACATTTGAAATACTATCATTAGGTCCTATTTCACTGCTGGTTGTAGATAAAGCATCACATGCTGGTTTTAATTATGTTTTTGTGTCATTCAACCATTCTTTGATATCGATGTAAAAGGTTAGATTTTCAGCCATCTTAGAATTAAACCATTTGGTTTGTTTGTCAGACTCATCCTGTAGCATAGGCATTTCCACAACTGAATTAAGTAATTCCACAGTTTGCAATTCTTGTCAAAGCCTTTAATTTGCTTTTCCACATTTGTTATGGTTTCACTTGTTACTTTGAGAGAAATAAGATCATTCACCTTGTGTTTAATTTTGCTTATTTGGTTCAACTTCAGTTTTCTAGACCTTTGCAAGTTTTTATAAACCAGAGCAACACCCTTTGCAGTCAACTTTCTCATTCGTTTTTGCGACACATTTTCATCAACAACAGCTTCATCATTTACAACTTGCTCTGTAAAAGCATTTCTATCATCAACATCGGCAGCCATTTCAACGTCCGATTTTTCCTTTTCGTCCACAAGTAACACCACATCCATCACATAATATCAACACAGCAGGTCTCAGTTTTGAATCAAACTTCACTTCACATTCCTTTCAATGAAGACTTTAAACAAATAAACAGCACCCACCGGCTTTCCTTGTCTGTTCTGTGTTGGCGTCGTAAACTTCCTCAGAGCGAGCAGGATCCCTCTTAATATTAATATTTCAAGTGCTATACAAATGCACTTCCTAACTATTTTTAGTGCTTTTAAAGTGTCCCACTATGACAATAATAATGTTTTTTAAGTGAAGTTCAATTACAACCTAAACATCATAGACACGTACTTTCAGTGCAATATTATTATAGTGTATTTTTTAAGTATATTTCATCTGTACTTTTATACCCATTTTGTTATACTTAAGCATGAATGTTGCTATTACACTACAAGTGTATTACCGTAAAACTTCAAATAATAGCCCGGGCTTTTATTTTCCCAAACCTATCATCACACCAGGCGTCTAAAAGAGACAGGCGTCTATAAGAGACAGGCTTTTAATTTAATTGTTCCAGCATGACAGCAGGAGGTTACCACATATTACGTTATATTTTTAATTTGAATGTGTTTAACAAATTAGTTTGTGTAATAACAACAGTCTTAAATTATTGGCAGTATAAATATAGCAAACAAGGATATGGTTTTTTTTATTGGTTGTTGCGTGAAATCTTACCCAGATACAACAGTGCTATTTTCTGATTGGCTATTGTGTAGCCTCTTTCTCTTTTTTGTATTGGCTCGCTCGACTAGAACTCTAGGGAAGACGGGCTTGATAGAGAGAGAGAGAGCAGTGCGGCCAGATACATTTTGGCGCTGCAGCATATTAAATATGATAAATAGTGTTTCCGCGCGAGAAATACAATGTGTGGCGGGAGTGCATGCATGACAAAAGACTGAAAGCCCGGCTATTATCAGCGGCCTCAAAACACTACCGGCCCACAGGGAAAAGTCCCGACTCCCGATTGCCTCTTCGCTACTGTCATCATCACCTCAATCCTGGCGACGAAGCTCGTTGTGTTGTCATAGTGATGAGTAACGGAACGACTGCGTCTGTCACGTGACATCTACAGGTAATCAAAACTTTAGCGTGTGTAATCTGCACCATAGAACTGTCTTAAACATACTATCTGACGGGTTTTAGAAGATTAAATACAACCCGAAACTAAAAAACAGACCAGGCCTTTATTTGAGACAGGCGTTTATTTACCCAAACCTGTCGTCACACCAGGCGTCTAAAAGAGACAGGCGTCTATTTGGGACTCGGCTATTATTTGAAGTTTTACGGTATATAACAATTCAGTTCAAATGCACACAAACAGATTACAAACTGCATTTCAAAAAAGGAACTTTATTATTGACACAAAAGTAACACACAAAAAACAGATATTGGCAAAATGGGGAACCTTAAACAGTTGACTTTCTTTGAAACGCCGGGAAGAGAACAATTGCGAACAACTTGTACTATATGCACATCTAGCTCTGATTTGAACTACTGGAGGCCTTGTAACTGTCATTGTTGCACTTCCTCTGTAGAAGGTCCCGGATCTCTGCCACCTCGATGTTGGGGAATCACTCCTTCACTGCATCTGTAAAACAGGAAAGAGAAATTTCAATTAAATTCAATTTTATTTATATAGCGCTTTTCACAATTTGTAGTTGTTTCAAAGCAGCTTTACATTAAAAGAAGCAGGGGAAACATAGAAAAATCGACAGACAATATAAGTAGCAAAAGTTCCGGGTTCCGTCGGTGGTCAGGCATCGGCTGGGCATCACGTTGAAGGGCAGCCAGTAGATCAGTGGTGTGTTGACCTCCACGGCAGCCGGAACTGGTCTGTTTGTCTCAATGTCCTCGGGTTTGAGGACGAGACAGGGAGAGAGAAACAAAATCCTATTAGCGTAGGGGCCATTCACATGTAATGCAAGTGTCACACAGTGTTGTGTTTTATTATATGCTCGGTTCCAGACAGGCTAGCTATTGCGGCATTAGTAAATTTGTTACGGGTCCCAGGTCACGTGGGACTCACGAACAGATTACTAAATTTAAATAGTTGAAATGCCCCGAGTTAACAGGAAAAAACAAAGCAAGGAGAAACAGAGTTAAGTGGCTTTCCTCTGCGTAGCTAGGATCAGTAGTTTCTTTTATTAACACATATCTATAATTTAACAGCATACAATAAATCCTATTTTAATATCTTCAATCACATGTCACACATAAATCACAATTATCTATCAACACACAGTTCTGCACTACTACAATAAACAATAAAATGTTCAAAAGATACATCTTCTTAATACACATTAAAAGTACTTCTCAACTCAGAATAAATCTGTTTAAACACTGGCTCAATGTGACCAGTCAAAATGATACTTTGTATCTCCTGCATTGTGATACAGCTGTTAGTTTACTTTTACTCAAACTGCAAGTTACATTACAAAATTGATTATTGTATGCTGAAAGTCTCTAAAATATATACATATATACAAATAAAATCACAATTTCTGTATCTGTTGTTTGTATCCTAAACCCCTTTATATTTTTACAGTCCAACTGAATGACAAACATAACACAGATTCCCCATCGCTATAAACTAACTAGAAATCGATTTACTAAAATTTATATACTATCAAGATATGCACTTGCATTTAGTTGTTGTTCATGACTATAAACCAGGTTTCATTTTGTACAGTAAATTCACATACCTGAGTTAACAGGAAAAAACAAAGCACGGAGAAACCGAGTTAAGTGGCTTTCCTCTGCGTAGCTCAGTAGTTTCTGGAGTACACACAACGCATCACCATGGTAACCTGCAACTGTTACTCCCCCTACTGGCTGAACTGTTTTGTTTTAAAACTCAGCTTTAATATTAAAGTCATGAAAAGTGCAATATCATCATTAAATTATATAAAAAAAAGTAAATACATAAATAAATTACAATCAAAACAATAGACATTAACATTGTGATACTCATAGGTGTATCACAAATTACCCAGATGAGTTATGTGAATGCTTTGTTCCGTACAAGCTAACTTTTGCGAGATAAGTATAATTTACTAGACAAATTATATTAATGCTTTGTTAAAGAAAAATTCTTAAAGAATAAATCCGGTATTAAACACTTTGAGTCTCATTTCCAGGGCCGCATTAACAGTGTAAGGGGCCCCTGGGCTTTACCCTTTTGTGGGGTCCTTCATCCACCAGAATTACAGCCTACATTCACACAATCTTTATAATAACCCTGCTGAAAAAAACAGCATCAAACCAGCATGGACCAGCATGGGAATTATGCTGGTCTATGCTGGTTTAGCTGGTGGTCACCAGCATACCAGCACCAAAACACAACATATGCCAATCTTGCTGGTATGACCAGCATGGGATGCTGGTGCTAATGCTGGTTTGGTGCTGGGATGCTGGTGCTAATGCTGGTTTGGTGCTGGTATAGCTGGTGCTAATGCTGGTTTGGTCCTTGTTTAGCTGGTGCTAATGCTGGTGCTGATGCTGGTTTAGCTGGTGTTCACTAGCAAACCAGCACCATAACACAACATATGCTGGTCTTGCTGGTATGCTGTTTTTTTAGCAGGGCATTAAGTGCAAGTTGTCAGGCTTTTATTTTGCTGGAATAAATGCAATAACAAAATAATAAAACCATATCAGAATGCCCACAATATACACAAATATCACTGCATAACATATGCACATAGTCCTAGCTAGGGGTGACCCGAATAGTCTAAGATTCGATGCTTTGACAGGAGAAGCCTGATTCGACTACTGCACAGTCGAATCGTCGCAGATGTGTTATAAAATGAGGATCATTTAATTTTGGCTGTATAAGAGTGCACATTATCTGATTTCACATATAACAGCTTTCTACCAATATAAAAAATATACAGCATATTATGAAAATACTAAGTAAATAATATGTGAAAAAGTAGCTTTCAATAAATATTTTTAAAGTCTGTTAATAGCCTAAATCCCGTGACAGGGCTACACGTCCATATCCAGAAACCATTGCAAAGTCTCTTTGTTTCTGCAATTTAAAAGACAAAACAGGCAATTCTATACTTTCGTTATTTTAAAATTTATTTTAATATTTCTTTGTTTTTATTTAATTTATAGATTATTTAGTGTTATCTGATTAAACTATTTGTGGCTTGTGTTTTATTCCCCTGCGCATTTAGGCATTTTGCACCCATGTTCTGCACCTTATTGACTCTGACTTCATTTTGTTTTTATTTTTTATTATTTATAAAAGGTAAATTCTGATCTAATTTAAGTTCTGTAAGTTTTGGATTGCTTTCCGTTGTGTCGATGTTACGCTGTTGCATGCTGTCACATTCAATTTAGCCGAACGCGCTAGGTGTTCTGCGTGATCATATTTAGGCGATCATCAAACTAAACATCAAAAAACAGATTTTTCAACAAGTATAAGTTTTAAAATGTATTTAAAAAGGTTGCTTAACTTGTCAAAAGTTGAGCTACAAAACAGGTAAGCCGTTTTTTTTTTTCGGTGATGACACCGAATATAAATATCTCTACCGAATCTGACAAAATTGTCTCTCTTGTGATTTAATAATATGATCGGTGTTAACTTTCAAGTGATAGAAAAGAGATTCCTGAAACAAATGGTATAAGAAACATCAGATGTTTCAAGTGAATACAGAGATGATCAAAGTGAAAGTAAGCAATCAGATATTTCTGTACAAAAAAATAAAGCATATATAGTGTCTATGAAATGATTAATTTCAGTGTTTTCTTGTTATAAATGAACCGTTTAAGGAATTGTATATAAAGATTGTTTTTTATAATTTACAGTAACAAATTATATGTAATTTCTCGTCTTTTATTTCCTTGCCACGCTCAATCTCAAAATGAAATAAGATCGCTGAACTTAGCCGTGGCTTCCAAGGCAGAATCTAATTTGTTATTTATTAGATTTAGTTATCAAAAATGTTTTGTGTAATATCTTTGTGTCACAGGGTGACTATAATGGAGCGGAACCAAAAGCAGAGGAGATTGGTTCCACTTGAAGATGGTTTCCTGCCAGACCTCTGTGTATAAACACAATGTTATTTCCTGGGCTGCGTTCAGCCCCGACAAAACGTTGCACAACGTTTATTAAACTGAAACGGTGATGCATTGAACACGCTGTTGTCATGACGCAAGAGTTGCAACTACGGTAGCTGAGAGGCCATTCTTTGTGTTCTTTTTTAAATGTTTCTAAAGCCTGATGAAATTGTTATAAATGTGTGTTTAATACTGTAAAATACCCTCGATGTTACAGTCACTGACCTTGCTGTCCAGAATGAAAGACAACATTCCAACTTGAACCCATTGAGAGAGCTGTCTCTTTACTATCGCGTGGTTTTATACATCTTGCCGCTGATTGGGCTGACATTTCTGACACACCCACCAAACAAGACAGAACGCTTCTAAAAGCTGTTGGATTCCGTTGCACACCGTTTCAAGGAAACATGTCGTTCAACCCGGAAACCGTAGCAAAACGTTGCGCACCGGTGTGAGATTGAACGTGCCCCTGGTCTCCCTTGCTCTCCGATTATGGACAAACGAGCAACAGGTGTGACGAATCAAGCTGGGAATTCATGATTGGAGGAGGGAATAGAGACAACGCACATAAAAAAGGCCCGAAGAAGCCCGAAGGGGTGGTTGTTGCAGCCACGAGTTCCTTTTTGCCTAGGGCAGACTCGATCACACGCTCCGTCCTTGGAGGAGCCGGAGGGCGCCGTTGATCCACAAAGCGCTTATAGCGGAAGGAAAGAGTGCGGCGGCCAAGGGAGGCGAAAAGGACGGAGCGTGAGAATTAAAGGAACACTGCACTGGAGTGCTTCTCTGTGGTGCCGGTGTTGGTGTACGGTTGGCAGTGGCAGGCTGGAGAGCGACGATCTAAATCCCTTGGGGAAGAAAGAGACAGGAAGAGGTGGATGTTTACCGTGAGGAGGAAGTTATGTGAGGATAACTGGGTGAAGAAAACAATATGAGACGGGTCGACATGTGAGTACAGCTGGGATATTGTATATACGTTGCAGAGGTGGAATTATTGTGACAGCAAATGCATCAATGTTTATGTGCGGTCTGAAAAATGTGCGCGGTCTGACAAATCTATTGCGCGGCCACTTTGACTGGCCTGCGCGGCCGCGCACGCGCGCAGCTTAAAGGGAACATTTGTCCTTACCTCACAACGAGTGTGTGCGTGTGATGCTGTGGGTGAGTCCCGACTTTCAATTTGTGTGTTTTCACTGAAGCTTGCAGTGTAGTGCTGTGCTTTCTTTTGGAGATAGAGACTGTTTCATCCCAGAGGCTCCGTGTGAAAATAACAATGTGTCGAACTGACCAGCGCAGTGGATAGGAATTACTTGCCTGTAACATTAGTGTGATTTGTGGAGAAACCAGAAAGTTCCAGTCTGAGAGTCCTGTACTTTTATGGATGCTAATTCACCTCTGCTCTTGGAAATCCTGTGCAGAACGTTCCAGAGCCCTAAGTTGTGAGTAACGTGTGTTATTAAACGACCACTTACCTCTGTCCTCAGTGAACCTGTGGAGAAACCAGAAAGCCCAGTCGGTGGGTCACGCACTTCTAGGAATGCTAACTTACCTTTGCTCCCCACCAACCGGTGCAGAGAGGTCTTAAAGCTCCAGTCTGTGAGTAACGCATGCTATTGAGTGACAACTGACCTCTGGTTACAGTAAGGCCGCGAGGAGGAGCCGAGCGTTCCAAAGCCGGGGAACCATCTAGCCCCTTATTCATTGTGTCTCTTGTGTTCTGCCTCCAGGACAGCGGAGGGCGCCACGGACAGCAAGGAAACCCCAGATAGGGACCCCACTCTTTCACGTCTTGTGGAGACCCGTCTGAAACCAGAAGGAAGAGAGAAAGAGAGACATTTTTAATTGCCCCTTCCCCACTCCCCCTTTACCTTTTAATATTTAATAAAAGTTGTTAAATTTTAATATTGTGTTGGTTTGGTCATTGGGGTGACTTTGGGAACCTCCTCGAGGTGGGAACTAGGTAGGGGCGTGACCCTCTAGCTATCTCGGGTCCGCCCCGACCTGTGACATTTGTGTGCTGTTCTGTACATCTTGGCTTTAAAATGTTACGAGGAATCATTTAATGAATGTTTACACGTTGTCTTTCATAAAGGTAAAAACGCGTCCTCAGCTGACATTTCTGACACACCCACCAAACAAGACAGAACGCTTCTAAAAGCTGTTGGATTCCGTTGCACACCGTTTCAAGGAAACATGTCGTTCAACCCGGAAACCGTAGCAAAACGTTGCGCACCGGTGTGAGATTGAACGTGCCCCTGGTCTCCCTTGCTCTCCGATTATGGACAAACGAGCAACAGGTGTGACGAATCAAGCTGGGAATTCATGATTGGAGGAGGGAATAGAGACAACGCACATAAAAAAGGCCCGAAGAAGCCCGAAGGGGTGGTTGTTGCAGCCACGAGTTCCTTTTTGCCTAGGGCAGACTCGATCACACGCTCCGTCCTTGGAGGAGCCGGAGGGCGCCGTTGATCCACAAAGCGCTTATAGCGGAAGGAAAGAGTGCGGCGGCCAAGGGAGGCGAAAAGGACGGAGCGTGAGAATTAAAGGAACACTGCACTGGAGTGCTTCTCTGTGGTGCCGGTGTTGGTGTACGGTTGGCAGTGGCAGGCTGGAGAGCGACGATCTAAATCCCTTGGGGAAGAAAGAGACAGGAAGAGGTGGATGTTTACCGTGAGGAGGAAGTTATGTGAGGATAACTGGGTGAAGAAAACAATATGAGACGGGTCGACATGTGAGTACAGCTGGGATATTGTATATACGTTGCAGAGGTGGAATTATTGTGACAGCAAATGCATCAATGTTTATGTGCGGTCTGAAAAATGTGCGCGGTCTGACAAATCTATTGCGCGGCCACTTTGACTGGCCTGCGCGGCCGCGCACGCGCGCAGCTTAAAGGGAACATTTGTCCTTACCTCACAACGAGTGTGTGCGTGTGATGCTGTGGGTGAGTCCCGACTTTCAATTTGTGTGTTTTCACTGAAGCTTGCAGTGTAGTGCTGTGCTTTCTTTTGGAGATAGAGACTGTTTCATCCCAGAGGCTCCGTGTGAAAATAACAATGTGTCGAACTGACCAGCGCAGTGGATAGGAATTACTTGCCTGTAACATTAGTGTGATTTGTGGAGAAACCAGAAAGTTCCAGTCTGAGAGTCCTGTACTTTTATGGATGCTAATTCACCTCTGCTCTTGGAAATCCTGTGCAGAACGTTCCAGAGCCCTAAGTTGTGAGTAACGTGTGTTATTAAACGACCACTTACCTCTGTCCTCAGTGAACCTGTGGAGAAACCAGAAAGCCCAGTCGGTGGGTCACGCACTTCTAGGAATGCTAACTTACCTTTGCTCCCCACCAACCGGTGCAGAGAGGTCTTAAAGCTCCAGTCTGTGAGTAACGCATGCTATTGAGTGACAACTGACCTCTGGTTACAGTAAGGCCGCGAGGAGGAGCCGAGCGTTCCAAAGCCGGGGAACCATCTAGCCCCTTATTCATTGTGTCTCTTGTGTTCTGCCTCCAGGACAGCGGAGGGCGCCACGGACAGCAAGGAAACCCCAGATAGGGACCCCACTCTTTCACGTCTTGTGGAGACCCGTCTGAAACCAGAAGGAAGAGAGAAAGAGAGACATTTTTAATTGCCCCTTCCCCACTCCCCCTTTACCTTTTAATATTTAATAAAAGTTGTTAAATTTTAATATTGTGTTGGTTTGGTCATTGGGGTGACTTTGGGAACCTCCTCGAGGTGGGAACTAGGTAGGGGCGTGACCCTCTAGCTATCTCGGGTCCGCCCCGACCTGTGACATTTGTGTGCTGTTCTGTACATCTTGGCTTTAAAATGTTACGAGGAATCATTTAATGAATGTTTACACGTTGTCTTTCATAAAGGTAAAAACGCGTCCTCAGTTTCGTCTTTGTTCATCAGAAATGCAATAATGGATATTTCAGACAGAAATTTTTAAAAGCTCACTAATGATTGCAGGGTAGCATACAGTAAGTGAGAGATTTTCTTGCGCAGGAACTGCATTCACGCACGGACATTCAAAGCAAAGCGATTAAGCATAATTATGTTGTGTTATTTGCTATAGTGGATCTATTTTTTCAGATACCTCACAACCACGTATATATACTTCCACTCTATATTTGAGTCTGAAGCGTTAGCACACTCTCGACCACTTGATGATGACAACCACTTTGCCGTACAAGGACGCTGAACGAACTTGGTGTCTAGCGTATAGACAGTCAAGCTCAACTTCAAACCTAAGGCTGGTCACTGAGCCATAAAATATGGGAAAAATTTGTGCCCTACTCCGAGGGCACTAGGGGTGGCACGGTCCATGAAAAAAATCCGAACCGTTCGGTTCGCTTGTCTCGGTTCGGAGCGCGTGTGTGCCGCACGGTTCAACGGTTCATGGCATGCGCAATGTAGTCTCATGCCCTGTATGTTACCTCAGATAGCGTGTTTCCCTTTTGCGCGAAAGAAGAGGTGACTGGTTTGGAGTATAAGTACTGCAGGTTATGTTACGTGTAGAAATGGCAAGTGAGAGAGAAAAGGAAGTCTGCCCGCAGTTGGAGGATGCGCCAGCGTCGTATAAGTTTGGTGTGTGGAAACATATTTTTATTTCATGTTACTTTTGATGACAGCGGAAATAAAACAATAGATAGAACTGCAGTCTGTGGGTTGAATGTGCTCGAACAGCCACAGGAGATCGCCTTCTCTCCGACCATTTATCTACTCTGAGGTACTAAACACAATGTTTTACGTCTTTTCGTATTCAGCGCTATTTTTAGCCTTTTATTGATAAAATTAAAGCGGCTGATTCCGCGTAGTTTCATTTTGCTAGCGTGTGAAAGTTGCGCAATCTTATTTCAGAAATTTCCCCTCAAAGTAATCAGGACAGAAGTGGTCAAAAGTGGACAAAAGAGACTTAAAGAGATTTAAATATTACATGTGCAAAGGTTATGTTTCTCTCTCGTCCACATAAACTCTCTGCAGTATTAAAGCAGCCTCTCAGTGATAAACCTAAGAGCTACACTGAAGTTGGCATTTTAATAAATGCAAGTTATCTTTGTGTGCTAAAAATGCACATAAAGTTCATGTAGATGGCAATACACATTCTCTTTTTTGCCAAATAAATGAAAAGCATGTTGAAATCATCAATGTCTTCCCTCTTGCTCTATCAAAATCTCATCTGGCTTTCCTCAGAGATGGTCCCAATAATGTGCTTAAAGTCAAATTCAGTTTGTGCATGATTACATGATATAACTTTTTTTTTAATACTGTATCCTAAATTATGGATAATTAATACATTAATAAGATAATACATTTCTGGAGTGTTAAAAATGTAAAGAAAAAATAACAACAAGAACCGTACTGAACCGTGACCATAGAACCGTGATACAAACCGAACCGAGGGTTTTGTGAACCGTGCCACCCCTAGAAGGCACAGTTGCTCTGCTCATGCTAGCCTTCTAAAGGAAACCGAGCGAAAAAACTACAACCACATGTAAACACACCCCATTTCCATTTCCGGCGGCAGAGTGATATATCAGTGAGCAATGAGTCTTCCAAGAGAAGTCAATGGAATTTTACAAAATGCCAAATAAAACACGACAGAAACTGTATTTTGCTACACTACTTGTTTTTAATCATCAACGAACACCACGAACCACTCGGTGAGTAGTACAGTTTTGAAAATGAACGTCGTTAAGTGTTGTTTTAATGACATGTCTGTGCATGACCCTTGACTTCCATTCTGAAGCAGTCAAGAAACGCTTCTAAACGAGTCAAAAAATTCAAGACACGACCCATTGTCAAAATTACAGTGTCCATCACTGTAATTCATCCAAAACAAACCAGAAATGAGATTCAAAGTGTTAAATACCAGAATTATTCTTTAATGGACCATTTCACATGTAGAAACATTAATCTTTATTGAAAGTGTCTCATATTTGTAGTGGAAATGTAACATACATTTCGATTTGGTGCCTATTTGACTGAAAAAAGAGGTGTTTGTAGTCTCACTCCCAGGGCCGTGCACAGACATTTTGAGGGGCAGTGGCCCAAACCAAAAAGGGGGCACTGGGGGAGGGCACAATTTATATGGTTTTAACAATATGATGTGTTATAGATTAGTATCAGAAAAAGAGAAGTGATTATAATGGAAAATATACTTAATAACAATAATTAAAGTGTGACAAAACTGCTTAATATTCTATATCATTTATGTGCTGAAGCTTTGAATCAATGTTTACAATTTTGAAGAGCTTTTGCAGCCTTCCTTTACAGTCTTCTTTTTTTTGTGAAAACATTGTTTTTTATTTTTTTGTCTACAAAGTGTGCCAACAACAGCAAATTTGGTGTTATTTATATTAGACAATCACTGTTATTCTAAGAATGTTTACTTGCTAAGTTGTTAGCACTTTTAAAAGACCAAGAGCAAATCAATACCCACAGATATACAAAAACATACGAAAGCCAAGAGAGTCATCCACATTTTTATTTCTGCTGCTTGTTTTCTCATGATCTCGAGATAACAGAAGTTGTTTTCATGTTATCCTGACATGATAATCCAAATGCCATAATGTAATTTCCTGTCCATAATATTCGTTTATTTTGAAGTGGACTGCTGATGCATATATGAGTTGGGTTACCACGCGTAGCTCATTGTCGATAGACTTAATAAATAAATACATTTTGATGTTCGTGAATTTAGGGACCATCTCTAAAGGAACAATGTACACGTTTATATCTTCAATAGTATTAAACAGTTTATTTGAATAAAAATAAAAAATCTAAAAAAGTGTGCATAGTTGACAACCACATGAACACTTTACAGTTGGTTTTGTGACTGTTTGTTGACTTTAAGTAACTCCATTTTAATGCCGTTTAACTAGAAACGTATATGGAGATATTTTATAGACGGTCCCTAAATTCACCGCGCTATCAAATGGTCAATTATTGGCAAATCTGTTTCATCTTGAGCGAATCCCTGATCCAAGTAAAATCTAATTTGTTCATTCATGCTAATTTAGCTAAATATGCTTTTGCTGTCTAAAAATTATGTTTTTTTGTAAGCTTTAATCACATCACAAGAATACAACTGTTATCTCGAGATAAGGAGAAAAAAAGTTGTGATCACGAGAAAACAACCAAGCAAAAATAAATATAGTACACGACCTCTCTCGGCTTCAAACTACCAAATTACTAATTGCGCAGCTTAACAAATGAGGTAATGTAATGAATCTACCTGTTAATACAACAAACTGTCGTCTCCGCCCTTCAAAGAGTGGACACAGATTGTGAGAGATGCTGCGTAGCGGGCGGGAAATCACGAAGTGGATTACCAGAAAAGGTGGATCTTTAGACAAGCGGTAACAGAACACTTTGACCCGGGTTGGCGGTTGGTGAGAGGGGCACCTCAGCTGATTAGGGCAGAGGGGCAGTTGCTCTAGCCACCGGGCCACCCCCCTGTGCACGGCCCTGCTCACTCCCTCAACAAAGATATTGGACTTCCTTCTTTCAATGATGCAAAATGATGATTTTTACATCATTGAAGGAAGTGCAACACTGAAACTGTATTTCTCCTGTCTCAGGAAATGATGCACGACCATTCAAAAACATGACTGGGGTTCTAAAGATACAAAGCTTAATACAAATGGGTGAAGTGTCCCTTTAGATTTAAAGTGATTGACTGTCTCTGATTCACAAACATCAGCTGGCAAATCATTTCAGAGCTTAGACACTTTTGATATTCTAGGGATAATTAAGAGACCAGAAATTTGCGACTGCAGTGTACGTGTTGGATTGTATTCTGATATTAATTCTCTAAGATACGAAGGTGCTGGGCCATTTAAGGTTTTATAGGTGATTAATAGTATTTTTAATTGTATGCGATATTTGACTGGTAGCCAGCATGACATGGGCATGAATTAAAACAAGATTAAATTAAATGATTAAACTTAACTTGCATAATTTTTACACAGAAACCTCTTCAGCGGCAGCAAGGTCGACCACATGGTACATGACCTCTGTAAACACAAACATGGATAGACATCATATTAAAAAAGAAGGCAATCATACAACTTTAAAATATATTTTGACTCCAAGCTTCTTTGCAACAGCATCTAACGTTAGTTTATCTTAAACTTAAAGTGAAGCTGGCTTAGTTACGAAACAGAATAAAGCTATTAAAACAGGCTTGCAAAATAACCAGCATCTATCAGAACTACAGCAATGAGCTTTTAAACAACAGAAGCAGAAAGAGCCATTTGCTACAGTTAGCTGAACATCTCCAACACAAGTAATCTTGCAGTTTTATTTTTAAAGTTTTAAACATTGAATTGATTCGTTTATCAGGCATTTTGCATGTAACTTTGCTCACGGAAAAACCGCATGTTACTGTGTACAGTGTATACTGTTTCCTGTGTGTGCCTTAAATTAAAACACTTCTCACACAAAGACAAAAATAATCACAGTGAAGAACAAATATGGAACAGATCTGCGCGATGTAGAGGAATGAAAGTCTAACTTACCTCAGCCGTACTGTTTAGCATGAAAACGAAGACCGAGTCAGTAGCGGTTTAAAATAATGCAGTTGATCCTGATTGGTGGGAATGAATGGGTGGGTGCAGGTGCATTCTGGGAATTGGAGTCTTTTGCCCTGGCATTGTAACATGCTGTAGATGTTAAATGACTACGAATTCCAAGATGCATTGGATGTTTCAAATGTTTGTTTTTTTTTCATTATTTTGGATCCTCTGCTGGCACTTTATGTACTTTTTATAATCTGCGTTTCACACTGATTTGTTCTTTATACTTTATCAATAATAAAAAAATAAAATATTTTTATAAAATGTATAACGTTTACAAAACATGTTTAGTTGACAAACATGTTGACAGTTATTTTGAGTGATGCTCAGATTTTCTTAAATAAAAAAACCTTTATGAATTAAATTACATTAGCATAATAATAGATGTATTTAGTAAACGCACTTGTAGATATATAATGTTTTGATCCAGTTTTTATGTTATGTGCTGCCTCAAACCCCCCACCCAGCTTTGAAAACAGAGACAGCACCTCACAACCAGCACTCCTCACATCCAGCTGTGAGGATTCCTGGAAACTTCTACCAGTTCCTATATACATTCATATACACAAGGTTTCTGGATGTTTCACGAGTTTACTTCTGAGTATTACGTTTCCAAGCACTCTGCCTCATTTATCTGGCAAACCTAAAGTTTAGCAGGGATTTCCCATCCGTATTTGTCCGGATACAGCTCTTTTCATGCAGTGTATTTTATTATTCTAACGTATTTTATGAAAGTACTCTGATATGCAACTAAAAATACACTTATTTTAGAGTGTTCTGTATAAAGTGTACAGAAGTCACACTTCTAATGAAGTGAGATCATAGTGCACTTTAAAAAAGTAAATTAACAATTAATTTCCAAAAAATATACTTCCCATAAGTATATTGAATTGTCACTCTAAGTATGTCAAATTTAATACACTTAAAAAAAATAAACTTCTATACAATTTAAAATACATTGACAACAAAGTACACTTTCAAAAAGTACATTTAAAAAATAATTGAATTACTGGTAAATTAGTATACTTATTTTTTGGACTGTTAAGTTGAACTTAATTACATCTTTTTGGAAGTATACTTTCAAAAAGTAAATTTAAAAGATAATTGAATTACTGGTAAATTAGTATACTTACTTTTTGGACTGTTAAGTTGAACTTAATTACATATTTTTTGGAAGTATACTTTCAAAAAGTACATTTAAAAGATAATTGAATTACTGGTAAATTAGTATACTTATTTTTTGGACTCTTAAGTTGAACTTAATTACATCTTTTTTGGAAGTATACTTTCAAAAAGTACATTTAAAAGATAATTGAATTACTGGTAAATTAGTATATGTTAGGTTTATTCAATTTACCTTAACAACAATTAAGACACATCAGACCAAGAATAAAGGTTTAAAACTCGCGAGGGAAAGAACCAGAGAGATTCCTCTTAAAGAAATGCTCAAGCTGTCTCTCTCCGTTTCTTTGTCTGCAAGCTCTTTTTATAAGATGGGTTGACACCAGGGCATGAAATTAACACCCGACCACGCGCCAAATGCGGGTGGATTTTGCAATTGGCGGGTAACACTGTCAATCTACCAGCCACATTGGCGGGTAGCCAATGCGAATCAGTGATGTGCGGGTCATTGTATAAACAACCCACTCCCGACCGACATTTTCAACTAACCCGCCCCGCCCGCAATTGTTCAAAATAGTTTTTAAACTCGACCGACTGACCGCGGCCTGAATATCAATAAAATATTTTTGGATGACTCGTAACCGGCACCCGCTCATTTCTTATCAACCTGCGCATTTTACCGATGCAAATTGAGTGATTCATTGAGAGGATGCGACTGCTGTTTCGCAACGTTCATGCGATTGGAAAGAAGATGAGGCACTTTCCTGACTACGTTTGGATGTGCGAGTAAGTATTAAATTGTTGGTGAGATGGGATGAGAATGCAATGCTGACGTATGCTACTGTACAATCACAGTTGCACAGATGTGTAGTGCTGCTGTGACGGATCAGAACTCTTGATGTGTAAACTTTAGAGAGAGTTGCGCTACTATGCCTTATACTGTAGTACATTAACATACATTTTGCGAATATAGTAATGAAAAACAACGTATGTGCGGCGTTTATGTGCGCAGTTTGCGCCCCCGCTGTCTCTGTGTGCGTGCGCGGGTATAAGGGAACTCAAAAGGGCACATCGGAGAGACGCGTTCCTAAAAGCATGCGTACATAAAATTTTTCTGCTCTTGACAGGGCACATATAAACAAAATGATCTCAACAGTATTCATTTTCTAATAAAACATTTCTTTATGTCTTAAGTGTATGTATAGAGTGTCAAAAACCAGTCTGTGCTGGTCTTAAAGAGAAGAGACAGTAACCTCAATTAACCTACTTAAGTCTGTGTCATTAATGTTAATCAAACAACCTAAGACAAAGAGAAATTCACATTTGTAGCTCTGAAAAAAAATTATATTTAATTCATACAATAAAGACAGTGTTATAATTCACTATTCGGGCAAAAAAAAACTGGCTGGTAAAAAGTCTCTGTGGCAGGTGGATTTCTAAATCCACCTGCCACAGTGGCTGGTGGTCAAAAAAGTTAACTTCAGGCCCTGGTTGACACCCAAAAAAAGATAAGTGCAAGACAACATACATGAATGTAACACGCACATACACACACATCTAAAAGCATCTTAAAACTAGACTATAGAAAAAACTGTGTTCTAAATAGATAAGCAAAACTTTCCACCACCCCAAACTCTAGAGGGTGGGGGTTGTTAAAACTTAGCACATATTCTTTTTATGTTGCTATAAGGAAGAAACAAGGTATTGGTTATAAAGAAACATATCCATAAATGGTAATAAAATAATTTTCTCCAACAGTATACTTATTTTTTGGACTCTTAAGTTGAACTTAATTACATTTTTTTGGAAGTATACTTTCAAAAAGTACATTTAAAAGATAATTGAATTACTGGTAAATTAGTATACTTATTTTTTGGACTGTTAAGTTGAACTTAATTACATATTTTTGGAAGTATACTTTTAAAAAGTACATATTAAATACTCTTTAAATTAAGTACAACAAGTAGAAGCATACTTGTTTTATACTTCATGTACTTCAATCATATTTCTAATACACTAAAGTATACTTCTTTTTTACCTGGGCCTGTTTGGCGTTTATACGGAAATCCACTCCAATAGCGTTCCCGTATCGTCCATACATGCACCGCTCAACCATCCAGCGGAAACTCAGTTTTTACTTTGTTGCAGCAACCAATTTGCTGTGGACTCAGTGGAGTTAAACTTGAGCTTTACGCACACAAAACCAGTCTTGTATAAACACGTTGATAATTTATTGAAAGATGAAACATTACATACTTTACATACATTACATGAAATGATGAGCCAACCACGGGTGCTAGCGTGTGTGAGTGTGGTAAAAACTATTTGCGTTCCCTCCACCGAGTCTACCTCATGTGATTGGAACACCTGTTTAAAAACCCTTTGTGCACTTACTGCCCCCACTGGTGAAAGCCCAAAATACATGCATAATACATAATGATGGCTCCTACACGACGGATCCTCAGTCTGGAATGGCAAGTGGAGTTGTGTGACATCTGCATAACACTGGTAAGTAAAGCCATGTTTCCGAATGACAGAACCCAGGAATGTAATGTACACCGCGCATTTCAAATTATTATGCACATGCCATTTTTGTTTATTTTTCCAATACAGTCAGTAAGTTTACAAATTTGATTTTAACCTCAACACTTATATGAGACTGTGGATGTTATTATATTTAAGTGAAATAAAAATGTTAAAAGATACTTTAATATTTTGAAAAATATGCAAAATATGCTGTTCCAAATTATTATGCAGAATAGACTTTAACCAGATTTGCTCGCAGCACCTAATGCCCCCTGGTGAGAAGCAGAGAGTTCAGTCAGAGTTGTGCAAATCAAGTAACACTGAAGCAGAATTAAAATGTTATCCTCTTTATCAACATCTCTGTCTAAGCTTTTCATTCTGCTTCAGTGTTACTTTTTAACATTCTGTAAGATTGGGACAATATAAACATTCAGCAGTGTTTATTTAACTCTGGGGATTTTGCTGTATGAGGGCTTTCTGGGGGAAGTGACACATGGCTGCATGAATGCCTTGACTGTTGGTGCTGGAGGTACAAAGCTCCTGGCTGCACGATGGCCCATGAAACAGGACAGGGGAGCCTGTGGCTGTGCGGGGAGAACCAGCAGTATGGGTTAGGGTGGGTGGACGCAGCAGGCCTTTTCAGAATGGGGGTGGGCGCAGCAGGCTTTGACAGAGTGGAGGAGGACAACAATGCTGTGGGCTGAACGGGCCAGTTCACAGGAGGCACAGGCTATGGCTCTTCAACAAATAATCTGGAAATATAAAATAAACATGTAATGAATAAAAGTCGAATTGGCCCTCAGTGACACCAACCCAAAAGTGAATATTTATCAGTCATGAATAAATTACATGACGTTTTACGATCCTCGCTCAATGATTGGTCTGTTGTCTGCTCAGCATTGCTTAACCATTGGCTGATCGCTGCTCTGCTCAACCATTGGACGACTGACGATCGCTGAGGTACTTGGAGGGGAATTTGCTTGGGAATAGCAGGTGCTGTAAGCTTTTGAGTTTTCTTCCATCTGTACCGGAAGCCCTTATCCCATGCTCGCTGTTCTTCTTTTACGCCGATTGTTGCATTTGCTTTCTGTGCTCTGCGTTGGCTTGTCTCTCCTCCGTTTCTGTGTGTCAAAGCAGGCTCAGTCTCGTCATTTTCCTTACTCCACCAGTGGGCGGCCAGACGCTTCTTTTCTGTCTCTGCTCACTGTCCAAAACTACGGAGCCCTTTAGGGGACATGGTAGTGGACAATATTTAGGTTGAGAGGGAAAAAAATTAATAGCTTTTGCGTTCTTCCGAGAAGCTTTTTGCATTCTCTCGCAAAACTTTTGCATTCCCCGAGAAACTTTGCGTTCTCTCGCAAAACTTTTGCGTTCCCCCGAGAAACCTTTTGCGTCCCCCTGAGAAACTTTTTGCGTTTGCTCGCAAAAAGAGCCTACGCTTTGCGAGAAACCACGGCGCTTCACAGCGTTACCTGAGACAGTTCATTGATGTCAGCTGTTTGTAGATATGATATATAACTATTGTTATTAAAGAATTATACGGTATTTCTTTATATTTAAGTCCAAGTTCAAAATAAACAGTGGCATGTAAGACTAGTCTTGCATAGCTTTAGTTCACTCCAAAATGGTCTAGTATTGTCACTTAACTTATGCTGCTTGACTTCTCAGCATTAAGATCATTATAAAAAATTATATTAATATTTAATATTTCACATTTAGAGGTGGATATACCCCATGCTATCTTATAAGAATACTCCATATAACTGCGTGTACCCAGCACTACACCATATGGCATTATTGATGTCCGCTGTTAGATATATAACTACTGTTATTAAATAATGATATTGTATTTCTTTGTATTTAAGTCCAAGTTCAAAATAACACTCTATAAACCGCTCCATTGTGAAACAGGTCATGTTTTTAGTTCAGATAAACACTTTATCTCCCGTCAGCAAAGGTTCAGACAGCTCAATGCATTCACAATGGAGCGGTTTATAGAGTGTTATTTTGAACTTGGACTTAAATACAAAGAAATACGATATAATTCTTTAATAACAGTAGTTATAAATCATATCTACAAATAGCTGGCATCAATGATGCCATTGCCTAATGAAGTGCCTCAGGTGACGCTGTGAAGCGCTGTGGGTCCTCGCAGAAACGTACGCTCTTTTTGCGAGCGAACGCAAAAAGTTTCTCATGGGAACGCAAAAAGTTTCTACAACAGAAGGGGGAGCTAGGGAAGCGTTCGGCTCTGTGCCACACGACTCCTCAGTCCCCACGACACCCCGGAAGTTTAGGTGACGGGTGGAGGTATACCGTGTATGAAGGCGAATGGAAAGCCCAAGTCTTGTGAGTAACTTACCATTGTGATGTGTTACCTACCTCTGCTTACAGCAACGTCTTAAGGAGGAACGACCCGTGTCAATAGTGTGAACCACTTACCTGTGTCCCAGTGAACGCCCCGAAGTGAATGGAAAGCCCAAGTCTTGTGAGTGACTTACCGTTGTGATGTGTTACCTACCTCTGCTTACAGCAACGTCTTAAGAGGAACGAACCGTGTCAATAGTGTGAACCACTTACCTGTGTCTCAGTGAACGCCCCGAAGCGAATGGAAAGCCCAAGTCTTGTGAGTAACTTACCATTGTGATGTGTTACCTACCTCTGCTTACAGCAACGTCTTAAGGGAAACGAACCGTGTCAATAGTGTGAACCACTTACCCGTGTCTCAGTGAATGCCCCGAAGTGAATGGAAAGCCCAAGTCTTGTGAGTAACTTACCATTGTGATGTGTTACCTACCTTTGCTTACAGTAACGTCTTAAGGAGGAACGAACTGTGCAAATAGTGTGAAACGCTTACCTGTGCCCCAGTGGATGTCCCGAAGCGAACGAAGAGCCCAAGCCTTGTGAGTGCTTACCTTAGTGGTGTGTAACCTACCTTGCTCCAGTGAATGCCCCAGAGCGAACGAAGATCCCAAGTTCTGTGAGCAACTTACCTTAGTGGTGTGTAACCTACCTTGCTCCAGTGCATGCCCCAGAGCGAATGAAGATCCCAAGTTCTGTGAGTAACTTACCTGCAGAGTGTGTAACCTACCTTGGCCCAAAGTAATCCCCGAACGAGAAACGAGCCGCCTACGTAGTGTGAGTATCCACCTCTGGCCACTGGTTCGCACCCGTGGGGCGTGAGAGTTCCCCGAGGGACCAGGACGTCCAGCCAAGGAAACCTGTAGGGAGAACAAGAGACCGAAGAAATTAGGCAAGTAGCAACTGAGTACAGAAATAAGCCACTAATAGTGTTCCTTCTGTTCTGCCTCCAGGAAGAAGCGGAGGGCGCCACGAGTCAAAAGACCAACCCAGGAAGGAGTCCCAGCCCCCGTTTCATGGTCCAAACCGCCCTGGAGGCGAGAAAGAGATATTTGTTTTAAACTGCCCTTTCCCCTTTTCCCCCTTGCTTTTAATATTTAAATAAAGTTATATTTTTATTATAGTATACTTGTCTGTCTGTTCATTGGGGTGGTCTTGGAAAACTCCTCGAGGTGGCAATTAGAGAGGGGCATGACCCTTTACAGTTCTCGTGTCCGCTCCGGCCTGTGACATAAACGTTATAACAACGAACAGCATTAATATGTTCGGGAACTCCTTTCTTTATTTGGCGGCAAAGTATCTTGCGCACAGTTGGAGAGACTTCTGCATGCCAGAGACTCAGACAGCTGCACGAGCACAGAGAGAGCGGGCGCGCGCGCAAAAGAGAGAGAGAGAGACCTGCAGTGCTTATTATGAAATTTCAGAAATTACTCTTTCATTTGTTGGTGGATTCTTTCCTGTTTCTCTGTCACACTCAGTCTAACATGCAGGAATGCCAAGTTGACAACGCGCACTTAATTACATTACGCGGAATAGAAAAATCTGTTACGTCTCATATTTTATTTCACGGTAAGTTACCACGGACCAATCAGCAGCCATGTAACGTGCAGTTAGAGTGATTGACAGATAACCTGACAAGTTACAAAACAATATAAACGTGAACTTGGGAGGCCCCTGAACTTGGGAGGCCCCTGGGCTTCAGCACAGGTAAGCCCATATATTAAGGTGGCCTTGGTTATGCGTGACAGCAGATATTCAGATAAGATAAATAAAACGAAACATCTTAAATTCATTGGTGTCTTTGCATGCCTGATGAAATATCATACATCTTGCAAGTTATTTTGGCAAAAACAAAATTTTATTAAATTCAAGGTTATTCTGGGCTAAACATGGTTTGTTCGTAGTCTGTCTATTTATGAGCTAAATAGTGGCTATATGTACGACGAGGCATAAAACACTTTAAAGAAATTAAACAAACTGTTAACTTTGCTTACACAATGAAATACCATACATCTCACAAGTTATTTGGCAAAAACCACATGTAATTAAATTAATGGTTATTTCTGGGCTAAACGTGGGTTATTCGTAGTCGGTCTATTTGTAAGCTAAATAGTGGCTAAGTACAGACGGTGCATAAAACACTTTAAAGAAATGAAACAAAATACCTTAATCGCTTTAAACTTGTTTACTTTATTAAATATCATACATCTCACAAATCATTTTGGCAAAAAAACATGTAATTAAATTCATGGTTATTTCTGGGCTAAACGTGGTTTATT
This sequence comes from Paramisgurnus dabryanus, assembly GCF_030506205.2. Lineage (NCBI taxonomy): Eukaryota > Metazoa > Chordata > Actinopteri > Cypriniformes > Cobitidae > Paramisgurnus > Paramisgurnus dabryanus. The sequence continues at coordinate 35,126,721 of NC_133349.1, read as the reverse complement.
CGTAGTCGGTCTATTTATGAGCTAAATTGTGTCTACGTACAGACGATGCATAAAACACTTTAAAGAAATGAAACGAATACCTTGTAATCGCTGTTAACTTTGCTTACGTGATGAAATAGCATACATCTCACAAATTATTTTGTCAAAAACAATATGTAACCAAATTAAAGTTTATTTGGGCTAGACGTGGGCTAGGCACAGCCCGGCTATATCGGGTCTATACTGAAACGAGACGTTGAAATGACGGCTATTGCTTGCTGGGTTGAGATGTGTGCGATCTTCCTGCTGGTCACCTGACAACCCCAGATTTCAACGCGCATGTCTGCACCCTGTGCATCCTCGATATCAAGAACACATCCGGGTATTTTCATGCGTCCTCTGTATTTGTGTTCTTGAAAATTGGAAATGAACTTTGACAGTTAATGATGACGTAGAGCGAGGACACAAGTACGCAAGATCACTGAAGAACGCATATTGAGAAACAGACATTGTCCACCACCATGTCCCCTAAAGGGCTCCGTACAAAACAGCACGGCGGAGGAGCGCTAATAAGCATAGCGCTGTGTTGCAGGTGATTTACGCCTTTCACGTATCAGAACGTGCCTGTGTGCTTGTCTGCTCTTTTAGGGGGAAAGTTGTTTACGTTGCTCCATTCGCAACTACAAGAAGGCTTTCTCCTGTAGACGTGAGATTTTCCTGTAGCGATTTATGGGGGGAAGTGGATAAGCATAGCCATACGAAAGCTGTGCCAGGCCTTAACCGCCAATGATGAGACTTGTCTCTTTGTTTTCCATTGACCATAAGCAGGTGTAAACCGTTATCCTGTGGTCCATGACAGCACAAAGCTACTAATGATCACGAAAACACGTTTGCCTATAAAAGATTGTCACTTTTAGTCGGGTGACAAAACTCGAGATGATTTTCCATTCATGTTATCACTACCTAGCAAAGAATTGTTATTTTCTATGACTGAGTAGTGTACGAGGTTGCATCGATTTTATTCATTTATGTAAGTGTATATTTATTCATTCATTCATTTTTTATTCATTTAAATATATATATTATATTATTTTATTTTTTTATATCTTTTTTTCTTCATTTTATATATATTATTTATTTTTTATATTATTATTTTTTTATTAAATTTTTTTATTCATTTATTTTTTATTTATATATTTTTTTCTCATATTTTTATTTATTTATTTTATTTATTTATTTATTTTATTTTTTATTCTTTTTTTCTTTTTCTTTTTTTTGCATATAATCCGTAATGAATTGTGGCGGAGTATCCTTCCTTACAGGTAGAAAGTTCAAGACAAAATGTCATGTTTTTCACTAGTTCGCATTAACATGTAATCAAATATTAAATAAAGCATATTTGGCGTGCTGTCCAACGGGAGAGCTCTGAGCTCTCGTGACCATGCTTCTCCCGAACGTAGTTAAATAAACTTCATATGGCCAAGGTACTCTGAAAAGACAAGGTCGAATCATTCCAATAAGCAAGCAAATAAATCTTTTGATGGATATAAACAAATTAATATAGACTACTGAAACAAAATAGCATAAAGCGGTCTGTTGGATGTTTGACCGTTATTTTAAAAGGGTTTAGGTGCCACAATGTGTGGCATACAAAGGCTTTCTCCCAGCGACAACCTAGCTGAAATAATACATGGAAATTAAAGGCCTGATTCTGGTGTTCGTAAAAAAGAGTGAATGGTTATCTAAGTGAAGTTAAACATCAAAACATTCTAAAAGGACAGCTTGGTTAACTGTTGCTATTTTCAAGACATGGCGAAATGAAACACAGCAGGGACTTTGCTGAAATAAATGTTTTGTGCCTTCAACTGATGTAGGGAAAACTATTCAATATTCTTATGTGCATGGCATGCTTGCTTGTGCTTTTCAGCATCCCTGCGCGTGTTCTGGCAAGCGGAAGGAGAACGGGATAGTAAAAGAGAGCAAAAAAGGAAAGCGTATTAGAACGAAACCCTGGCTGGATCCGTGCCCGACGTGTAGTTTTTTAATGAACTGCCCGACCTTTTGCTCTAAAGAGGCCCAGTGGCGGCGCCAAGGGGGGTCTTGAGGGGTCTTAAGACCCGCCCAAAAAACGCCTTGACCCCCCATTTGACCCCCCACCCTCTTCCTGATTTAATATATATATATCCCGGATAAATATTTAAAAATGTTTCTCTACGCAGAACAATAATAAAGAATAATATTTTTCGACATAAAAAATATATAAACATAAAAATCACTGCGATGCACTGTGACGCGTGAACGTCGCTGCGTCATTGCGTTCAAGGCGCTGCTGTGAGCCCGCTAGAGCTGCTACGCCAAAGCTAGCTTCAAGCGGAAAATGGATCGCTTTGTCATACCTCAGAAAAAAATGAGAGCAGACGGAAATTTAAGGACTGAAAATATACCCGTTGTCGTGGATGAAGAGCCGTGCTTGCTTATAGAAACAGAGGACAACGAGGAATTGGAGGAGGAGCAACTCGCAGCCTCCGAGGCGGGGGCGACAGGTGAGCAGATAGAAAACAATGGCGCCTCATCGAGCTCTACAGCGGGCACGGATGGTGAGAATCCTGGTGGCGGAGTGGATTTAACGGGGGATTTAAGCCATGGCCCAGCCGAGAAACCAAGACAACCTCAACTTAAAGCATACCCGCGTCGTTCTTTTGGATCGCAGGGGCAGCTAGCATCCAGGAGTTTTAGTTACTCGTGGTTCAAACAGTACCAGTGGCTTGAATATTCTGTCTCAAAAGACGCGGCTTTTTGTTTTGCGTGTCGTCATTTTTTTCACAGTGTGCATGGATCTGGTGGTCACTCAGAAAAGTGCTTCACCCAGGAAGGGTTTAAAAACTGGAGAAAAGGAGGAGAGAAACTGGCGCAACATAACGCCAGCGCTTCTCACAAAGTGGCAATGGAAGGGTGGTGTGAATTTAAGGAGAGAGAGAAAAACGGATCAAGGATTTTGACGCAACTCCATGACGATGGGCATAAGAAAATTGTTAAAGAAAACAGGATCTACATGCGAGCAGTTGTTGAGTCACTGCGCTTTACAGCTTGTCAAACCATTGGTCAGAGAGGCCACCGAGAGGATGAACAGTCCACCAACAGAGGTAATTTCCTTGAAATGTTACATCTGCTGGGGAAGTTTGATAGCACTGTATCCAAAAAATTATCAAGTGGGCCAGGTAATGCAAAATATGTCCATCATGACATTCAGAACGAGTTAATTGATATAATGGCCTGCATTTTGAGAGAACAGGTTAGTAACGAAGTTAAACTAGGAGAGCACTTTACTTTAATGGTGGATGAAACAAAAGATGTGAGCAAAAAAGAGCAGATATCTATTGTTCTGCGCTACATACACAATGATGACATTTATGAAGAGTTTCTTGATTTTGTTCCTGCTGATGGTTTGGATGCAGAGTCTTTACTTGTGACAGTGAAAGGGGCATTGGCTAAATTCAATATAGACAAAAATGCATGCGTTGGACAATGTTACGACGGGGCATCTGTCATGTCTGGCTGCAACAACGGTGTTCAGGAAAAATTTCGCAGAGAAGTCCCACATGCAGTGTACATCCACTGCCATGCACACAGATTAAACTTGGTTTTAGTTGACTGTGTCCATAATGTAAAACCAGTTGCTGACTGCTTTGCCACAGTTCAGCTACTTTACAACTTTTTTTCTGGTTCAGTAACTCACAAAGTGTTCATGCAGAAACAAACAGAACTTGAGCCCACTAAAAGAGCTGTGGAATTAAAACGTCTGTCAGATACCAGATGGGCATGCCAGTACTATAGTCTTTGGGCAATAAAGCAAACCCTCCCTAGCATCTTAGCCACACTTGAGGAAGTCACCAATCAAACAAATAGCCATAGAGCCATTGAGGCTAGATCACTAAATGGCTTGATTGATGCACAGTTTGTTTTGCAAATCTACATGCTGGAGAACATATTTGGGCTCACAAAAACTTTATCTGACCAACTACAGGCCACAGATTTAGATTTGGCATCCGCCATTGATCTGGTCTTTGTACTGGTTGACACACTCAAAGAAAAACGCAAAGGTGAAACTTGGACCCATTTGTGGCAGGGTGCAAATGACATGTGTGAGAGAGTGGGCATTGACATGCAGCACCAACAGGCAAAAAGAAAAATAATACAGCCCTCCCACCTGCAGCAGTTTCATGTCAGCAATAGCAACACAAGGAAAAAGATACTGCAAACACCAGAAGACTACAAAATCCACTGTTTTTTCCCAGTACTTGACCGTTTAATCAGTGAATTGAATAGGCGCTTCTCTGCTGACAGTTGCCACGTTATGAAAGGAGTTGCAGCTATTAATCCCAAACACAAGACCTTCCTGCACCAAGATGCCCTTCAACCCATGGCTAGGCACTATGGCATATTAGAAGACAACCTTTCAGCAGAGCTACATCAACTAAAACGACTCATTGACAGAAAAAAACAAAATGGGGTCTCTCTCAACAGCACCCATGACTTGCTGATTCTTTTAAGACCATACAAGGAGGCTTTCGTTGATTTATACAAACTTGTGTGCATCTCCATGACACTGCCTGTATCAACAGCTGCTTGTGAGAGGAGCTTTTCTTGCTTACGGCGTTTGAAAACCTACCTCAGAAACAAAAGTGGCGATGTCCGAACCAGCAATCTTGCTGTGCTGGCAATCAGCTCACGAAGAACAAAAGAGATTGATGTAGATGTTGTTATTGATCGCTTTGCAGCCAATCATAACAACAGGCGAATTGTTCTCTTTTAAGTGGTGAGTAGTACACTCTTACATTATATTTTAACAGGTTTAAATTGTACTGTATTAAATGTGCTATAAACACAATTATTGCAGGAAATCACACATGTGGAGAATGGATTGAAGACAGGAGGAGACTGGAGACTTAAGAGGAGCAGAGAAAATGAGGAAACTGGACAAAAGAGCAGTCAATATTGGTAAGTGAAGTGAGTTAGGTGAACCTCTAGCTATTGTATTGCTGTATTTAGCATAAATACTAATCTATTTATGTGCACTATAAACTCATATGTTGCAGTAAATCACACCTGTGGAGACTGAAGAGAGGAGAGAAGATGAGGATGGCACTGGAGAGTAATAGGAGTAAATTACACACTGCAAAAAAATGACTTTTTTACTTAGTGTTTTTGTCTTGTTTTCAGTAAAAAAATATCTTAAAATTCTTAAATTAAAAATGTATTTTCATGATGAGTAAAATGACCTAAGAAAATAGTTTTCTAATTTTTACTGAAAACAAGACAAAATTATTAAGTAAGAAAGTCATTTCTTCAACTGAACAGAAGTAGGGCAATCAAAAGAGAGTATGAGAATAGATAGTATTTTGTTTTCTGTCATGGGTATGACTATGGCAGTTATAGTTTGAGCGCATTGTTTGTTAACTGGAATTGATTAATTAATAAAAACAAAGTGGTTCATATGCTGTGTTGTTTTTGTTGTTAAGTAGCAGTAATATGCCATTATTAGCCTTGTCCACTGTATTTTTTGTTGGTTTTCATGAGACCCCCCTTGAAATGACTAGGACCCCCCATTGCCCCCCCAATCAAAATTGTCTGGAGCCGCCACTGAAGAGGCCTTAAGGTTACCGAGTCAATGTCCAGCATAGAGCCGGTCGGGGCTTAGGCATTCGTTTAAAGATCCCTATTTTGGCAGTAGCTTTCGCTTACGGCCATACCACCCTGAGCACGCCCGATCTCGGAAGCTAAGCAGGGTCGGGCCTGGTTAGTACTTGGATGGGAGACCGCCTGGGAATATTTTTTTCTTCATTTTATATATATTATTTATTTTTTATATTATTATTTTTTTATTAAATTTTTTTATTCATTTATTTTTTATTTATATTGTTTTTTTATATTTATTTTTTATTTATTTAATGTATTTATTTATTTATTTAATTTTTTTATTCTTTTTTTTTTGCATATAATCCGTAATGAATTGTGGCGGAGTATCCTTACAGGTAGAAAGTTCAAGACAAAATGTCATGTTTTTCACGAGTTCGCATTAACATGTAATCAAATATTAAATAAAGCATATTTGGCGTGCTGTCCGACGGGAGAGCTCTGAGCTCTCGTGACCATGCTTCTCCCGAACGTAGTTAAATAAACTTCAAATGGCAAAGTACTCTGAAAAGACAAGGTCGAATCATTCCAATAAACAAACAAATAAATCTTGTGATGGATATAAACAAATTAATATAGACTACTGAAACAAAATAGCATAAAACGGTCTGTTGGATGCTTGACCGTTATTTTAAAAGGGTTTAGGTGCCACAAAATGTGGCATACAAAGGCTTTCTCCCAGCAACAACCTAGCTGAAATAATACATGGAAATTAAAGGCCTGATTCTGGTGTTCGTAAAAAAGAGTGAATGGTTATCTAAGTGAAGTTAAACATCAAAACATTCTAAAAGGACAGCTTGGTTAACTGTTGCTATTTTCAAGACATGGCGAAATGAAACGCAGCAGGGACTTTGCTGAAATAAATGTTTTGTGCCTTCAACTGATGTAGGGAAAACTATTCAATATTCTTATGTGGCATGCTTGCTTGTGCTTTTCAGCATCCCTGCGCGTGTTCCGGCGAGCGGAAGGAGAACGGGATAGTAAAAGAGAGCAGAAAAGGAAAGCGTATTAGAACGAAACCCTGGCTGGATCCGTCCCCGACGTGTAGTTTTTTAATGAACTGCCCGACCTTTCGTTCTAAAGAGGCCTAAAGGTTACCGAGTCAATGTCCAGCATAGAGCCGGTCAGGGCTTAGCTCGGTAGGCATTCGATTAAAGATCCCTATTTTGGCAGTAGCTTTCGCTTACGGCCATACCACCCTGAGCACGCCCGATCTCGTCCGATCTCGGAAGCTAAGCAGGGTCGGGCCTGGTTAGTACTTGGATGGGAGACCGCCTGGGAATACCAGGTGCTGTAAGCTTTTGAGTCTTCTTTCATCTGTACCGGAAGCCCTTCTCCCATGCTCGCTGTTCTCCTTTTACGCCGATTGGTGCATTTGCTTTCTGAGCTCTGCGCTGGCTCGTCTCTCCTCCGTTTCCCTGTGTCAAAGGGCCGACTCAGTCTCGTCATTTTCCCTCTCATCCACCAGGGGGCGGTCAGACGCTTCATTTTTCTGTCTCTGCTCACTGTCCAAAAGAGCACGGCGGAGGAGCGCTAATAAGCATAGCGCTGTGTTGCAGGTGATTTACGCCTTTCACGTATCAGAACGTGCCTGTGTGCTTGTCTGCTCTTTTAGGGGGAAAGTTGTTTACGTTGCCCCATTCGCAACTACAAGAAGGCTTTCTCCGATGTCCCTCAAGACGGACGGCCCGTGTAGACGTGAGATTTTCCTGTAGCGATTTATGGGGGGAAGTGGATAAGCAGAGCCATACGAAAGCTGTGCCAGGCCTTAACCGCCAATGATGAGACTTGTCTCTTTGTTTTCCATTGACCATAAGCAGGTGTAAACCGTTATCCTGTGGTCCATGACAGCACAAAGCTACTAATGATCACGAAAACACGTTTGCCTATAAAAGATTGTCACTTTTAGTCGGGTGACAAAACTCGTGATGATTTTCCATTCATGTTATCACTACCTAGCAAAGAATTTTCATTTTCTATGACTGAGTAGTGTACGAGGTTGCATCGATTTTATTCATTTATGTAAGTGTGTATTTATTCATTCATTCATTTTTTATTCGTTTAAATATATATATTATATTATTTATTTATTGTTATATATTTTTTTCTTCATTTTATATATATTATTTATTTTTTATATTATTATTTTTTTATTAAATTTTTTTATTCATTTATTTTTTATTTATATTGTTTTTTTTAATTTATTTTTAATTTATTTAATTTATTTTTTAATTTATTTTTTTATTTTATTTTTTTATTCTTTTTTTTTGCATATAATCCGTAATGAATTGTGGCGGAGTATCCTTACAGGTAGAAAGTTCAAGACAAAATGGCCCCTCTGTGTCTCCTTGAAGTTATTTCTGTACGTGGACAAATTAAGAACGAGAATGTCCTCAGTGTGGGTAGCCAGAGTGCAAGAAGCCCAGTCGTGTTCTCCTCGCAGGAGTTGCCTCGCTGGTGGCGCACAAAATGCCACACAACCACGCTCAAAGGGCTACCCAGGCGGAATCTTTGTGGGCGTGCCTCGTTGGCGCAGTTAGGCAGCGCGTCAGTCTCATAATCTGAAGGTCGTGAGTTCGAGCCTCACACGGGGCAGCGTGACTTTTTACGACCGGTTTGAGACATTTGCCCCATATCCCTTGCGCACATTGTCCCGGGCATCCACGGCCTGAAGGTCAGCGTGCCCTCCCTGGTGGTCTAGTGGCTAGGATTCGGCGCTCTCACCGCCGCGGCCCGGGTTCGATTCCCGGTCAGGGAACACGCTTTTGATGTCCGTTTTGCCCTTTTCACCGGGTTCTGCGAAACGCTGGCTTCGAGGGCAAGGATCGCAGCGCCTCCGAGAGGCAAAGCGCCACTGCCTCCGGGCCATCGACCTGAGGTTGGCCGGCAAAATTGCCTGCCCTCCGCCATCTGAGCAATCAGAGCCTGGGGTGTCCTCTGCTATACTGAGGCATGTTGACAAAGCACAGCAAACACCCAACGTGTTCGAGGACGGAGTAAAAACACAATCGAGCCTGCCAGGAGTCGAACCTAGAATCTTCTGATCCGTAGTCAGACGCGTTATCCATTGCGCCACTGGCCCCGCGCAGGGCAACCATGCTTGGAGAAGACAGCTGGATTCTGGAGGTCGGCATGCAGAGCTGCCAAACTTCATCTCTATCAAAATGGGAAACAGGGTTGTCCTCCGCGTGCCTGTCGTCTTTGAAAAGGACGCTCACTCGGAAGAAACCACGAGAAACAGCACGGGGGGCTCCAATAAGGGCAACAGAATGTCAGAAGTGGGATTCGAACCCACGCCTCCAAAGGAGACTGCGACCTGAACACAGCGCCTTAGACCGCTCGGCCATCCTGACCCCCGCCGCTGGCCCGGACGAGCCCATTTGGCTCGTCAGCGAATGTTACGGTATATCTTTTGGAATGACTCCAGATTTTGTTGCCTTCATGTAGCTCATCTTTAATTCTGATTTATTTCTTCTTGACCACCTTGAAATGGTGATGAATGTGGATTTTTCGAAATGAGGAAGAATGTGCCCGAAGCCTTTCATTTGCCAAAAGGACACGCAACCCGTCTTCGTTTGCCCTGTAACGGATGCTGTCAAAGTGGTTTTGCATTTAAAGATCTTTTTCCCCTTTCTCATACTGCATTAGAACAAGGTCACAAAAAGAAATATCCATTCTCAGACCCTACTCGGTCTACATGAACGCGTCAGAAAAACACTTGATCAAAACCAGATGATGCCATTATTGCAATTTAACAAAAAAGCGCCATCTTTGTACTTTTCACAGCCGTTTTTTATGGTCCACGTTTGCCTTCTAATGTAGACAACTGTTAACCATACGGCGGCGGGGCAGCCTTAAAAGAACCAGGGGTATTGTGTCTCGAGCACACAAGGCAAACAAGAGCTTGTCCAAGAGGTGAGTGCGAAGTACGGTTTACAGCCACAGGCAATGGCCGCGGAGCTTTTTCTTTAACAGATTCTAATATGTGGAACACGTCACCAACTTGCATCGGACGGTCTTTCAACTGTAGCGCAATTTAAGTTTTCACTTGATATTGTGTCTAAAAACGAGCCAAACAAGTGATCACTGCATAACTGGGATTTTGCATTGTGGATATGTAACGTTATTTCATTATTGTGTCAGCTGTGTCAAATGTGTCAAATGTAAGTGTTTTTTAACATGCGTTTTATCTAGCCTTTTATCTAGATAGGAATCCTGGGCATGACATAGCCCCTCTGTGTCTCCTTGAAGTTATTTCTGTACGTGGACAAATTAAGAACGAGAATGTCCTCAGTGTGGGTAGCCAGAGTGCAAGAAGCCCAGTCGTGTTCTCCTCGCAGGAGTTGCCTCGCTGGTGGCGCACAAAATGCCACACAACCACGCTCAAAGGGCTACCCAGGCGGAATCTTTGTGGGCGTGCCTCGTTGGCGCAGTTAGGCAGCGCGTCAGTCTCATAATCTGAAGGTCGTGAGTTCGAGCCTCACACGGGGCAGCGTGACTTTTTACGACCGGTTTGAGACATTTGCCTCATATCCCTTGCGCACATTGTCCCGGGCATCCACGGCCTGAGGGTCAGCGTGCCCTCCTCCCTGGTGGTCTAGTGGCTAGGATTCGGCGCTCTCACCGCCGCGGCCCGGGTTCGATTCCCGGTCAGGGAATGCGCTTTTGATGTCCGTTTTGCCCTTTTCACCGGGTTCTGTAAACGCTGGCTTCGAGGGCAAGGATCGCAGCGCCTCCGAGAGGCAAAGCGCCACTGCCTCCGGGCCATCGACCTGAGGTTGGCCGGCAAAATTGCCTGCCCTCCGCCATCTGAGCAATCAGAGCCTGGGGTGTCCTCTGCTATACTGAGGCATGTTGACAAAGCACAGCAAACACCCAACGTGTTCGAGGACGGAGTAAAAACACAATCGAGCGAGCCAGGAGTCGAACCTAGAATCTTCTGATCCGTAGTCAGACGCGTTATCCATTGCGCCACTGGCCCCGCGCAGGGCAACCATGCTTGGAGAAGACAGCTGGATTCTGGAGGTCGGCATGAAGAGCTGCCAAACTTCATCTCTATCAAAATGGGAAACAGGGTTGTCCTCCGCGTGCCTGTCGTCTTTGAAAAGGACGCTCACTCGGAAGAAACCACGAGAAACAGCACGGGGGGCTCCAATAAGGGCAACAGAATGTCAGAAGTGGGATTCGAACCCACGCCTCCAGAGGAGACTGCGACCTGAACGCAGCGCCTTAGACCGCTCGGCCATCCTGACCCCCGCCGCTGGCCCGGACGAGCCCATTTGGCTCGTCAGCGAATGTTACGGTATATCTTTTGGAATGACTCCAGATTTTGTTGCCTTCATGTAGCTCATCTTTAATTCTGATTTATTTCTTCTTGACCACCTTGAAATGGTGATGAATGTGGATTTTTCGAAATGAGGAAGAATGTGCCCGAAGCCTTTCATTTGCCAAAAGGACACGCAACCCGTCTTCGTTTGCCCTGTAACGGATGCTGTCAAAGTGGTTTTGCATTTAAAGATCTTTTTCCCCTTTCTCATACTGCATTAGAACAAGGTCACAAAAAGAAATATCCATTCTCAGACCCTACTCGGTCTACATGAACGCGTCAGAAAAACACTTGATCAAAACCAGATGATGCCATTATTGCAATTTAACAAAAAAGCGCCATCTTTGTACTTTTCACAGCCGTTTTTTATGGTCCACGTTTGCCTTCTAATGTAGACAACTGTTAACCATACGGCGGCGGGGCAGCCTTAAAAGAACCAGGGGTATTGTGTCTCGAGCACACAAGGCAAACAAGAGCTTCTCCAAGAGGTGAGTGCGAAGTACGGTTTACAGCCACAGGCAATGGCCGCGGAGCTTTTTCTTTAACAGATTCTAATATGTGGAACACGTCACCAACTTGCATCGGACGGTCTTTCAACTGTAGCGCAATTTAAGTTTTCACTTGATATTGTGTCTAAAAACGAGCCAAACAAGTGATCACTGCATAACTGGGATTTTGCATTGTGGATATGTAACGTTATTTCATTATTGTGTCAGCTGTGTCAAATGTGTCAAATGCAAGTGTTTTTTAGCATGCGTTTTATCTAGCCTTTAATCTAGATAGGAATCCTGGGCATGACATAGCCCCTCTGTGTCTCCTTGAAGTTATTTCTGTACGTGGACAAATTAAGAACGAGAATGTCCTCAGTGTGGGTAGCCAGAGTGCAAGAAGCCCAGTCGTGTTCTCCTCGCAGGAGTTGCCTCGCTGGTGGCGCACAAAATGCCACACAACCACGCTCAAAGGGCTACCCAGGCGGAATCTTTGTGGGCGTGCCTCGTTGGCGCAGTTAGGCAGCGCGTCAGTCTCATAATCTGAAGGTCGTGAGTTCGAGCCTCACACGGGGCAGCGTGACTTTTTACGACCGGTTTGAGACATTTGCCCCATATCCCTTGCGCACATTGTCCCGGGCATCCACGGCCTGAGGGTCAGCGTGGTCTAGTGCGGCCCGGGTTTGATTCCCGGTCAGGGAACGTGCTTTTGATGTCCGTTTTGCCCTTTTCACCGGGTTCTGCGAAACGCTGGCTTCGAGGGCAAGGATCGCAGCGCCTCCGGGAGGCAAAGCGCCACTGCCTCCGGGCCATCGACCTGAGGTTGGCCGGCAAAATTGCCTGCCCTCCGCCATCTGAGCAATCAGAGCCTGGGGTGTCCTCTGCTATACTGAGGCATGTTGACAAAGCACAGCAAACACCCAACGTGTTCGAGGACGGAGTAAAAACACAATCGAGCCAGCCAGGAGTCGAACCTAGAATCTTCTGATCCGTAGTCAGACGCGTTATCCATTGCGCCACTGGCCCCGCGCAGGGCAACCATGCTTGGAGAAGACAGCTGGATTCTGGAGGTCGGCATGCAGAGCTGCCAAACTTCATCTCTATCAAAATGGGAAACAGGGTTGTCCTCCGCGTGCCTGTCGTCTTTGAAAAGGACGCTCACTCGGAAGAAACCACGAGAAACAGCACGGGGGGCTCCAATAAGGGCAACAGAATGTCAGAAGTGGGATTCGAACCCACGCCTCCAGAGGAGACTGCGACCTGAACGCAGCGCCTTAGACCGCTCGGCCATCCTGACCCCCGCCGCTGGCCCGGACGAGCCCATTTGGCTCGTCAGCGAATGTTACGGTATATCTTTTGGAATGACTCCAGATTTTGTTGCCTTCATGTAGCTAATCTTTAATTCTGATTTATTTCTTCTTGACCACCTTGAAATGGTGATGAATGTGGATTTTTCGAAATGAGGAAGAATGTGCCCGAAGCCTTTCATTTGCCAAAAGGACACGCAACCCGTCTTCGTTTGCCCTGTAACGGATGCTGTCAAAGTGGTTTTGCATTTAAAGATCTTTTTCCCCTTTCTCATACTGCATTAGAACAAGGTCACAAAAAGAAATATCCATTCTCAGACCCTACTCGGTCTACATGAACGCGTCAGAAAAACACTTGATCAAAAGCAGATGATGCCATTATTGCAATTTAACAAAAAAGCGCCATCTTTGTACTTTTCACAGCCGTTTTTTATGGTCCACGTTTGCCTTCTAATGTAGACAACTGTTAACCATACGGCGGCGGGGCAGCCTTAAAAGAACCAGGGGTATTGTGTCTCGAGCACACAAGGCAAACAAGAGCTTCTCCAAGAGGTGAGTGCGAAGTACGGTTTACAGCCACAGGCAATGGCCGCGGAGCTTTTTCTTTAACAGATTCTAATATGTGGAACACGTCACCAACTTGCATCGGACGGTCTTTCAACTGTAGCGCAATTTAAGTTTTCACTTGATATTGTGTCTAAAAACGAGCCAAACAAGTGATCACTGCATAACTGGGATTTTGCATTGTGGATATGTATTGTTATTTCATTATTGTGTCAGCTGTGTCAAATGTGTCAAATGCAAGTGTTTTTTAGCATGCGTTTTATCTAGCCTTTTATCTAGATAGGAATCCTGGGCATGACATAGCCCCTCTGTGTCTCCTTGAAGTTATTTCTGTACGTGGACAAATTAAGAACGAGAATGTCCTCAGTGTGGGTAGCCAGAGTGCAAGAAGCCCAGTCGTGTTCTCCTCGCAGGAGTTGCCTCGCTGGTGGCGCACAAAATGCCACACAACCACGCTCAAAGGGCTACCCAGGCGGAAACTTTGTGGGCGTGCCTCGTTGGCGCAGTTAGGCAGCGCGTCAGTCTCATAATCTGAAGGTCGTGAGTTCGAGCCTCACACGGGGCAGCGTGACTTTTTAAGACCGGTTTGAGACATTTGCCCCATATCCCTTGCGCACATTGTTCCGGGCATCCACGGCCTGAGGGTCAGCGTGCCCTCCCTGGTGGTCTAGTGGCTAGGATTCGGCGCTCTCACCGCCGCGGCCCGGGTTCGATTCCCGGTCAGGGAACGCGCTTTTGATGTCCGTTTTGCCCTTTTCACCGGGTTCTGCGAAACGCTGGCTTCGAGGGCAAGGATCGCAACGCCTCCGGGAGGCAAAGCGCCACTGCCTCCGGGCCATCGACCTGAGGTTGGCCGGCAAAATTGCCTGCCCTCCGCCATCTGAGCAATCAGAGCCTGGGGTGTCCTCTGCTATACTGAGGCATGTTGACAAAGCACAGCAAACACCCAACGTGTTCGAGGACGGAGTAAAAACACAATCGAGCCAGCCGGGAGTCGAACCTAGAATCTTCTGATCCGTAGTCAGACGCGTTATCCATTGCGCCACTGGCCCCACGCAGGGCAACCATGCTTGGAGAAGACAGCTGGATTCTGGAGGTCGGCATGCAGAGCTGCCAAACTTCATCTCTATCAAAATGGGAAACAGGGTTGTCCTCCGCGTGCCTGTCGTCTTTGAAAAGGACGCTCACTCGGAAGAAACCACGAGAAACAGCACGGGGGGCTCCAATAAGGGCAACAGAATGTCAGAAGTGGGATTCGAACCCACGCCTCCAGAGGAGACTGCGACCTGAACGCAGCGCCTTAGACCGCTCGGCCATCCTGACCCCCGCCGCTGGCCCGGACGAGCCCATTTGGCTCGTCAGCGAATGTTACGGTATATCTTTTGGAATGACTCCAGATTTTGTTGCCTTCATGTAGCTCATCTTTAATTCTGATTTATTTCTTCTTGACCACCTTGAAATGGTGATGAATGTGGATTTTTCGAAATGAGGAAGAATGTGCCCGAAGCCTTTCATTTGCCAAAAGGACACGCAACCCGTCTTCGTTTGCCCTGTAACGGATGCTGTCAAAGTGGTTTTGCATTTAAAGATCTTTTTCCCCTTTCTCATACTGCATTAGAACAAGGTCACAAAAAGAAATATCCATTCTCAGACCCTACTCGGTCTACATGAACGCGTCAGAAAAACACTTGATCAAAACCAGATGATGCCATTATTGCAATTTAACAAAAAAGCGCCATCTTTGTACTTTTCACAGCCGTTTTTTATGGTCCACGTTTGCCTTCTAATGTAGACAACTGTTAACCATACGGCGGCGGGGCAGCCTTAAAAGAACCAGGGGTATTGTGTCTCGAGCACACAAGGCAAACAAGAGCTTCTCCAAGAGGTGAGTGCGAAGTACGGTTTACAGCCACAGGCAATGGCCGCGGAGCTTTTTCTTTAACAGATTCTAATATGTGGAACACGTCACCAACTTGCATCGGACGGTCTTTCAACTGTAGCGCAATTTAAGTTTTCACTTGATATTGTGTCTAAAAACGAGCCAAACAAGTGATCACTGCATAACTGGGATTTTGCATTGTGGATATGTAACGTTATTTCATTATTGTGTCAGCTGTGTCAAATGTGTCAAATGCAAGTGTTTTTTAGCATGCGTTTTATCTAGCCTTTAATCTAGATAGGAATCCTGGGCATGACATAGCCCCTCTGTGTCTCCTTGAAGTTATTTCTGTACGTGGACAAATTAAGAACGAGAATGTCCTCAGTGTGGGTAGCCAGAGTGCAAGAAGCCCAGTCGTGTTCTCCTCGCAGGAGTTGCCTCGCTGGTGGCGCACAAAATGCCACACAACCACGCTCAAAGGGCTACCCAGGCGGAATCTTTGTGGGCGTGCCTCGTTGGCGCAGTTAGGCAGCGCGTCAGTCTCATAATCTGAAGGTCGTGAGTTCGAGCCTCACACGGGGCAGCGTGACTTTTTACGACCGGTTTGAGACATTTGCCCCATATCCCTTGCGCACATTGTCCCGGGCATCCACGGCCTGAGGGTCAGCGTGGTCTAGTGCGGCCCGGGTTTGATTCCCGGTCAGGGAACGTGCTTTTGATGTCCGTTTTGCCCTTTTCACCGGGTTCTGCGAAACGCTGGCTTCGAGGGCAAGGATCGCAGCGCCTCCGGGAGGCAAAGCGCCACTGCCTCCGGGCCATCGACCTGAGGTTGGCCGGCAAAATTGCCTGCCCTCCGCCATCTGAGCAATCAGAGCCTGGGGTGTCCTCTGCTATACTGAGGCATGTTGACAAAGCACAGCAAACACCCAACGTGTTCGAGGACGGAGTAAAAACACAATCGAGCCAGCCAGGAGTCGAACCTAGAATCTTCTGATCCGTAGTCAGACGCGTTATCCATTGCGCCACTGGCCCCGCGCAGGGCAACCATGCTTGGAGAAGACAGCTGGATTCTGGAGGTCGGCATGCAGAGCTGCCAAACTTCATCTCTATCAAAATGGGAAACAGGGTTGTCCTCCGCGTGCCTGTCGTCTTTGAAAAGGACGCTCACTCGGAAGAAACCACGAGAAACAGCACGGGGGGCTCCAATAAGGGCAACAGAATGTCAGAAGTGGGATTCGAACCCACGCCTCCAGAGGAGACTGCGACCTGAACGCAGCGCCTTAGACCGCTCGGCCATCCTGACCCCCGCCGCTGGCCCGGACGAGCCCATTTGGCTCGTCAGCGAATGTTACGGTATATCTTTTGGAATGACTCCAGATTTTGTTGCCTTCATGTAGCTAATCTTTAATTCTGATTTATTTCTTCTTGACCACCTTGAAATGGTGATGAATGTGGATTTTTCGAAATGAGGAAGAATGTGCCCGAAGCCTTTCATTTGCCAAAAGGACACGCAACCCGTCTTCGTTTGCCCTGTAACGGATGCTGTCAAAGTGGTTTTGCATTTAAAGATCTTTTTCCCCTTTCTCATACTGCATTAGAACAAGGTCACAAAAAGAAATATCCATTCTCAGACCCTACTCGGTCTACATGAACGCGTCAGAAAAACACTTGATCAAAAGCAGATGATGCCATTATTGCAATTTAACAAAAAAGCGCCATCTTTGTACTTTTCACAGCCGTTTTTTATGGTCCACGTTTGCCTTCTAATGTAGACAACTGTTAACCATACGGCGGCGGGGCAGCCTTAAAAGAACCAGGGGTATTGTGTCTCGAGCACACAAGGCAAACAAGAGCTTCTCCAAGAGGTGAGTGCGAAGTACGGTTTACAGCCACAGGCAATGGCCGCGGAGCTTTTTCTTTAACAGATTCTAATATGTGGAACACGTCACCAACTTGCATCGGACGGTCTTTCAACTGTAGCGCAATTTAAGTTTTCACTTGATATTGTGTCTAAAAACGAGCCAAACAAGTGATCACTGCATAACTGGGATTTTGCATTGTGGATATGTATTGTTATTTCATTATTGTGTCAGCTGTGTCAAATGTGTCAAATGCAAGTGTTTTTTAGCATGCGTTTTATCTAGCCTTTTATCTAGATAGGAATCCTGGGCATGACATAGCCCCTCTGTGTCTCCTTGAAGTTATTTCTGTACGTGGACAAATTAAGAACGAGAATGTCCTCAGTGTGGGTAGCCAGAGTGCAAGAAGCCCAGTCGTGTTCTCCTCGCAGGAGTTGCCTCGCTGGTGGCGCACAAAATGCCACACAACCACGCTCAAAGGGCTACCCAGGCGGAAACTTTGTGGGCGTGCCTCGTTGGCGCAGTTAGGCAGCGCGTCAGTCTCATAATCTGAAGGTCGTGAGTTCGAGCCTCACACGGGGCAGCGTGACTTTTTAAGACCGGTTTGAGACATTTGCCCCATATCCCTTGCGCACATTGTTCCGGGCATCCACGGCCTGAGGGTCAGCGTGCCCTCCCTGGTGGTCTAGTGGCTAGGATTCGGCGCTCTCACCGCCGCGGCCCGGGTTCGATTCCCGGTCAGGGAACGCGCTTTTGATGTCCGTTTTGCCCTTTTCACCGGGTTCTGCGAAACGCTGGCTTCGAGGGCAAGGATCGCAACGCCTCCGGGAGGCAAAGCGCCACTGCCTCCGGGCCATCGACCTGAGGTTGGCCGGCAAAATTGCCTGCCCTCCGCCATCTGAGCAATCAGAGCCTGGGGTGTCCTCTGCTATACTGAGGCATGTTGACAAAGCACAGCAAACACCCAACGTGTTCGAGGACGGAGTAAAAACACAATCGAGCCAGCCGGGAGTCGAACCTAGAATCTTCTGATCCGTAGTCAGACGCGTTATCCATTGCGCCACTGGCCCCACGCAGGGCAACCATGCTTGGAGAAGACAGCTGGATTCTGGAGGTCGGCATGCAGAGCTGCCAAACTTCATCTCTATCAAAATGGGAAACAGGGTTGTCCTCCGCGTGCCTGTCGTCTTTGAAAAGGACGCTCACTCGGAAGAAACCACGAGAAACAGCACGGGGGGCTCCAATAAGGGCAACAGAATGTCAGAAGTGGGATTCGAACCCACGCCTCCAGAGGAGACTGCGACCTGAACGCAGCGCCTTAGACCGCTCGGCCATCCTGACCCCCGCCGCTGGCCCGGACGAGCCCATTTGCCTCGTCAGCGAATGTTACGGTATATCTTTTGGAATGACTCCAGATTTTGTTGCCTTCATGTAGCTCATCTTTAATTCTGATTTATTTCTTCTTGACCACCTTGAAATGGTGATGAATGTGGATTTTTCGAAATGAGGAAGAATGTGCCCGAAGCCTTTCATTTGCCAAAAGGACACGCAACCCGTCTTCGTTTGCCCTGTAACGGATGCTGTCAAAGTGGTTTTGCATTTAAAGATCTTTTTCCCCTTTCTCATACTGCATTAGAACAAGGTCAAAAAAAGAAATATCCATTCTCAGACCCTACTCGGTCTACATGAACGCGTCAGAAAAAAACTTGATCAAAACCAGATGAGGCCATTATTGCAATTTAACAAAAAAGCGCCATCTTTGTACTTTTCACAGCCGTTTTTTATGGTCCACGTTTGCCTTCTAATGTAGACAACTGTTAACCATACGGCGGCGGGGCAGCCTTAAAAGAACCAGGGGTATTGTGTCTCGAGCACACAAGGCAAACAAGAGCTTCTCCAAGAGGTGAGTGCGAAGTACGGTTTACAGCCACAGGCAATGGCCGCGGAGCTTTTTCTTTAACAGATTCTAATATGTGGAACACGTCACCAACTTGCATCGGACGGTCTTTCAACTGTAGCGCAATTTAAGTTTTCACTTGATATTGTGTCTAAAAACGAGCCAAACAAGTGATCACTGCATAACTGGGATTTTGCATTGTGGATATGTAACGTTATTTCATTATTGTGTCAGCTGTGTCAAATGTGTCAAATGTAAGTGTTTTTTAGCATGCGTTTTATCTAGCCTTTTATCTAGATAGGAATCCTGGGCATGACATAGCCCCTCTGTGTCTCCTTGAAGTTATTTCTGTACGTGGACAAATTAAGAACGAGAATGTCCTCAGTGTGGGTAGCCAGAGTGCAAGAAGCCCAGTCGTGTTCTCCTCGCAGGAGTTGCCTCGCTGGTGGCGCACAAAATGCCACACAACCACGCTCAAAGGGCTACCCAGGCGGAATCTTTGTGGGCGTGCCTCGTTGGCGCAGTTAGGCAGCGCGTCAGTCTCATAATCTGAAGGTCGTGAGTTCGAGCCTCACACGGGGCAGCGTGACTTTTTACGACCGGTTTGAGACATTTGCCCCATATCCCTTGCGCACATTGTCCTGGGCATCCACGGCCTGAGGGTCAGCGTGCCCTCCCTGGTGGTCTAGTGGCTAGGATTCGGCGCTCTCACCGCCGCGGCCCGGGTTCGATTCCCGGTCAGGGAACGCGCTTTTGATGTCCGTTTTGCCCTTTTCACCGGGTTCTGCGAAACGCTGGCTTCGAGGGCAAGGATCGCAGCGCCTCCGAGAGGCAAAGCGCCACTGCCTCCGGGCCATCGACCTGAGGTTGGCCGGCAAAATTGCCTGCCCTCCGCCATCTGAGCAATCAGAGCCTGGGGTGTCCTCTGCTATACTGAGGCATGTTGACAAAGCACAGCAAACACCCAACGTGTTCGAGGACGGAGTAAAAACACAATCGAGCCAGCCAGGAGTCGAACCTAGAATCTTCTGATCCGTAGTCAGACGCGTTATCCATTGCGCCACTGGCCCCACGCAGGGCAACCATGCTTGGAGAAGACAGCTGGATTCTGGAGGTCGGCATGCAGAGCTGCCAAACTTCATCTCTATCAAAATGGGAAACAGGGTTGTCCTCCGCGTGCCTGTCGTCTTTGAAAAGGACGCTCACTCGGAAGAAACCACGAGAAACAGCACGGGGGCTCCAATAAGGGCAACAGAATGTCAGAAGTGGGATTCGAACCCACGCCTCCAGAGGAGACTGCGACCTGAACGCAGCGCCTTAGACCGCTCGGCCATCCTGACCCCCGCCGCTGGCCCGGACGAGCCCATTTGGCTCGTCAGCGAATGTTACGGTATATCTTTTGGAATGACTCCAGATTTTGTTGCCTTTATGTAGCTCATCTTTAATTCTGATTTATTTCTTCTTGACCACCTTGAAATGGTGATGAATGTGGATTTTTCGAAATGAGGAAGAATGTGCCCGAAGCCTTTCATTTGCCAAAAGGACACGCAACCCGTCTTCGTTTGCCCTGTAACGGATGCTGTCAAAGTGGTTTTGCATTTAAAGATCTTTTTCCCCTTTCTCATACTGCATTAGAACAAGGTCACAAAAAGAAATATCCATTCTCAGACCCTACTCGGTCTACATGAACGCGTCAGAAAAACACTTGATCAAAAGCAGATGATGCCATTATTGCAATTTAACAAAAAAGCGCCATCTTTGTACTTTTCACAGCCGTTTTTTATGGTCCACGTTTGCCTTCTAATGTAGACAACTGTTAACCATACGGCGGCGGGGCAGCCTTAAAAGAACCAGGGGTATTGTGTCTCGAGCACACAAGGCAAACAAGAGCTTCTCCAAGAGGTGAGTGCGAAGTACGGTTTACAGCCACAGGCAATGGCCGCGGAGCTTTTTCTTTAACAGATTCTAATATGTGGAACACGTCACCAACTTGCATCGGACGGTCTTTCAACTGTAGCACAATTTAAGTTTTCACTTGATATTGTGTCTAAAAACGAGCCAAACAAGTGATCACTGCATAACTGGGATTTTGCATTGTGGATATGTATTGTTATTTCATTATTGTGTCAGCTGTGTCAAATGTGTCAAATGCAAGTGTTTTTTAGCATGCGTTTTATCTAGCCTTTTATCTAGATAGGAATCCTGGGCATGACATAGCCCCTCTGTGTCTCCTTGAAGTTATTTCTGTACGTGGACAAATTAAGAACGAGAATGTCCTCAGTGTGGGTAGCCAGAGTGCAAGAAGCCCAGTCGTGTTCTCCTCGCAGGAGTTGCCTCGCTGGTGGCGCACAAAATGCCACACAACCACGCTCAAAGGGCTACCCAGGCGGAAACTTTGTGGGCGTGCCTCGTTGGCGCAGTTAGGCAGCGCGTCAGTCTCATAATCTGAAGGTCGTGAGTTCGAGCCTCACACGGGGCAGCGTGACTTTTTAAGACCGGTTTGAGACATTTGCCCCATATCCCTTGCGCACATTGTCCCGGGCATCCACGGCCTGAGGGTCAGCGTGCCCTCCCTGGTGGTCTAGTGGCTAGGATTCGGCGCACTCACCGCCGCGGCCCGGGTTCGATTCCCGGTCAGGGAACGCGCTTTTGATGTCCGTTTTGCCCTTTTCACCGGGTTCTGCGAAACGCTGGCTTCGAGGGCAAGGATCGCAACGCCTCCGGGAGGCAAAGCGCCACTGCCTCCGGGCCATCGACCTGAGGTTGGCCGGCAAAATTGCCTGCCCTCCGCCATCTGAGCAATCAGAGCCTGGGGTGTCCTCTGCTATACTGAGGCATGTTGACAAAGCACAGCAAACACCCAACGTGTTCGAGGACGGAGTAAAAACACAATCGAGCCAGCCAGGAGTCGAACCTAGAATCTTCTGATCCGTAGTCAGACGCGTTATCCATTGCGCCACTGGCCCCACGCAGGGCAACCATGCTTGGAGAAGACAGCTGGATTCTGGAGGTCGGCATGCAGAGCTGCCAAACTTCATCTCTATCAAAATGGGAAACAGGGTTGTCCTCCGCGTGCCTGTCGTCTTTGAAAAGGACGCTCACTCGGAAGAAACCACGAGAAACAGCACGGGGGGCTCCAATAAGGGCAACAGAATGTCAGAAGTGGGATTCGAACCCACGCCTCCAGAGGAGACTGCGACCTGAACGCAGCGCCTTAGACCGCTCGGCCATCCTGACCCCCGCCGCTGGCCCGGACGAGCCCATTTGGCTCGTCAGCGAATGTTACGGTATATCTTTTGGAATGACTCCAGATTTTGTTGCCTTCATGTAGCTCATCTTTAATTCTGATTTATTTCTTCTTGACCACCTTGAAATGGTGATGAATGTAAATTTTTCGAAATGAGGAAGAATGTGCCCGAAGCCTTTCATTTGCCAAAAGGACACGCAACCCGTCTTCGTTTGCCCTGTAACGGATGCTGTCAAAGTGGTTTTGCATTTAAAGATCTTTTTCCCCTTTCTCATACTGCATTAGAACAAGGTCACAAAAAGAAATATCCATTCTCAGACCCTACTCGGTCTACATGAACGCGTCAGAAAAACACTTGATCAAAAGCAGATGATGCCATTATTGCAATTTAACAAAAAAGCGCCATCTTTGTACTTTTCACAGCCGTTTTTTATGGTCCACGTTTGCCTTCTAATGTAGACAACTGTTAACCATACGGCGGCGGGGCAGCCTTAAAAGAACCAGGGGTATTGTGTCTCGAGCACACAAGGCAAACAAGAGCTTCTCCAAGAGGTGAGTGCGAAGTACGGTTTACAGCCACAGGCAATGGCCGCGGAGCTTTTTCTTTAACAGATTCTAATATGTGGAACACGTCACCAACTTGCATCGGACGGTCTTTCAACTGTAGCGCAATTTAAGTTTTCACTTGATATTGTGTCTAAAAACGAGCCAAACAAGTGATCACTGCATAACTGGGATTTTGCATTGTGGATATGTAACGTTATTTCATTATTGTGTCAGCTGTGTCAAATGTGTCAAATGCAAGTGTTTTTTAGCATGCGTTTTATCTAGCCTTTTATCTAGATAGGAATCCTGGGCATGACATAGCCCCTCTGTGTCTCCTTGAAGTTATTTCTGTACGTGGACAAATTAAGAACGAGAATGTCCTCAGTGTGGGTAGCCAGAGTGCAAGAAGCCCAGTCGTGTTCTCCTCGCAGGAGTTGCCTCGCTGGTGGCGCACAAAATGCCACACAACCACGCTCAAAGGGCTACCCAGGCGAAATCTTTGTGGGCGTGCCTCGTTGGCGCAGTTAGGCAGCGCGTCAGTCTCATAATCTGAAGGTCGTGAGTTCGAGCCTCACACGGGGCAGCGTGACTTTTTACGACCGGTTTGAGACATTTGCCCCATATCCCTTGCGCACATTGTCCTGGGCATCCACGGCCTGAGGGTCAGCGTGCCCTCCCTGGTGGTCTAGTGGCTAGGATTCGGCGCTCTCACCGCCGCGGCCCGGGTTCGATTCCCGGTCAGGGAACGCGCTTTTGATGTCCGTTTTGCCCTTTTCACCGGGTTCTGCGAAACGCTGGCTTCGAGGGCAAGGATCGCAGCGCCTCCGAGAGGCAAAGCGCCACTGCCTCCGGGCCATCGACCTGAGGTTGGCCGGCAAAATTGCCTGCCCTCCGCCATCTGAGCAATCAGAGCCTGGGGTGTCCTCTGCTATACTGAGGCATGTTGACAAAGCACAGCAAACACCCAACGTGTTCGAGGACGGAGTAAAAACACAATCGAGCCAGCCAGGAGTCGAACCTAGAATCTTCTGATCCGTAGTCAGACGCGTTATCCATTGCGCCACTGGCCCCACGCAGGGCAACCATGCTTGGAGAAGACAGCTGGATTCTGGAGGTCGGCATGCAGAGCTGCCAAACTTCATCTCTATCAAAATGGAAAACAGGGTTGTCCTCCGCGTGCCTGTCATCTTTGAAAAGGACGCTCACTCGGAAGAAACCACGAGAAACAGCACGGGGGCTCCAATAAGGGCAACAGAATGTCAGAAGTGGGATTCGAACCCACGCCTCCAGAGGAGACTGCGACCTGAACGCAGCGCCTTAGACCGCTCGGCCATCCTGACCCCCGCCGCTGGCCCGGACGAGCCCATTTGGCTCGTCAGCGAATGTTACGGTATATCTTTTGGAATGACTCCAGATTTTGTTGCCTTTATGTAGCTCATCTTTAATTCTGATTTATTTCTTCTTGACCACCTTGAAATGGTGATGAATGTAAATTTTTCGAAATGAGGAAGAATGTGCCCGAAGCCTTTCATTTGCCAAAAGGACACGCAACCCGTCTTCGTTTGCCCTGTAACGGATGCTGTCAAAGTGGTTTTGCATTTAAAGATCTTTTTCCCCTTTCTCATACTGCATTAGAACAAGGTCACAAAAAGAAATATCCATTCTCAGACCCTACTCGGTCTACATGAACGCGTCAGAAAAACACTTGATCAAAAGCAGATGATGCCATTATTGCAATTTAACAAAAAAGCGCCATCTTTGTACTTTTCACAGCCGTTTTTTATGGTCCACGTTTGCCTTCTAATGTAGACAACTGTTAACCATACGGCGGCGGGGCAGCCTTAAAAGAACCAGGGGTATTGTGTCTCGAGCACACAAGGCAAACAAGAGCTTCTCCAAGAGGTGAGTGCGAAGTACGGTTTACAGCCACAGGCAATGGCCGCGGAGCTTTTTCTTTAACAGATTCTAATATGTGGAACACGTCACCAACTTGCATCGGACGGTCTTTCAACTGTAGCGCAATTTAAGTTTTCACTTGATATTGTGTCTAAAAACGAGCCAAACAAGTGATCACTGCATAACTGGGATTTTGCATTGTGGATATGTAACGTTATTTCATTATTGTGTCAGCTGTGTCAAATGTGTCAAATGCAAGTGTTTTTTAGCATGCGTTTTATCTAGCCTTTTATCTAGATAGGAATCCTGGGCATGACATAGCCCCTCTGTGTCTCCTTGAAGTTATTTCTGTACGTGGACAAATTAAGAACGAGAATATCCTCAGTGTGGGTAGCCAGAGTGCAAGAAGCCCAGTCGTGTTCTCCTCGCAGGAGTTGCCTCGCTGGTGGCGCACAAAATGCCACACAACCACGCTCAAAGGGCTACCCAGGCGGAATCTTTGTGGGCGTGCCTTGTTGGCGCAGTTAGGCAGCGCGTCAGTCTCATAATCTGAAGGTCGTGAGTTCGAGCCTCACACGGGGCAGCGTGACTTTTTAAGACCGGTTTGAGACATTTGCCCCATATCCCTTGCGCACATTGTCCCGGGCATCCACGGCCTGAGGGTCAGCGTGCCCTCCCTGGTGGTCTAGTGGCTAGGATTCGGCGCTCTCACCGCCGCAGCCCGGGTTCGATTCCCGGTCAGGGAACGCGCTTTTGATGTCCGTTTTGCCCTTTTCACCGGGTTCTGCGAAACGCTGGCTTCGAGGGCAAGGATCGCAGCGCCTCCGGGAGGCAAAGCGCCACTGCCTCCGGGCCATCGACCTGAGGTTGGCCGGCAAAATTGCCTGCCCTCCGCCATCTGAGCAATCAGAGCCTGGGGTGTCCTCTGCTATACTGAGGCATGTTGACAAAGCACAGCAAACACCCAACGTGTTCGAGGACGGAGTAAAAACACAATCGAGCCAGCCAGGAGTCGAACCTAGAATCTTCTGATCCGTAGTCAGACGCGTTATCCATTGCGCCACTGGCCCCGCGCAGGTCAACCATGCTTGGAGAAGACAGCTGGATTCTGGAGGTCGGCATGCAGAGCTGCCAAACTTCATCTCTATCAAAATGGGAAACAGGGTTGTCCTCCGCGTGCCTGTCGTCTTTGAAAAGGACGCTCACTCGGAAGAAACCACGAGAAACAGCACGGGGGGCTCCAATAAGGGCAACAGAATGTCAGAAGTGGGATTCGAACCCACGCCTCCAGAGGAGACTGCGACCTGAACGCAGCGCCTTAGACCGCTCGGCCATCCTGACCCCTGCCGCTGGCCCGGACGAGCCCATTTGGCTCGTCAGCGAATGTTACGGTATATCTTTTGGAATGACTCCAGATTTTGTTGCCTTCATGTAGCTCATCTTTAATTCTGATTTATTTCTTCTTGACCACCTTGAAATGGTGATGAATGTAAATTTTTCGAAATGAGGAAGAATGTGCCCGAAGCCTTTCATTTGCCAAAAGGACACGCAACCCGTCTTCGTTTGCCCTGTAACGGATGCTGTCAAAGTGGTTTTGCATTTAAAGATCTTTTTCCCCTTTCTCATACTGCATTAGAACAAGGTCACAAAAAGAAATATCCATTCTCAGACCCTACTCGGTCTACATGAACGCGTCAGAAAAACACTTGATCAAAAGCAGATGATGCCATTATTGCAATTTAACAAAAAAGCGCCATCTTTGTACTTTTCACAGCCGTTTTTTATGGTCCACGTTTGCCTTCTAATGTAGACAACTGTTAACCATACGGCGGCGGGGCAGCCTTAAAAGAACCAGGGGTATTGTGTCTCGAGCACACAAGGCAAACAAGAGCTTCTCCAAGAGGTGAGTGCGAAGTACGGTTTACAGCCACAGGCAATGGCCGCGGAGCTTTTTCTTTAACAGATTCTAATATGTGGAACACGTCACCAACTTGCATCGGACGGTCTTTCAACTGTAGCGCAATTTAAGTTTTCACTTGATATTGTGTCTAAAAACGAGCCAAACAAGTGATCACTGCATAACTGGGATTTTGCATTGTGGATATGTAACGTTATTTCATTATTGTGTCAGCTGTGTCAAATGTGTCAAATGCAAGTGTTTTTTAGCATGCGTTTTATCTAGCCTTTTATCTAGATAGGAATCCTGGGCATGACATAGCCCCTCTGTGTCTCCTTGAAGTTATTTCTGTACGTGGACAAATTAAGAACGAGAATGTCCTCAGTGTGGGTAGCCAGAGTGCAAGAAGCCCAGTCGTGTTCTCCTCGCAGGAGTTGCCTCGCTGGTGGCGCACAAAATGCCACACAACCACGCTCAAAGGGCTACCCAGGCGGAATCTTTGTGGGCGTGCCTCGTTGGCGCAGTTAGGCAGCGCGTCAGTCTCATAATCTGAAGGTCGTGAGTTCGAGCCTCACACGGGGCAGCGTGACTTTTTACGACCGGTTTGAGACATTTGCCCCATATCCCTTGCGCACATTGTCCTGGGCATCCACGGCCTGAGGGTCAGCGTGCCCTCCCTGGTGGTCTAGTGGCTAGGATTCGGCGCTCTCACCGCCGCGGCCCGGGTTCGATTCCCGGTCAGGGAACGCGCTTTTGATGTCCGTTTTGCCCTTTTCACCGGGTTCTGCGAAACGCTGGCTTCGAGGGCAAGGATCGCAGCGCCTCCGAGAGGCAAAGCGCCACTGCCTCCGGGCCATCGACCTGAGGTTGGCCGGCAAAATTGCCTGCCCTCCGCCATCTGAGCAATCAGAGCCTGGGGTGTCCTCTGCTATACTGAGGCATGTTGACAAAGCACAGCAAACACCCAACGTGTTCGAGGACGGAGTAAAAACACAATCGAGCCAGCCAGGAGTCGAACCTAGAATCTTCTGATCCGTAGTCAGACGCGTTATCCATTGCGCCACTGGCCCCACGCAGGGCAACCATGCTTGGAGAAGACAGCTGGATTCTGGAGGTCGGCATGCAGAGCTGCCAAACTTCATCTCTATCAAAATGGGAAACAGGGTTGTCCTCCGCGTGCCTGTCGTCTTTGAAAAGGACGCTCACTCGGAAGAAACCACGAGAAACAGCACGGGGGCTCCAATAAGGGCAACAGAATGTCAGAAGTGGGATTCGAACCCACGCCTCCAGAGGAGACTGCGACCTGAACGCAGCGCCTTAGACCGCTCGGCCATCCTGACCCCCGCCGCTGGCCCGGACGAGCCCATTTGGCTCGTCAGCGAATGTTACGGTATATCTTTTGGAATGACTCCAGATTTTGTTGCCTTTATGTAGCTCATCTTTAATTCTGATTTATTTCTTCTTGACCACCTTGAAATGGTGATGAATGTGGATTTTTCGAAATGAGGAAGAATGTGCCCGAAGCCTTTCATTTGCCAAAAGGACACGCAACCCGTCTTCGTTTGCCCTGTAACGGATGCTGTCAAAGTGGTTTTGCATTTAAAGATCTTTTTCCCCTTTCTCATACTGCATTAGAACAAGGTCACAAAAAGAAATATCCATTCTCAGACCCTACTCGGTCTACATGAACGCGTCAGAAAAACACTTGATCAAAAGCAGATGATGCCATTATTGCAATTTAACAAAAAAGCGCCATCTTTGTACTTTTCACAGCCGTTTTTTATGGTCCACGTTTGCCTTCTAATGTAGACAACTGTTAACCATACGGCGGCGGGGCAGCCTTAAAAGAACCAGGGGTATTGTGTCTCGAGCACACAAGGCAAACAAGAGCTTCTCCAAGAGGTGAGTGCGAAGTACGGTTTACAGCCACAGGCAATGGCCGCGGAGCTTTTTCTTTAACAGATTCTAATATGTGGAACACGTCACCAACTTGCATCGGACGGTCTTTCAACTGTAGCACAATTTAAGTTTTCACTTGATATTGTGTCTAAAAACGAGCCAAACAAGTGATCACTGCATAACTGGGATTTTGCATTGTGGATATGTATTGTTATTTCATTATTGTGTCAGCTGTGTCAAATGTGTCAAATGCAAGTGTTTTTTAGCATGCGTTTTATCTAGCCTTTTATCTAGATAGGAATCCTGGGCATGACATAGCCCCTCTGTGTCTCCTTGAAGTTATTTCTGTACGTGGACAAATTAAGAACGAGAATGTCCTCAGTGTGGGTAGCCAGAGTGCAAGAAGCCCAGTCGTGTTCTCCTCGCAGGAGTTGCCTCGCTGGTGGCGCACAAAATGCCACACAACCACGCTCAAAGGGCTACCCAGGCGGAAACTTTGTGGGCGTGCCTCGTTGGCGCAGTTAGGCAGCGCGTCAGTCTCATAATCTGAAGGTCGTGAGTTCGAGCCTCACACGGGGCAGCGTGACTTTTTAAGACCGGTTTGAGACATTTGCCCCATATCCCTTGCGCACATTGTCCCGGGCATCCACGGCCTGAGGGTCAGCGTGCCCTCCCTGGTGGTCTAGTGGCTAGGATTCGGCGCTCTCACCGCCGCGGCCCGGGTTCGATTCCCGGTCAGGGAATGCGCTTTTGATGTCCGTTTTGCCCTTTTCACCGGGTTCTGCGAAACGCTGGCTTCGAGGGCAAGGATCGCAACGCCTCCGGGAGGCAAAGCGCCACTGCCTCCGGGCCATCGACCTGAGGTTGGCCGGCAAAATTGCCTGCCCTCCGCCATCTGAGCAATCAGAGCCTGGGGTGTCCTCTGCTATACTGAGGCATGTTGACAAAGCACAGCAAACACCCAACGTGTTCGAGGACGGAGTAAAAACACAATCGAGCCAGCCGGGAGTCGAACCTAGAATCTTCTGATCCGTAGTCAGACGCGTTATCCATTGCGCCACTGGCCCCACGCAGGGCAACCATGCTTGGAGAAGACAGCTGGATTCTGGAGGTCGGCATGCAGAGCTGCCAAACTTCATCTCTATCAAAATGGGAAACAGGGTTGTCCTCCGCGTGCCTGTCGTCTTTGAAAAGGACGCTCACTCGGAAGAAACCACGAGAAACAGCACGGGGGCTCCAATAAGGGCAACAGAATGTCAGAAGTGGGATTCGAACCCACGCCTCCAGAGGAGACTGCGACCTGAACGCAGCGCCTTAGACCGCTCGGCCATCCTGACCCCCGCCGCTGGCCCGGACGAGCCCATTTGGCTCGTCAGCGAATGTTACGGTATATCTTTTGGAATGACTCCAGATTTTGTTGCCTTTATGTAGCTCATCTTTAATTCTGATTTATTTCTTCTTGACCACCTTGAAATGGTGATGAATGTGGATTTTTCGAAATGAGGAAGAATGTGCCCGAAGCCTTTCATTTGCCAAAAGGACACGCAACCCGTCTTCGTTTGCCCTGTAACGGATGCTGTCAAAGTGGTTTTGCATTTAAAGATCTTTTTCCCCTTTCTCATACTGCATTAGAACAAGGTCACAAAAAGAAATATCCATTCTCAGACCCTACTCGGTCTACATGAACGCGTCAGAAAAACACTTGATCAAAAGCAGATGATGCCATTATTGCAATTTAACAAAAAAGCGCCATCTTTGTACTTTTCACAGCCGTTTTTTATGGTCCACGTTTGCCTTCTAATGTAGACAACTGTTAACCATACGGCGGCGGGGCAGCCTTAAAAGAACCAGGGGTATTGTGTCTCGAGCACACAAGGCAAACAAGAGCTTCTCCAAGAGGTGAGTGCGAAGTACGGTTTACAGCCACAGGCAATGGCCGCGGAGCTTTTTCTTTAACAGATTCTAATATGTGGAACACGTCACCAACTTGCATCGGACGGTCTTTCAACTGTAGCACAATTTAAGTTTTCACTTGATATTGTGTCTAAAAACGAGCCAAACAAGTGATCACTGCATAACTGGGATTTTGCATTGTGGATATGTATTGTTATTTCATTATTGTGTCAGCTGTGTCAAATGTGTCAAATGCAAGTGTTTTTTAGCATGCGTTTTATCTAGCCTTTTATCTAGATAGGAATCCTGGGCATGACATAGCCCCTCTGTGTCTCCTTGAAGTTATTTCTGTACGTGGACAAATTAAGAACGAGAATGTCCTCAGTGTGGGTAGCCAGAGTGCAAGAAGCCCAGTCGTGTTCTCCTCGCAGGAGTTGCCTCGCTGGTGGCGTACAAAATGCCACACAACCACGCTCAAAGGGCTACCCAGGCGGAAACTTTGTGGGCGTGCCTCGTTGGCGCAGTTAGGCAGCGCGTCAGTCTCATAATCTGAAGGTCGTGAGTTCGAGCCTCACACGGGGCAGCGTGACTTTTTAAGACCGGTTTGAGACATTTGCCCCATATCCCTTGCGCACATTGTCCCGGGCATCCACGGCCTGAGGGTCAGCGTGCCCTCCCTGGTGGTCTAGTGGCTAGGATTCGGCGCTCTCACCGCCGCGGCCCGGGTTCGATTCCCGGTCAGGGAATGCGCTTTTGATGTCCGTTTTGCCCTTTTCACCGGGTTCTGCGAAACGCTGGCTTCGAGGGCAAGGATCGCAACGCCTCCGGGAGGCAAAGCGCCACTGCCTCCGGGCCATCGACCTGAGGTTGGCCGGCAAAATTGCCTGCCCTCCGCCATCTGAGCAATCAGAGCCTGGGGTGTCCTCTGCTATACTGAGGCATGTTGACAAAGCACAGCAAACACCCAACGTGTTCGAGGACGGAGTAAAAACACAATCGAGCCAGCCGGGAGTCGAACCTAGAATCTTCTGATCCGTAGTCAGACGCGTTATCCATTGCGCCACTGGCCCCACGCAGGGCAACCATGCTTGGAGAAGACAGCTGGATTCTGGAGGTCGGCATGCAGAGCTGCCAAACTTCATCTCTATCAAAATGGGAAACAGGGTTGTCCTCCGCGTGCCTGTCGTCTTTGAAAAGGACGCTCACTCGGAAGAAACCACGAGAAACAGCACGGGGGCTCCAATAAGGGCAACAGAATGTCAGAAGTGGGATTCGAACCCACGCCTCCAGAGGAGACTGCGACCTGAACGCAGCGCCTTAGACCGCTCGGCCATCCTGACCCCCGCCGCTGGCCCGGACGAGCCCATTTGGCTCGTCAGCGAATGTTACGGTATATCTTTTGGAATGACTCCAGATTTTGTTGCCTTCATGTAGCTCATCTTTAATTCTGATTTATTTCTTCTTGACCACCTTGAAATGGTGATGAATGTGGATTTTTCGAAATGAGGAAGAATGTGCCCGAAGCCTTTCATTTGCCAAAAGGACACGCAACCCGTCTTCGTTTGCCCTGTAACGGATGCTGTCAAAGTGGTTTTGCATTTAAAGATCTTTTTCCCCTTTCTCATACTGCATTAGAACAAGGTCACAAAAAGAAATATCCATTCTCAGACCCTACTCGGTCTACATGAACGCGTCAGAAAAACACTTGATCAAAAGCAGATGATGCCATTATTGCAATTTAACAAAAAAGCGCCATCTTTGTACTTTTCACAGCCGTTTTTTATGGTCCACGTTTGCCTTCTAATGTAGACAACTGTTAACCATACGGCGGCGGGGCAGCCTTAAAAGAACCAGGGGTATTGTGTCTCGAGCACACAAGGCAAACAAGAGCTTCTCCAAGAGGTGAGTGCGAAGTACGGTTTACAGCCACAGGCAATGGCCGCGGAGCTTTTTCTTTAACAGATTCTAATATGTGGAACACGTCACCAACTTGCATCGGACGGTCTTTCAACTGTAGCACAATTTAAGTTTTCACTTGATATTGTGTCTAAAAACGAGCCAAACAAGTGATCACTGCATAACTGGGATTTTGCATTGTGGATATGTATTGTTATTTCATTATTGTGTCAGCTGTGTCAAATGTGTCAAATGCAAGTGTTTTTTAGCATGCGTTTTATCTAGCCTTTTATCTAGATAGGAATCCTGGGCATGACATAGCCCCTCTGTGTCTCCTTGAAGTTATTTCTGTACGTGGACAAATTAAGAACGAGAATGTCCTCAGTGTGGGTAGCCAGAGTGCAAGAAGCCCAGTCGTGTTCTCCTCGCAGGAGTTGCCTCGCTGGTGGCGCACAAAATGCCACACAACCACGCTCAAAGGGCTACCCAGGCGGAAACTTTGTGGGCGTGCCTCGTTGGCGCAGTTAGGCAGCGCGTCAGTCTCATAATCTGAAGGTCGTTAGTTCGAGCCTCACACGGGGCAGCGTGACTTTTTACGACCGGTTTGAGACATTTGCCCCATATCCCTTGCGCACATTGTCCCGGGCATCCACGGCCTGAGGGTCAGCGTGCCCTCCCTGGTGGTCTAGTGGCTAGGATTCGGCGCTCTCACCGCCGCGGCCCGGGTTCGATTCCCGGTCAGGGAACGCGCTTTTGATGTCCGTTTTGCCCTTTTCACCGGGTTCTGCGAAACGCTGGCTTCGAGGGCAAGGATCGCAACGCCTCCGGGAGGCAAAGCGCCACTGCCTCCGGGCCATCGACCTGAGGTTGGCCGGCAAAATTGCCTGCCCTCCGCCATCTGAGCAATCAGAGCCTGGGGTGTCCTCTGCTATACTGAGGCATGTTGACAAAGCACAGCAAACACCCAACGTGTTCGAGGACGGAGTAAAAACACAATCAAGCCAGCCAGGAGTCGAACCTAGAATCTTCTGATCCGTAGTCAGACGCGTTATCCATTGCGCCACTGGCCCCACGCAGGGCAACCATGCTTGGAGAAGACAGCTGGATTCTGGAGGTCGGCATGCAGAGCTGCCAAACTTCATCTCTATCAAAATGGGAAACAGGGTTGTCCTCCGCGTGCCTGTCGTCTTTGAAAAGGACGCTCACTCGGAAGAAACCACGAGAAACAGCACGGGGGGCTCCAATAAGGGCAACAGAATGTCAGAAGTGGGATTCGAACCCACGCCTCCAGAGGAGACTGCGACCTGAACGCAGCGCCTTAGACCGCTCGGCCATCCTGACCCCCGCCGCTGGCCCGGACGAGCCCATTTGGCTCGTCAGCGAATGTTACGGTATATCTTTTGGAATGACTCCAGATTTTGTTGCCTTCATGTAGCTCATCTTTAATTCTGATTTATTTCTTCTTGACCACCTTGAAATGGTGATGAATGTAAATTTTTCGAAATGAGGAAGAATGTGCCCGAAGCCTTTCATTTGCCAAAAGGACACGCAACCCGTCTTCGTTTGCCCTGTAACGGATGCTGTCAAAGTGGTTTTGCATTTAAAGATCTTTTTCCCCTTTCTCATACTGCATTAGAACAAGGTCACAAAAAGAAATATAGCTGCAAGCAGCGATTAGCGGGGTTCAAGCGATCTGGGACCTTAAAGGGGTCATAGCGTGAAAATCTGACTTTTTCCAAGTGTAAGTGCTATAATTGGGTCCCCAGTGCTTATATCAACCTAGAAAACATGAAAAAGATAAAAAATAAAATAATCGAGAGCACAATTGAATTTCAATTACAACAAACCACCATCATTGTGATCAGTGTTTGCATTTCATCCACTCATTTGCATTTTAAAGGAAACACCCAAAAACTGCACAATTTTGCTCAGGCCTACAAAGTGTCAATTTTAACATGCTATAATAAATGATCTGTGGAGTATTTTGAGATAACACTTCACATACACACTCTGGGTACACAAACAATTTATTTTACATCTTTAAAAAATCTCATTATATGAACCTTTAAGACCTTTAAGGGCATGCCTGTTTAGATTTGCTGCATTGTTATCAAATATACTTAGAATATGAAATACTAACATGTTACCAATTAGGTAAATTTTCTGAAGAGAAAATTATGTGGTGCATGCTGTTGAAACAAAATGTTTCAAAAATTGTTAACATGAGACAAAACAGCCCACCACAATTTCTCTACGATGTTCTGATATAGAGATATAGGTCTCATATGGCTAATCTATAACACAGCAATGATGAAGAATAAGCTAAAACACATACATGCATTTACACACAGAAGCAGAAATGGCAGGGTTAGGAAATAAGACTTTGAAATAAATGACCAATCTCCATATGCTTGGTGTCCTTTAAGAGTTCATCAACCTATTTAAATGTTTATCCTATGTTCGAATGTCACATGACTGTTAAAACGGATACCGTCAGAATGATTGACGAAATGTTATTTTAACATAATAATACTGACTTCATAAAGTTAAATCATGCATCCATTGATGAAACCTGTGAACACAATTTCATTGAGTATACATTTTAAATACTAAATAATAATTTTAGCCAGCAGATGGCAGAAGATGACCTTCTGCCATCTGTTGGCTAAAATTATTGTTTTCCTTTTACAATTAATTTAACATAAAATTAGTATTGAATATTTAAAAGTAAATAAAGGTAGACACATTTTTAACTCAAATCCTGATAAGCATGCTCTTAAGTATATTAATGAGGGTCTGTGTTTCACACAGAGAGTATATATTTTTCATATAATCCTTTTATTGTGTTATTGTAAGAGAATACTAATTTATGGATTTGGAAACAATAAAGCAAAGTTACATATTTTAATAGAAACATTTTTAGGCTCTGTCATGTTAAATTGTCAAATAGTGGTATAGCTCTGCAATTATTTTCATGTGATTTTAGGCTGGGCCAATAAATAACTGATCCAGATATGTTTTCAATATCAAATTATGTCAATAACAAATGTCATGTTATTTAGTAGATTTGCAGCAGATTTGCTGGTGAGCATTTGTCTGTGTTACTTTCATAAAGTGCTGCTTTTTAGTTGGGTTCTAGCAGGTCATTTATGTGAATAATAACCAATTGCATTATCACATGAAGTTTTTGGTGCAATATTTGAAAAATAACATATAAAAATGTAACAACTTTGTATTATACATCATGTCAGGACACGTTTATGTCATGGAAGGTAGAATAGAATCCTAATGCTACTGATGTAAATAAATGGAGATAATGAAAAACTTTAATCCATATCTTTATGAGTTCCTTTAAACACACATGCTGCAATTCAGTCGTACAAATGGCACCTACACCAATGTGTGACATCACATGAAATCTATGCTTACAAAAGCAGGTATTCAAATTCATTACATTTTGTATTTGATATACCTTTACACACAGAGGACAGAAAAATGTACTGCGCTGATTTTATTGTTGTTGACTGAAAAAATTCTAGTAGTTTTGAAAAGTTGTTTTTGTAATTCAAAGCTAAACAACTAAAGGAATAAGACGTACAATTGGTGATAACAATTTGGCATTCATATTTGCTCACAGACTACAGGAAATTGTATTGCATTGGCTTTAGTGGTGTTGAGTGAAAAACCAAGTATTAGTTCACAAAATAGTTTTTTCATATAAACATAAACATATAGAGCAGTGGTTCTCTACTCCGTTTCTGGAGAACCACTGCTCTGCACATTTTGTATGTTTCTCTCATCTGACACAATCAGTTTAGTTAATAGAGATCTCTACTATTGTGCTGATTATGTGAAGCAGGTGTGTTGAGAACCACTGATCTAGAGAACTGTTTACTTTGCACACATTGTGTTAGATGCAAAGATTTTCAGAAAGATGAACTAAAAATCCTCACAGACACTTGGAAACATAAGACCAACAGTCCCATGAGTTTAGTTGTAATCACACACCATTAGGCTTGACTCGTACATGGTTAATACTGGTTGGCTGTTGAGTGGCATGTTTTCAAAGATAAATAATTATCCTCATAGACCATTATAAGAACCTGAAAGTAGATGTAATGTGCAAAATAACAAGTAGGTCAGACAAATATTTATGTGTCATATACATATGCTATAGTTATGGTTATTTGTTCTTAAGTTATAGCGCCACCTAATGGACAATCTCTGCAATTTTTTGCATGTGACCTCAGCTTGGGTCTATACATATGTGTACCAAGTTTCATGTTGATATCTCATTCCTATCATAAATGATAGCAATTTAAGTATTTGTGGCCCCGCCTCTTCGTACTTTTGACCGTAGTGTTGCGACGACGAGTGCAAAGTTCAACTTTTTTTTGATAATTATTGATATTCAGTGTCTAAGGAATATTCCAGCACTGGATTGGTTCAGATCGGTCAAAAAACCTAGGACTAGTTCGCAAAAGTAGGTTTAAGAGAAAATTATGAATATCTAACAAACGATTCGACTGAGACAAGTGCTTCTTGAGGAAAAGTTGTTCATTAAATGTAGCTCTATTAAATGATATAAAGATCTTGTTGATATCTGAAACACTGCATAATACACAATCACTTAAACATTGAAAAAACGTGATAGCGCCTCCCGGAGGCCGAATTTTTTCTTACTCTGCACAGACCTTCATGGCCAAGAGACAAACAGGTCCACCACGTTTCGTTTCGATCGGCCTCCGTTAACCCTGCCCAATAGCTGCTTTTTCTTGATTGGCCGATGGCGGCCATGTTTTTTGAGCTACGCGAAATTCCTTTCCCACACAGATAGTACCCTAGACCAAGAGCACCCGTGCCAAATCTCAAGTTGATCGGTCCCATATTTCTCTAGTTACAGCTCTTCAAAGTTGAAGTAGTGTTATAGCGCCAACTAGTGGTCAAGCGATGCAATTTTTTGCACGTGACCCCAGAATAGTCCGCTGTATATGTGTACCAAATTTGGTTTCGATACCTCTTTCCAATCCCAAGTTACAGCCATTGAAGTCCAAGAGGCTCCGCCCATTGGGGGCGTTTGGGCGTGGCTTGACGACGACGAGTATAAAGTTCAACTTTTTTTTGATAACTTTTCATATTCACACTCCAAGGAATATTACAGCACTGGAACGGTTCCGATCGGACAAAAAACCTAGGACTAGTTCGTTTTTATTTTTTTCGACAAAATCGAAAATAGCGAACAAATTTTCATGACGGAAATGAAATCGGAGATATACGTTTTGTTCGTCTTGACGCAAGGAATCCAGGGATATAAGACACTTGACATTTGGACAAGAATTCTGGGAGTTATGAGCATCAACGCGTTTGTTATCGCTATAGCGCCACCTATAGGCCAATCGGGTTGAAACTCTATCAACCTCTCCCCAAATTGGGTCCTACCATTTGGCCAAGTCTCAAGTCTCTAGGCCTTACGGTTTGGTCTGCACGATCCGTTTTACGGCAGAAGAAAAATAATAAAAAGAAAAAAATCCATACAAATACAATAGGGTTTCAGCCCTTCGGGCTTGAACCCCTAAATATCCATTCTCAGACCCTACTCGGTCTACATGAACGCGTCAGAAAAACACTTGATCAAAAGCAGATGATGCCATTATTGCAATTTAACAAAAAAGCGCCATCTTTGTACTTTTCACAGCCGTTTTTTATGGTCCACGTTTGCCTTCTAATGTAGACAACTGTTAACCATACGGCGGCGGGGCAGCCTTAAAAGAACCAGGGGTATTGTGTCTCGAGCACACAAGGCAAACAAGAGCTTCTCCAAGAGGTGAGTGCGAAGTACGGTTTACAGCCACAGGCAATGGCCGCGGAGCTTTTTCTTTAACAGATTCTAATATGTGGAACACGTCACCAACTTGCATCGGACGGTCTTTCAACTGTAGCACAATTTAAGTTTTCACTTGATATTGTGTCTAAAAACGAGCCAAACAAGTGATCACTGCATAACTGGGATTTTGCATTGTGGATATGTAACGTTATTTCATTATTGTGTCAGCTGTGTCAAATGTGTCAAATGCAAGTGTTTTTTAGCATGCGTTTTATCTAGCCTTTTATCTAGATAGGAATCCTGGGCATGACATAGCCCCTCTGTGTCTCCTTGAAGTTATTTCTGTACGTGGACAAATTAAGAACGAGAATGTCCTCAGTGTGGGTAGCCAGAGTGCAAGAAGCCCAGTCGTGTTCTCCTCGCAGGAGTTGCCTCGCTGGTGGCGCACAAAATGCCACACAACCACGCTCAAAGGGCTACCCAGGCGAAATCTTTGTGGGCGTGCCTCGTTGGCGCAGTTAGGCAGCGCGTCAGTCTCATAATCTGAAGGTCGTGAGTTCGAGCCTCACACGGGGCAGCGTGACTTTTTACGACCGGTTTGAGACATTTGCCCCATATCCCTTGCGCACATTGTCCTGGGCATCCACGGCCTGAGGGTCAGCGTGCCCTCCCTGGTGGTCTAGTGGCTAGGATTCGGCGCTCTCACCGCCGCGGCCCGGGTTCGATTCCCGGTCAGGGAACGCGCTTTTGATGTCCGTTTTGCCCTTTTCACCGGGTTCTGCGAAACGCTGGCTTCGAGGGCAAGGATCGCAGCGCCTCCGAGAGGCAAAGCGCCACTGCCTCCGGGCCATCGACCTGAGGTTGGCCGGCAAAATTGCCTGCCCTCCGCCATCTGAGCAATCAGAGCCTGGGGTGTCCTCTGCTATACTGAGGCATGTTGACAAAGCACAGCAAACACCCAACGTGTTCGAGGACGGAGTAAAAACACAATCGAGCCAGCCAGGAGTCGAACCTAGAATCTTCTGATCCGTAGTCAGACGCGTTATCCATTGCGCCACTGGCCCCACGCAGGGCAACCATGCTTGGAGAAGACAGCTGGATTCTGGAGGTCGGCATGCAGAGCTGCCAAACTTCATCTCTATCAAAATGGGAAACAGGGTTGTCCTCCGCGTGCCTGTCGTCTTTGAAAAGGACGCTCACTCGGAAGAAACCACGAGAAACAGCACGGGGGCTCCAATAAGGGCAACAGAATGTCAGAAGTGGGATTCGAACCCACGCCTCCAGAGGAGACTGCGACCTGAACGCAGCGCCTTAGACCGCTCGGCCATCCTGACCCCCGCCGCTGGCCCGGACGAGCCCATTTGGCTCGTCAGCGAATGTTACGGTATATCTTTTGGAATGACTCCAGATTTTGTTGCCTTTATGTAGCTCATCTTTAATTCTGATTTATTTCTTCTTGACCACCTTGAAATGGTGATGAATGTGGATTTTTCGAAATGAGGAAGAATGTGCCCGAAGCCTTTCATTTGCCAAAAGGACACGCAACCCGTCTTCGTTTGCCCTGTAACGGATGCTGTCAAAGTGGTTTTGCATTTAAAGATCTTTTTCCCCTTTCTCATACTGCATTAGAACAAGGTCACAAAAAGAAATATCCATTCTCAGACCCTACTCGGTCTACATGAACGCGTCAGAAAAACACTTGATCAAAAGCAGATGATGCCATTATTGCAATTTAACAAAAAAGCGCCATCTTTGTACTTTTCACAGCCGTTTTTTATGGTCCACGTTTGCCTTCTAATGTAGACAACTGTTAACCATACGGCGGCGGGGCAGCCTTAAAAGAACCAGGGGTATTGTGTCTCGAGCACACAAGGCAAACAAGAGCTTCTCCAAGAGGTGAGTGCGAAGTACGGTTTACAGCCACAGGCAATGGCCGCGGAGCTTTTTCTTTAACAGATTCTAATATGTGGAACACGTCACCAACTTGCATCGGACGGTCTTTCAACTGTAGCACAATTTAAGTTTTCACTTGATATTGTGTCTAAAAACGAGCCAAACAAGTGATCACTGCATAACTGGGATTTTGCATTGTGGATATGTATTGTTATTTCATTATTGTGTCAGCTGTGTCAAATGTGTCAAATGCAAGTGTTTTTTAGCATGCGTTTTATCTAGCCTTTTATCTAGATAGGAATCCTGGGCATGACATAGCCCCTCTGTGTCTCCTTGAAGTTATTTCTGTACGTGGACAAATTAAGAACGAGAATGTCCTCAGTGTGGGTAGCCAGAGTGCAAGAAGCCCAGTCGTGTTCTCCTCGCAGGAGTTGCCTCGCTGGTGGCGCACAAAATGCCACACAACCACGCTCAAAGGGCTACCCAGGCGGAAACTTTGTGGGCGTGCCTCGTTGGCGCAGTTAGGCAGCGCGTCAGTCTCATAATCTGAAGGTCGTGAGTTCGAGCCTCACACGGGGCAGCGTGACTTTTTAAGACCGGTTTGAGACATTTGCCCCATATCCCTTGCGCACATTGTCCCGGGCATCCACGGCCTGAGGGTCAGCGTGCCCTCCCTGGTGGTCTAGTGGCTAGGATTCGGCGCTCTCACCGCCGCGGCCCGGGTTCGATTCCCGGTCAGGGAACGCGCTTTTGATGTCCGTTTTGCCCTTTTCACCGGGTTCTGCGAAACGCTGGCTTCGAGGGCAAGGATCGCAACGCCTCCGGGAGGCAAAGCGCCACTGCCTCCGGGCCATCGACCTGAGGTTGGCCGGCAAAATTGCCTGCCCTCCGCCATCTGAGCAATCAGAGCCTGGGGTGTCCTCTGCTATACTGAGGCATGTTGACAAAGCACAGCAAACACCCAACGTGTTCGAGGACGGAGTAAAAACACAATCGAGCCAGCCAGGAGTCGAACCTAGAATCTTCTGATCCGTAGTCAGACGCGTTATCCATTGCGCCACTGGCCCCACGCAGGGCAACCATGCTTGGAGAAGACAGCTGGATTCTGGAGGTCGGCATGCAGAGCTGCCAAACTTCATCTCTATCAAAATGGGAAACAGGGTTGTCCTCCGCGTGCCTGTCGTCTTTGAAAAGGACGCTCACTCGGAAGAAACCACGAGAAACAGCACGGGGGGCTCCAATAAGGGCAACAGAATGTCAGAAGTGGGATTCGAACCCACGCCTCCAGAGGAGACTGCGACCTGAACGCAGCGCCTTAGACCGCTCGGCCATCCTGACCCCCGCCGCTGGCCCGGACGAGCCCATTTGGCTCGTCAGCGAATGTTACGGTATATCTTTTGGAATGACTCCAGATTTTGTTGCCTTCATGTAGCTCATCTTTAATTCTGATTTATTTCTTCTTGACCACCTTGAAATGGTGATGAATGTAAATTTTTCGAAATGAGGAAGAATGTGCCCGAAGCCTTTCATTTGCCAAAAGGACACGCAACCCGTCTTCGTTTGCCCTGTAACGGATGCTGTCAAAGTGGTTTTGCATTTAAAGATCTTTTTCCCCTTTCTCATACTGCATTAGAACAAGGTCACAAAAAGAAATATCCATTCTCAGACCCTACTCGGTCTACATGAACGCGTCAGAAAAACACTTGATCAAAAGCAGATGATGCCATTATTGCAATTTAACAAAAAAGCGCCATCTTTGTACTTTTCACAGCCGTTTTTTATGGTCCACGTTTGCCTTCTAATGTAGACAACTGTTAACCATACGGCGGCGGGGCAGCCTTAAAAGAACCAGGGGTATTGTGTCTCGAGCACACAAGGCAAACAAGAGCTTCTCCAAGAGGTGAGTGCGAAGTACGGTTTACAGCCACAGGCAATGGCCGCGGAGCTTTTTCTTTAACAGATTCTAATATGTGGAACACGTCACCAACTTGCATCGGACGGTCTTTCAACTGTAGCGCAATTTAAGTTTTCACTTGATATTGTGTCTAAAAACGAGCCAAACAAGTGATCACTGCATAACTGGGATTTTGCATTGTGGATATGTAACGTTATTTCATTATTGTGTCAGCTGTGTCAAATGTGTCAAATGCAAGTGTTTTTTAGCATGCGTTTTATCTAGCCTTTTATCTAGATAGGAATCCTGGGCATGACATAGCCCCTCTGTGTCTCCTTGAAGTTATTTCTGTACGTGGACAAATTAAGAACGAGAATGTCCTCAGTGTGGGTAGCCAGAGTGCAAGAAGCCCAGTCGTGTTCTCCTCGCAGGAGTTGCCTCGCTGGTGGCGCACAAAATGCCACACAACCACGCTCAAAGGGCTACCCAGGCGGAATCTTTGTGGGCGTGCCTCGTTGGCGCAGTTAGGCAGCGCGTCAGTCTCATAATCTGAAGGTCGTGAGTTCGAGCCTCACACGGGGCAGCGTGACTTTTTACGACCGGTTTGAGACATTTGCCCCATATCCCTTGCGCACATTGTCCTGGGCATCCACGGCCTGAGGGTCAGCGTGCCCTCCCTGGTGGTCTAGTGGCTAGGATTCGGCGCTCTCACCGCCGCGGCCCGGGTTCGATTCCCGGTCAGGGAACGCGCTTTTGATGTCCGTTTTGCCCTTTTCACCGGGTTCTGCGAAACGCTGGCTTCGAGGGCAAGGATCGCAGCGCCTCCGAGAGGCAAAGCGCCACTGCCTCCGGGCCATCGACCTGAGGTTGGCCGGCAAAATTGCCTGCCCTCCGCCATCTGAGCAATCAGAGCCTGGGGTGTCCTCTGCTATACTGAGGCATGTTGACAAAGCACAGCAAACACCCAACGTGTTCGAGGACGGAGTAAAAACACAATCGAGCCAGCCAGGAGTCGAACCTAGAATCTTCTGATCCGTAGTCAGACGCGTTATCCATTGCGCCACTGGCCCCACGCAGGGCAACCATGCTTGGAGAAGACAGCTGGATTCTGGAGGTCGGCATGCAGAGCTGCCAAACTTCATCTCTATCAAAATGGGAAACAGGGTTGTCCTCCGCGTGCCTGTCGTCTTTGAAAAGGACGCTCACTCGGAAGAAACCACGAGAAACAGCACGGGGGCTCCAATAAGGGCAACAGAATGTCAGAAGTGGTATTCGAACCCACGCCTCCAGAAGAGACTGCGACCTGAACGCAGCGCCTTAGACCGCTCGGCCATCCTGACCCCCGCCGCTGGCCCGGACGAGCCCATTTGGCTCGTCAGCGAATGTTACGGTATATCTTTTGGAATGACTCCAGATTTTGTTGCCTTTATGTAGCTCATCTTTAATTCTGATTTATTTCTTCTTGACCACCTTGAAATGGTGATGAATGTGGATTTTTCGAAATGAGGAAGAATGTGCCCGAAGCCTTTCATTTGCCAAAAGGACACGCAACCCGTCTTCGTTTGCCCTGTAACGG
Organism: Paramisgurnus dabryanus; assembly: GCF_030506205.2. Lineage (NCBI taxonomy): Eukaryota > Metazoa > Chordata > Actinopteri > Cypriniformes > Cobitidae > Paramisgurnus > Paramisgurnus dabryanus. The sequence continues at coordinate 35,083,267 of NC_133349.1, read as the reverse complement.
ATGCTGTCAAAGTGGTTTTGCATTTAAAGATCTTTTTCCCCTTTCTCATACTGCATTAGAACAAGGTCACAAAAAGAAATATCCATTCTCAGACCCTACTCGGTCTACATGAACGCGTCAGAAAAACACTTGATCAAAAGCAGATGATGCCATTATTGCAATTTAACAAAAAAGCGCCATCTTTGTACTTTTCACAGCCGTTTTTTATGGTCCACGTTTGCCTTCTAATGTAGACAACTGTTAACCATACGGCGGCGGGGCAGCCTTAAAAGAACCAGGGGTATTGTGTCTCGAGCACACAAGGCAAACAAGAGCTTCTCCAAGAGGTGAGTGCGAAGTACGGTTTACAGCCACAGGCAATGGCCGCGGAGCTTTTTCTTTAACAGATTCTAATATGTGGAACACGTCACCAACTTGCATCGGACGGTCTTTCAACTGTAGCACAATTTAAGTTTTCACTTGATATTGTGTCTAAAAACGAGCCAAACAAGTGATCACTGCATAACTGGGATTTTGCATTGTGGATATGTATTGTTATTTCATTATTGTGTCAGCTGTGTCAAATGTGTCAAATGCAAGTGTTTTTTAGCATGCGTTTTATCTAGCCTTTTATCTAGATAGGAATCCTGGGCATGACATAGCCCCTCTGTGTCTCCTTGAAGTTATTTCTGTACGTGGACAAATTAAGAACGAGAATGTCCTCAGTGTGGGTAGCCAGAGTGCAAGAAGCCCAGTCGTGTTCTCCTCGCAGGAGTTGCCTCGCTGGTGGCGCACAAAATGCCACACAACCACGCTCAAAGGGCTACCCAGGCGGAAACTTTGTGGGCGTGCCTCGTTGGCGCAGTTAGGCAGCGCGTCAGTCTCATAATCTGAAGGTCGTGAGTTCGAGCCTCACACGGGGCAGCGTGACTTTTTAAGACCGGTTTGAGACATTTGCCCCATATCCCTTGCGCACATTGTCCCGGGCATCCACGGCCTGAGGGTCAGCGTGCCCTCCCTGGTGGTCTAGTGGCTAGGATTCGGCGCTCTCACCGCCGCGGCCCGGGTTCGATTCCCGGTCAGGGAACGCGCTTTTGATGTCCGTTTTGCCCTTTTCACCGGGTTCTGCGAAACGCTGGCTTCGAGGGCAAGGATCGCAACGCCTCCGGGAGGCAAAGCGCCACTGCCTCCGGGCCATCGACCTGAGGTTGGCCGGCAAAATTGCCTGCCCTCCGCCATCTGAGCAATCAGAGCCTGGGGTGTCCTCTGCTATACTGAGGCATGTTGACAAAGCACAGCAAACACCCAACGTGTTCGAGGACGGAGTAAAAACACAATCGAGCCAGCCAGGAGTCGAACCTAGAATCTTCTGATCCGTAGTCAGACGCGTTATCCATTGCGCCACTGGCCCCACGCAGGGCAACCATGCTTGGAGAAGACAGCTGGATTCTGGAGGTCGGCATGCAGAGCTGCCAAACTTCATCTCTATCAAAATGGGAAACAGGGTTGTCCTCCGCGTGCTTGTCGTCTTTGAAAAGGACGCTCACTCGGAAGAAACCACGAGAAACAGCACGGGGGGCTCCAATAAGGGCAACAGAATGTCAGAAGTGGTATTCGAACCCACGCCTCCAGAAGAGACTGCGACCTGAACGCAGCGCCTTAGACCGCTCGGCCATCCTGACCCCCGCCGCTGGCCCGGACGAGCCCATTTGGCTCGTCAGCGAATGTTACGGTATATCTTTTGGAATGACTCCAGATTTTGTTGCCTTTATGTAGCTCATCTTTAATTCTGATTTATTTCTTCTTGACCACCTTGAAATGGTGATGAATGTGGATTTTTCGAAATGAGGAAGAATGTGCCCGAAGCCTTTCATTTGCCAAAAGGACACGCAACCCGTCTTCGTTTGCCCTGTAACGGATGCTGTCAAAGTGGTTTTGCATTTAAAGATCTTTTTCCCCTTTCTCATACTGCATTAGAACAAGGTCACAAAAAGAAATATCCATTCTCAGACCCTACTCGGTCTACATGAACGCGTCAGAAAAACACTTGATCAAAAGCAGATGATGCCATTATTGCAATTTAACAAAAAAGCGCCATCTTTGTACTTTTCACAGCCGTTTTTTATGGTCCACGTTTGCCTTCTAATGTAGACAACTGTTAACCATACGGCGGCGGGGCAGCCTTAAAAGAACCAGGGGTATTGTGTCTCGAGCACACAAGGCAAACAAGAGCTTCTCCAAGAGGTGAGTGCGAAGTACGGTTTACAGCCACAGGCAATGGCCGCGGAGCTTTTTCTTTAACAGATTCTAATATGTGGAACACGTCACCAACTTGCATCGGACGGTCTTTCAACTGTAGCACAATTTAAGTTTTCACTTGATATTGTGTCTAAAAACGAGCCAAACAAGTGATCACTGCATAACTGGGATTTTGCATTGTGGATATGTATTGTTATTTCATTATTGTGTCAGCTGTGTCAAATGTGTCAAATGCAAGTGTTTTTTAGCATGCGTTTTATCTAGCCTTTTATCTAGATAGGAATCCTGGGCATGACATAGCCCCTCTGTGTCTCCTTGAAGTTATTTCTGTACGTGGACAAATTAAGAACGAGAATGTCCTCAGTGTGGGTAGCCAGAGTGCAAGAAGCCCAGTCGTGTTCTCCTCGCAGGAGTTGCCTCGCTGGTGGCGCACAAAATGCCACACAACCACGCTCAAAGGGCTACCCAGGCGGAAACTTTGTGGGCGTGCCTCGTTGGCGCAGTTAGGCAGCGCGTCAGTCTCATAATCTGAAGGTCGTGAGTTCGAGCCTCACACGGGGCAGCGTGACTTTTTAAGACCGGTTTGAGACATTTGCCCCATATCCCTTGCGCACATTGTCCCGGGCATCCACGGCCTGAGGGTCAGCGTGCCCTCCCTGGTGGTCTAGTGGCTAGGATTCGGCGCTCTCACCGCCGCGGCCCGGGTTCGATTCCCGGTCAGGGAACGCGCTTTTGATGTCCGTTTTGCCCTTTTCACCGGGTTCTGCGAAACGCTGGCTTCGAGGGCAAGGATCGCAACGCCTCCGGGAGGCAAAGCGCCACTGCCTCCGGGCCATCGACCTGAGGTTGGCCGGCAAAATTGCCTGCCCTCCGCCATCTGAGCAATCAGAGCCTGGGGTGTCCTCTGCTATACTGAGGCATGTTGACAAAGCACAGCAAACACCCAACGTGTTCGAGGAAGGAGTAAAAACACAATCGAGCCAGCCAAGAGTCCAACCTAGAATCTTCTGATCCGTAGTCAGACGCGTTATCCATTGCGCCACTGGCCCCACGCAGGGCAACCATGCTTGGAGAAGACAGCTGGATTCTGGAGGTCGGCATGCAGAGCTGCCAAACTTCATCTCTATCAAAATGGGAAACAGGGTTGTCCTCCGCGTGCCTGTCGTCTTTGAAAAGGACGCTCACTCGGAAGAAACCACGAGAAACAGCACGGGGGCTCCAATAAGGGCAACAGAATGTCAGAAGTGGGATTCGAACCCACGCCTCCAGAGGAGACTGCGACCTGAACGCAGCGCCTTAGACCGCTCGGCCATCCTGACCCCTGCCGCTGGCCCGGACGAGCCCATTTGGCTCGTCAGCGAATGTTACGGTATATCTTTTGGAATGACTCCAGATTTTGTTGCCTTCATGTAGCTCATCTTTAATTCTGATTTATTTCTTCTTGACCACCTTGAAATGGTGATGAATGTGGATTTTTCGAAATGAGGAAGAATGTGCCCGAAGCCTTTCATTTGCCAAAAGGACACGCAACCCGTCTTCGTTTGCCCTGTAACGGATGCTGTCAAAGTGGTTTTGCATTTAAAGATCTTTTTCCCCTTTCTCATACTGCATTAGAACAAGGTCACAAAAAGAAATATCCATTCTCAGACCCTACTCGGTCTACATGAACGCGTCAGAAAAACACTTGATCAAAAGCAGATGATGCCATTATTGCAATTTAACAAAAAAGCGCCATCTTTGTACTTTTCACAGCCGTTTTTTATGGTCCACGTTTGCCTTCTAATGTAGACAACTGTTAACCATACGGCGGCGGGGCAGCCTTAAAAGAACCAGGGGTATTGTGTCTCGAGCACACAAGGCAAACAAGAGCTTCTCCAAGAGGTGAGTGCGAAGTACGGTTTACAGCCACAGGCAATGGCCGCGGAGCTTTTTCTTTAACAGATTCTAATATGTGGAACACGTCACCAACTTGCATCGGACGGTCTTTCAACTGTAGCGCAATTTAAGTTTTCACTTGATATTGTGTCTAAAAACGAGCCAAACAAGTGATCACTGCATAACTGGGATTTTGCATTGTGGATATGTAACGTTATTTCATTATTGTGTCAGCTGTGTCAAATGTGTCAAATGCAAGTGTTTTTTAGCATGCGTTTTATCTAGCCTTTTATCTAGATAGGAATCCTGGGCATGACATAGCCCCTCTGTGTCTCCTTGAAGTTATTTCTGTACGTGGACAAATTAAGAACGAGAATGTCCTCAGTGTGGGTAGCCAGAGTGCAAGAAGCCCAGTCGTGTTCTCCTCGCAGGAGTTGCCTCGCTGGTGGCGCACAAAATGCCACACAACCACGCTCAAAGGGCTACCCAGGCGGAATCTTTGTGGGCGTGCCTCGTTGGCGCAGTTAGGCAGCGCGTCAGTCTCATAATCTGAAGGTCGTGAGTTCGAGCCTCACACGGGGCAGCGTGACTTTTTACGACCGGTTTGAGACATTTGCCCCATATCCCTTGCGCACATTGTCCCGGGCATCCACGGCCTGAGGGTCAGCGTGCCCTCCCTGGTGGTCTAGTGGCTAGGATTCGGCGCTCTCACCGCCGCGGCCCGGGTTCGATTCCCGGTCAGGGAACGCGCTTTTGATGTCCGTTTTGCCCTTTTCACCGGGTTCTGCGAAACGCTGGCTTCGAGGGCAAGGATCGCAGCGCCTCCGGGAGGCAAAGCGCCACTGCCTCCGGGCCATCGACCTGAGGTTGGCCGGCAAAATTGCCTGCCCTCCGCCATCTGAGCAATCAGAGCCTGGGGTGTCCTCTGCTATACTGAGGCATGTTGACAAAGCACAGCAAACACCCAACGTGTTCGAGGACGGAGTAAAAACAAAATCGAGCCAGCCAGGAGTCGAACCTAGAATCTTCTGATCCGTAGTCAGACGCGTTATCCATTGCGCCACTGGCCCCACGCAGGGCAACCATGCTTGGAGAAGACAGCTGGATTCTGGAGGTCGGCATGCAGAGCTGCCAAACTTCATCTCTATCAAAATGGGAAACAGCGTTGTCCTCCGCGTGCCTGTCGTCTTTGAAAAGGACGCTCACTCGGAAGAAACCACGAGAAACAGCACGGGGGGCTCCAATAAGGGCAACAGAATGTCTGAAGTGGGATTCGAACCCACGCCTCCAGAGGAGACTGCGACCTGAACGCAGCGCCTTAGACCGCTCGGCCATCCTGACCCCCGCCGCTGGCCCGGACGAGCCCATTTGGCTCGTCAGCTAATGTTACGGTATATCTTTTGGAATGACTCCAGATTTTGTTGCCTTCATGTAGCTCATCTTTAATTCTGATTTATTTCTTCTTGACCACCTTGAAATGGTGATGAATGTAAATTTTTCGAAATGAGGAAGAATGTGCCCGAAGCCTTTCATTTGCCAAAAGGACACGCAACCCGTCTTCGTTTGCCCTGTAACGGATGCTGTCAAAGTGGTTTTGCATTTAAAGATCTTTTTCCCCTTTCTCATACTGCATTAGAACAAGGTCACAAAAAGAAATATCCATTCTCAGACCCTACTCGGTCTACATGAACGCGTCAGAAAAACACTTGATCAAAAGCAGATGATGCCATTATTGCAATTTAACAAAAAAGCGCCATCTTTGTACTTTTCACAGCCGTTTTTTATGGTCCACGTTTGCCTTCTAATGTAGACAACTGTTAACCATACGGCGGCGGGGCAGCCTTAAAAGAACCAGGGGTATTGTGTCTCGAGCACACAAGGCAAACAAGAGCTTCTCCAAGAGGTGAGTGCGAAGTACGGTTTACAGCCACAGGCAATGGCCGCGGAGCTTTTTCTTTAACAGATTCTAATATGTGGAACACGTCACCAACTTGCATCGGACGGTCTTTCAACTGTAGCGCAATTTAAGTTTTCACTTGATATTGTGTCTAAAAACGAGCCAAACAAGTGATCACTGCATAACTGGGATTTTGCATTGTGGATATGTAACGTTATTTCATTATTGTGTCAGCTGTGTCAAATGTGTCAAATGCAAGTGTTTTTAGCATGCGTTTTATCTAGCCTTTTATCTAGATAGGAATCCTGGGCATGACATAGCCCCTCTGTGTCTCCTTGAAGTTATTTCTGTACTTGGACAAATTAAGAACGAGAATGTCCTCAGTGTGGGTAGCCAGAGTGCAAGAAGCCCAGTCGTGTTCTCCTCGCAGGAGTTGCCTCGCTGGTGGCGCACAAAATGCCACACAACCACGCTCAAAGGGCTACCCAGGCGGAATCTTTGTGGGCGTGCCTCGTTGGCGCAGTTAGGCAGCGTGTCAGTCTCATAATCTGAAGGTCGTGAGTTCGAGCCTCACACGGGGCAGCGTGACTTTTTACGACCGGTTTGAGACATTTGCCCCATATCCCTTGCGCACATTGTCCCGGGCATCCACGGCCTGAGGGTCAGCGTGCCCTCCCTGGTGGTCTAGTGGCTAGGATTCGGCGCTCTCACCGCCGCGGCCCGGGTTCGATTCCCGGTCAGGGAATGCGCTTTTGATGTCCGTTTTGCCCTTTTCACCGGGTTCTGCGAAACGCTGGCTTCGAGGGCAAGGATCGCAGCGCCTCCGAGAGGCAAAGCGCCACTGCCTCCGGGCCATCGACCTGAGGTTGGCCGGCAAAATTGCCTGCCCTCCGCCATCTGATCAATCAGAGCCTGGGGTGTCCTCTGCTATACTGAGGCATGTTGACAAAACACAGCAAACACCCAACGTGTTCGAGGACGGAGTAAAAACACAATCGAGCCAGCCAGGAGTCCAACCTAGAATCTTCTGATCCGTAGTCAGACGCGTTATCCATTGCGCCACTGGCCCCAAGCAGGGCAACCATGCTTGGAGAAGACAGCTGGATTCTGGAGGTCGGCATGCAGAGCTGCCAAACTTCATCTCTATCAAAATGGGAAACAGGGTTGTCCTCCACGTGCCTGTCGTCTTTGAAAAGGATGCTCACTCGGAAGAAACCACGAGAAACAGCACGGGGGGCTCCAATAAGGGCAACAGAATGTCAGAAGTGGGATTCGAACCCACGCCTCCAGAGGAGACTGCGACCTGAACGCAGCGCCTTAGACCGCTCGGCCATCCTGACCCCCGCCGTTGGCCCGGACGAGCCCATTTGGCTCGTCAGCGAATGTTACGGTATATCTTTTGGAATGACTCCAGATTTTGTTGCCTTCATGTAGCTCATCTTTAATTCTGATTTATTTCTTCTTGACCACCTTGGTGATGAATGTGGATTTTTCGAAATGAGGAAGAATGTGCCCGAAGCCTTTCATTTGCCAAAAGGACACGCAACCCGTCTTCGTTTGCCCTGTAACGGATGCTGTCAAAGTGGTTTTGCATTTAAAGATCTTTTTCCCCTTTCTCATACTGCATTAGAACAAGGTCACAAAAAGAAATATCCATTCTCAGACCCTACTCGGTCTACATGAACGCGTCAGAAAAACACTTGATCAAAAGCAGATGATGCCATTATTGCAATTTAACAAAAAAGCGCCATCTTTGTACTTTTCACAGCCGTTTTTTATGGTCCACGTTTGCCTTCTAATGTAGACAACTGTTAACCATACGGCGGCGGGGCAGCCTTAAAAGAACCAGGGGTATTGTGTCTCGAGCACACAAGGCAAACAAGAGCTTCTCCAAGAGGTGAGTGCGAAGTACGGTTTACAGCCACAGGCAATGGCCGCGGAGCTTTTTCTTTAACAGATTCTAATATGTGGAACACGTCACCAACTTGCATCGGATGGTCTTTCAACTGTAGCGCAATTTAAGTTTTCACTTGATATTGTGTCTAAAAACGAGCCAAACAAGTGATCACTGCATAACTGGGATTTTGCATTGTGGATATGTAACGTTATTTCATTATTGTGTCAGCTGTGTCAAATGTGTCAAATGCAAGTGTTTTTTAGCATGCGTTTTATCTAGCCTTTTATCTAGATAGGAATCCTGGGCATGACATAGCCCCTCTGTGTCTCCTTGAAGTTATTTCTGTACGTGGACAAATTAAGAACGAGAATGTCCTCAGTGTGGGTAGCCAGAGTGCAAGAAGCCCAGTCGTGTTCTCCTCGCAGGAGTTGCCTCGCTGGTGGCGCACAAAATGCCACACAACCACGCTCAAAGGGCTACCCAGGCGGAATCTTTGTGGGCGTGCCTCGTTGGCGCAGTTAGGCAGCGCGTCAGTCTCATAATCTGAAGGTCGTGAGTTCGAGCCTCACACGGGGCAGCGTGACTTTTTAAGACCGGTTTGAGACATTTGCCCCATATCCCTTGCGCACATTGTCCCGGGCATCCACGGCCTGAGGGTCAGCGTGCCCTCCCTGGTGGTCTAGTGGCTAGGATTCGGCGCTCTCACCGCCGCGGCCCGGGTTCGATTCCCGGTCAGGGAACGCGCTTTTGATGTCCGTTTTGCCCTTTTCACCGGGTTCTGCGAAACGCTGGCTTCGAGGGCAAGGATCGCAGCGCCTCCGGGAGGCAAAGCGCCACTGCCTCCGGGCCATCGACCTGAGGTTGGCCGGCAAAATTGCCTGCCCTCCGCCATCTGAGCAATCAGAGCCTGGGGTGTCCTCTGCTATACTGAGGCATGTTGACAAAGCACAGCAAACACCCAACGTGTTCGAGGACGGAGTAAAAACACAATCAAGCCAGCCAGGAGTCGAACCTAGAATCTTCTGATCCGTAGTAGTGTTCTCCTCGCAGGAGTTGCCTCGCTGGTGGCGCACAAAATGCCACACAACCACGCTCAAAGGGCTACCCAGGCGGAATCTTTGTGGGCGTGCCTCATTGGCGCAGTTAGGCAGCGCGTCAGTCTCATAATCTGAAGGTCGTGAGTTCGAGCCTCACACGGGGCAGCGTGACTTTTTACGACCGGTTTGAGACATTTGCCCCATATCCCTTGCGCACATTGTCCCGGGCATCCACGGCCTGAGGGTCAGCGTGCCCTCCCTGGTGGTCTAGTGGCTAGGATTCGGCGCTCTCACCGCCGCGGCCCGGGTTCGATTCCCGGTCAGGGAATGCGCTTTTGATGTCCGTTTTGCCCTTTTCACCGGGTTCTGCGAAACGCTGGCTTCGAGGGCAAGGATCGCAGCGCCTCCGAGAGGCAAAGCGCCACTGCCTCCGGGCCATCGACCTGAGGTTGGCCGGCAAAATTGCCTGCCCTCCGCCATCTGATCAATCAGAGCCTGGGGTGTCCTCTGCTATACTGAGGCATGTTGACAAAACACAGCAAACACCCAACGTGTTCGAGGACGGAGTAAAAACACAATCGAGCCAGCCAGGAGTCGAACCTAGAATCTTCTGATCCGTAGTCAGACGCGTTATCCATTGCGCCACTGGCCCCGCGCAGGGCAACCATGCTTGGAGAAGACAGCTGGATTCTGGAGGTCGGCATGCAGAGCTGCCAAACTTCATCTCTATCAAAATGGGAAACAGGGTTGTCCTCCGCGTGCCTGTCGTCTTTGAAAAGGACGCTCACTCGGAAGAAACCACGAGAAACAGCACGGGGACTCCAAAAAGGGCAACAGAATGTCAGAAGTGGGATTCGAACCCACGCCTCCAGAGGAGACTGCGACCTGAACGCAGCGCCTTAGACCGCTCGGCCATCCTGACCCCCGCCGTTGGCCCGGACGAGCCCATTTGGCTCGTCAGCGAATGTTACGGTATATCTTTTGGAATGACTCCAGATTTTGTTGCCTTCATGTAGCTCATCTTTAATTCTGATTTATTTCTTCTTGACCACCTTGAAATGGTGATGAATGTGGATTTTTCGAAATGAGGAAGAATGTGCCCGAAGCCTTTCATTTGCCAAAAGGACACGCAACCCGTCTTCGTTTGCCCTGTAACGGATGCTGTCAAAGTGGTTTTGCATTTAAAGATCTTTTTCCCCTTTCTCATACTGCATTAGAACAAGGTCACAAAAAGAAATATCCATTCTCAGACCCTACTCGGTCTACATGAATGCGTCAGAAAAACACTTGATCAAAAGCAGATGATGCCATTATTGCAATTTAACAAAAAAGCGCCATCTTTGTACTTTTCACAGCCGTTTTTTATGGTCCACGTTTGCCTTCTAATGTAGACAACTGTTAACCATACGGCGGCGGGGCAGCCTTAAAAGAACCAGGGGTATTGTGTCTCGAGCACACAAGGCAAACAAGAGCTTCTCCAAGAGGTGAGTGCGAAGTACGGTTTACAGCCACAGGCAATGGCCGCGGAGCTTTTTCTTTAACAGATTCTAATATGTGGAACACGTCACCAACTTGCATCGGACGGTCTTTCAACTGTAGCGCAATTTAAGTTTTCACTTGATATTGTGTCTAAAAACGAGCCAAACAAGTGATCACTGCATAACTGGGATTTTGCATTGTGGATATGTAACGTTATTTCATTATTGTGTCAGCTGTGTCAAATGTGTCAAATGCAAGTGTTTTTTAGCATGCGTTTTATCTAGCCTTTTATCTAGATAGGAATCCTGGGCATGACATAGCCCCTCTGTGTCTCCTTGAAGTTATTTCTGTACGTGGACAAATTAAGAACGAGAATGTCCTCAGTGTGGGTAGCCAGAGTGCAAGAAGCCCAGTCGTGTTCTCCTCGCAGGAGTTGCCTCGCTGGTGGCGCACAAAATGCCACACAACCACGCTCAAAGGGCTACCCAGGCGGAATCTTTGTGGGCGTGCCTCGTTGGCACAGTTAGGCAGCGCGTCAGTCTCATAATCTGAAGGTCGTGAGTTCGAGCCTCACACGGGGCAGCGTGACTTTTTAAGACCGGTTTGAGACATTTGCCCCATATCCCTTGCGCACATTGTCCCGGGCATCCACGGCCTGAGGGTCAGCGTGCCCTCCCTGGTGGTCTAGTGGCTAGGATTCGGCGCTCTCACCGCCGCGGCCCGGGTTCGATTCCCGGTCAGGGAACGCGCTTTTGATGTCCGTTTTGCCCTTTTCACCGGGTTCTGCGAAACGCTGGCTTCGAGGGCAAGGATCGCAGCGCCTCCGAGAGGCAAAGCGCCACTGCCTCCGGGCCATCGACCTGAGGTTGGCCGGCAAAATTGCCTGCCCTCCGCCATCTGAGCAATCAGAGCCTGGGGTGTCCTCTGCTATACTGAGGCATGTTGACAAAGCACAGCAAACACCCAACGTGTTCGAGGACGGAGTAAAAACACAATCGAGCCAGCCAGGAGTCGAACCTAGAATCTTCTGATCCGTAGTCAGACGCGTTATCCATTGCGCCACTGGCCCCGCGCAGGGCAACCATGCTTGGAGAAGACAGCTGGATTCTGGAGGTCGGCATGCAGAGCTGCCAAACTTCATCTCTATCAAAATGGGAAACAGGGTTGTCCTCCGCGTGCCTGTCGTCTTTGAAAAGGACGCTCACTCGGAAGAAACCACGAGAAACAGCACGGGGGGCTCCAATAAGGGCAACAGAATGTCAGAAGTGGGATTCGAACCCACGCCTCCAGAGGAGACTGCGACCTGAACGCAGCGCCTTAGACCGCTCGGCCATCCTGACCCCCGCCGTTGGCCCGGACGAGCCCATTTGGCTCGTCAGCGAATGTTACGGTATATCTTTTGGAATGACTCCAGATTTTGTTGCCTTCAGGTAGCTCATCTTTAATTCTGATTTATTTCTTCTTGACCACCTTGAAATGGTGATGAATGTGGATTTTTCGAAATGAGGAAGAATGTGCCCGAAGCCTTTCATTTGCCAAAAGGACACGCAACCCGTCTTCGTTTGCCCTGTAACGGATGCTGTCAAAGTGGTTTTGCATTTAAAGATCTTTTTCCCCTTTCTCATACTGCATTAGAACAAGGTCACAAAAAGAAATATCCATTCTCAGACCCTACTCGGTCTACATGAATGCGTCAGAAAAACACTTGATCAAAAGCAGATGATGCCATTATTGCAATTAACAAAAAAGCGCCATCTTTGTACTTTTCACAGCCGTTTTTTATGGTCCACGTTTGCCTTCTAATGTAGACAACTGTTAACCATACGGCGGCGGGGCAGCCTTAAAAGAACCAGGGGTATTGTGTCTCGAGCACACAAGGCAAACAAGAGCTTCTCCAAGAGGTGAGTGCGAAGTACGGTTTACAGCCACAGGCAATGGCCGCGGAGCTTTTTCTTTAACAGATTCTAATATGTGGAACACGTCACCAACTTGCATCGGACGGTCTTTCAACTGTAGCGCAATTTAAGTTTTCACTTGATATTGTGTCTAAAAACGAGCCAAACAAGTGATCACTGCATAACTGGGATTTTGCATTGTGGATATGTAACGTTATTTCATTATTGTGTCAGCTGTGTCAAATGTGTCAAATGCAAGTGTTTTTTAGCATGCGTTTTATCTAGCCTTTTATCTAGATAGGAATCCTGGGCATGACATAGCCCCTCTGTGTCTCCTTGAAGTTATTTCTGTACGTGGACAAATTAAGAACGAGAATGTCCTCAGTGTGGGTAGCCAGAGTGCAAGAAGCCCAGTCGTGTTCTCCTCGCAGGAGTTGCCTCGCTGGTGGCGCACAAAATGCCACACAACCACGCTCAAAGGGCTACCCAGGCGGAATCTTTGTGGGCGGCCTCGTTGGCGCAGTTAGGCAGCGCGTCAGTCTCATAATCTGAAGGTCGTGAGTTCGAGCCTCACACGGGGCAGCGTGACTTTTTACGACCGGTTTGAGACATTTGCCCCATATCCCTTGCGCACATTGTCCCGGGCATCCACGGCCTGAGGGTCAGCGTGCCCTCCCTGGTGGTCTAGTGGCTAGGATTCGGCGCTCTCACCGCCGCGGCCCGGGTTCGATTCCCGGTCAGGGAACGCGCTTTTGATGTCCGTTTTGCCCTTTTCACCGGGTTCTGCGAAACGCTGGCTTCGAGGGCAAGGATCGCAGCGCCTCCGAGAGGCAAAGCGCCACTGCCTCCGGGCCATCGACCTGAGGTTGGCCGGCAAAATTGCCTGCCCTCCGCCATCTGAGCAATCAGAGCCTGGGGTGTCCTCTGCTATACTGAGGCATGTTGACAAAGCACAGCAAACACCCAACGTGTTCGAGGACGGAGTAAAAACACAATCGAGCCAGCCAGGAGTCGAACCTAGAATCTTCTGATCCGTAGTCAGACGCGTTATCCATTGCGCCACTGGCCCCGCGCAGGGCAACCATGCTTGGAGAAGACAGCTGGATTCTGGAGGTCGGCATGCAGAGCTGCCAAACTTCATCTCTATCAAAATGGGAAACAGGGTTGTCCTCCGCGTGCCTGTCGTCTTTGAAAAGGACGCTCACTCGGAAGAAACCACGAGAAACAGCACGGGGGGCTCCAATAAGGGCAACAGAATGTCAGAAGTGGGATTCGAACCCACGCCTCCAGAGGAGACTGCGACCTGAACGCAGCGCCTTAGACCGCTCGGCCATCCTGACCCCCGCCGTTGGCCCGGACGAGCCCATTTGGCTCGTCAGCGAATGTTACGGTATATCTTTTGGAATGACTCCAGATTTTGTTGCCTTCATGTAGCTCATCTTTAATTCTGATTTATTTCTTCTTGACCACCTTGAAATGGTGATGAATGTGGATTTTTCGAAATGAGGAAGAATGTGCCCGAAGCCTTTCATTTGCCAAAAGGACACGCAACCCGTCTTCGTTTGCCCTGTAACGGATGCTGTCAAAGTGGTTTTGCATTTAAAGATCTTTTTCCCCTTTCTCATACTGCATTAGAACAAGGTCACAAAAAGAAATATCCATTCTCAGACCCTACTCGGTCTACATGAATGCGTCAGAAAAACACTTGATCAAAAGCAGATGATGCCATTATTGCAATTAACAAAAAAGCGCCATCTTTGTACTTTTCACAGCCGTTTTTTATGGTCCACGTTTGCCTTCTAATGTAGACAACTGTTAACCATACGGCGGCGGGGCAGCCTTAAAAGAACCAGGGGTATTGTGTCTCGAGCACACAAGGCAAACAAGAGCTTCTCCAAGAGGTGAGTGCGAAGTACGGTTTACAGCCACAGGCAATGGCCGCGGAGCTTTTTCTTTAACAGATTCTAATATGTGGAACACGTCACCAACTTGCATCGGACGGTCTTTCAACTGTAGCGCAATTTAAGTTTTCACTTGATATTGTGTCTAAAAACGAGCCAAACAAGTGATCACTGCATAACTGGGATTTTGCATTGTGGATATGTAACGTTATTTCATTATTGTGTCAGCTGTGTCAAATGTGTCAAATGCAAGTGTTTTTTAGCATGCGTTTTATCTAGCCTTTTATCTAGATAGGAATCCTGGGCATGACATAGCCCCTCTGTGTCTCCTTGAAGTTATTTCTGTACGTGGACAAATTAAGAACGAGAATGTCCTCAGTGTGGGTAGCCAGAGTGCAAGAAGCCCAGTCGTGTTCTCCTCGCAGGAGTTGCCTCGCTGGTGGCGCACAAAATGCCACACAACCACGCTCAAAGGGCTACCCAGGCGGAATCTTTGTGGGCGGCCTCGTTGGCGCAGTTAGGCAGCGCGTCAGTCTCATAATCTGAAGGTCGTGAGTTCGAGCCTCACACGGGGCAGCGTGACTTTTTACGACCGGTTTGAGACATTTGCCCCATATCCCTTGCGCACATTGTCCCGGGCATCCACGGCCTGAGGGTCAGCGTGGTCTAGTGGCTAGGATTCGGCGCTCTCACCGCCGCGGCCCGGGTTCGATTCCCGGTCAGGGAACGTGCTTTTGATGTCCGTTTTGCCCTTTTCACCGGGTTCTGCGAAACGCTGGCTTCGAGGGCAAGGATCGCAGCGCCTCCGGGAGGCAAAGCGCCACTGCCTCCGGGACATCGACCTGAGGTTGGCCGGCAAAATTGCCTGCCCTCCGCAATCAGAGCCTGGGGTGTCCTCTGCTATACTGAGGCATGTTGACAAAGCACAGCAAACACCCAACGTGTTCGAGGACGGAGTAAAAACACAATCGAGCCAGCCAGGAGTCGAACCTAGAATCTTCTGATCCGTAGTCAGACGCGTTATCCATTGCGCCACTGGCCCCGCGCAGGGCAACCATGCTTGGAGAAGACAGCTGGATTCTGGAGGTCGGCATGCAGAGCTGCCAAACTTCATCTCTATCAAAATGGGAAACAGGGTTGTCCTCCGCGTGCCTGTCGTCTTTGAAAAGGACGCTCACTCGGAAGAAACCACGAGAAACAGCACGGGGGGCTCCAATAAGGGCAACAGAATGTCAGAAGTGGGATTCGAACCCACGCCTCCAGAGGAGACTGCGACCTGAACGCAGCGCCTTAGACCGCTCGGCCATCCTGACCCCCGCCGCTGGCCCGGACGAGCCCATTTGGCTCGTCAGCGAATGTTACGGTATATCTTTTGGAATGACTCCAGATTTTGTTGCCTTCATGTAGCTCATCTTTAATTCTGATTTATTTCTTCTTGACCACCTTGAAATGGTGATGAATGTAAATTTTTCGAAATGAGGAAGAATGTGCCCGAAGCCTTTCATTTGCCAAAAGGACACGCAACCCGTCTTCGTTTGCCCTGTAACGGATGCTGTCAAAGTGGTTTTGCATTTAAAGATCTTTTTCCCCTTTCTCATACTGCATTAGAACAAGGTCACAAAAAGAAATATCCATTCTCAGACCCTACTCGGTCTACATGAACGCGTCAGAAAAACACTTGATCAAAAGCAGATGATGCCATTATTGCAATTTAACAAAAAAGCGCCATCTTTGTACTTTTCACAGCCGTTTTTTATGGTCCACGTTTGCCTTCTAATGTAGACAACTGTTAACCATACGGCGGCGGGGCAGCCTTAAAAGAACCAGGGGTATTGTGTCTCGAGCACACAAGGCAAACAAGAGCTTCTCCAAGAGGTGAGTGCGAAGTACGGTTTACAGCCACAGGCAATGGCCGCGGAGCTTTTTCTTTAACAGATTCTAATATGTGGAACACGTCACAAACTTGCATCGGACGGTCTTTCAACTGTAGCGCAATTTAAGTTTTCACTTGATATTGTGTCTAAAAACGAGCCAAACAAGTGATCACTGCATAACTGGGATTTTGCATTGTGGATATGTAACGTTATTTCATTATTGTGTCAGCTGTGTCAAATGTGTCAAATGCAAGTGTTTTTTAGCATGCGTTTTATCTAGCCTTTTATCTAGATAGGAATCCTGGGCATGACATAGCCCCTCTGTGTCTCCTTGAAGTTATTTCTGTACGTGGACAAATTAAGAACGAGAATGTCCTCAGTGTGGGTAGCCAGAGTGCAAGAAGCCCAGTCGTGTTCTCCTCGCAGGAGTTGCCTCGCTGGTGGCGCACAAAATGCCACACAACCACGCTCAAAGGGCTACCCAGGCGGAATCTTTGTGGGCGGCCTCGTTGGTGCAGTTAGGCAGCGCGTCAGTCTCATAATCTGAAGGTCGTGAGTTCGAGCCTCACACGGGGCAGCGTGACTTTTTACGACCGGTTTGAGACATTTGCCCCATATCCCTTGCGCACATTGTCCCGGGCATCCACGGCCTGAGGGTCAGCGTGCCCTCCCTGGTGGTCTAGTGGCTAGGATTCGGCGCTCTCACCGCCGCGGCCCGGGTTCGATTCCCGGTCAGGGAACGCGCTTTTGATGTCCGTTTTGCCCTTTTCACCGGGTTCTGCGAAACGCTGGCTTCGAGGGCAAGGATCGCAGCGCCTCCGAGAGGCAAAGCGCCACTGCCTCCGGGCCATCGACCTGAGGTTGGCCGGCAAAATTGCCTGCCCTCCGCCATCTGAGCAATCAGAGCCTGGGGTGTCCTCTGCTATACTGAGGCATGTTGACAAAGCACAGCAAACACCCAACGTGTTCGAGGACGGAGTAAAAACACAATCGAGCCAGCCAGGAGTCGAACCTAGAATCTTCTGATCCGTAGTCAGACGCGTTATCCATTGCGCCACTGGCCCCGCGCAGGGCAACCATGCTTGGAGAAGACAGCTGGATTCTGGAGGTCGGCATGCAGAGCTGCCAAACTTCATCTCTATCAAAATGGGAAACAGGGTTGTCCTCCGCGTGCCTGTCGTCTTTGAAAAGGACGCTCACTCGGAAGAAACCACGAGAAACAGCACGGGGGGCTCCAATAAGGGCAACAGAATGTCAGAAGTGGGATTCGAACCCACGCCTCCAGAGGAGACTGCGACCTGAACGCAGCGCCTTAGACCGCTCGGCCATCCTGACCCCCGCCGTTGGCCCGGACGAGCCCATTTGGCTCGTCAGCGAATGTTACGGTATATCTTTTGGAATGACTCCAGATTTTGTTGCCTTCATGTAGCTCATCTTTAATTCTGATTTATTTCTTCTTGACCACCTTGAAATGGTGATGAATGTGGATTTTTCGAAATGAGGAAGAATGTGCCCGAAGCCTTTCATTTGCCAAAAGGACACGCAACCCGTCTTCGTTTGCCCTGTAACGGATGCTGTCAAAGTGGTTTTGCATTTAAAGATCTTTTTCCCCTTTCTCATACTGCATTAGAACAAGGTCACAAAAAGAAATATCCATTCTCAGACCCTACTCGGTCTACATGAACGCGTCAGAAAAACACTTGATCAAAAGCAGATGATGCCATTATTGCAATTTAACAAAAAAGCGCCATCTTTGTACTTTTCACAGCCGTTTTTTATGGTCCACGTTTGCCTTCTAATGTAGAAAACTGTTAACCATACGGCGGCGGGGCAGCCTTAAAAGAACCAGGGGTATTGTGTCTCGAGCACACAAGGCAAACAAGAGCTTCTCCAAGAGGTGAGTGCGAAGTACGGTTTACAGCCACAGGCAATGGCCGCGGAGCTTTTTCTTTAACAGATTCTAATATGTGGAACACGTCACCAACTTGCATCGGACGGTCTTTCAACTGTAGCGCAATTTAAGTTTTCACTTGATATTGTGTCTAAAAACGAGCCAAACAAGTGATCACTGCATAACTGGGATTTTGCATTGTGGATATGTAACGTTATTTCATTATTGTGTCAGCTGTGTCAAATGTGTCAAATGCAAGTGTTTTTTAGCATGCGTTTTATCTAGCCTTTTATCTAGATAGGAATCCTGGGCATGACATAGCCCCTCTGTGTCTCCTTGAAGTTATTTCTGTACGTGGACAAATTAAGAACGAGAATGTCCTCAGTGTGGGTAGCCAGAGTGCAAGAAGCCCAGTCGTGTTCTCCTCGCAGGAGTTGCCTCGCTGGTGGCGCACAAAATGCCACACAACCACGCTCAAAGGGCTACCCAGGCGAAATCTTTGTGGGCGTGCCTCGTTGGCGCAGTTAGGCAGCGCGTCAGTCTCATAATCTGAAGGTCGTGAGTTCGAGCCTCACACGGGGCAGCGTGACTTTTTAAGACCGGTTTGAGACATTTGCCCCATATCCCTTGCGCACATTGTCCCGGGCATCCACGGCCTGAGGGTCAGCGTGCCCTCCCTGGTGGTCTAGTGGCTAGGATTCGGCGCTCTCACCGCCGCGGCCCGGGTTCGATTCCCGGTCAGGGAACGCGCTTTTGATGTCCGTTTTGCCCTTTTCACCGGGTTCTGCGAAACGCTGGCTTCGAGGGCAAGGATTGCAGTGCCTCCGGGAGGCAAAGCGCCACTGCCTCCGGGCCATCGACCTGAGGTTGGCCGGCAAAATTGCCTGCCCTCCGCCATCTGAGCAATCAGAGCCTGGGGTGTCCTCTGCTATACTGAGGCATGTTGACAAAGCACAGCAAACACCCAACGTGTTCGAGGACGGAGTAAAAACACAATCGAGCCAGCCAGGAGTCGAACCTAGAATCTTCTGATCCGTAGTCAGACGCGTTATCCATTGCGCCACTGGCCCCGCGCAGGGCAACCATGCTTGGAGAAGACAGCTGGATTCTGGAGGTCGGCATGCAGAGCTGCCAAACTTCATCTCTATCAAAATGGGAAACAGGGTTGTCCTCCGCGTGCCTGTCGTCTTTGAAAAGGACGCTCACTCGGAAGAAACCACGAGAAACAGCACGGGGGGCTCCAATAAGGGCAACAAAATGCCAGAAGTGGGATTCGAACCCACGCCTCCAGAGGAGACTGCGACCTGAACGCAGCGCCTTAGACCGCTCGGCCATTCTGACCCCCGCCGCTGGCCCGGACGAGCCCATTGGGTTCGTCAGCGAATGTTACGGTATATCTTTTGGAATGACTCCAGATTTTGTTGCCTTCATGTAGCTCATCTTTAATTCTGATTTATTTCTTCTTGACCACCTTGAAATGGTGATGAATGTGGATTTTTCGAAATGAGGAAGAATGTGCCCGAAGCCTTTCATTTGCCAAAAGGACACGCAACCCGTCTTCGTTTGCCCTGTAACGGATGCTGTCAAAGTGGTTTTGCATTTAAAGATCTTTTTCCCCTTTCTCATACTGCATTAGAACAAGGTCACAAAAAGAAATATCCATTCTCAGACCCTACTCGGTCTACATGAACGCGTCAGAAAAACACTTGATCAAAAGCAGATGATGCCATTATTGCAATTTAACAAAAAAGCGCCATCTTTGTACTTTTCACAGCCGTTTTTTATGGTCCACGTTTGCCTTCTAATGTAGACAACTGTTAACCATACGGCGGCGGGGCAGCCTTAAAAGAACCAGGGGTATTGTGTCTCGAGCACACAAGGCAAACAAGAGCTTCTCCAAGAGGTGAGTGCGAAGTACGGTTTACAGCCACAGGCAATGGCCGCGGAGCTTTTTCTTTAACAGATTCTAATATGTGGAACACGTCACCAACTTGCATCGGACGGTCTTTCAACTGTAGCGCAATTTAAGTTTTCACTTGATATTGTGTCTAAAAACGAGCCAAACAAGTGATCACTGCATAACTGGGATTTTGCATTGTGGATATGTAACGTTATTTCATTATTGTGTCAGCTGTGTCAAATGTGTCAAATGCAAGTGTTTTTTAGCATGCGTTTTATCTAGCCTTTTATCTAGATAGGAATCCTGGGCATGACATAGCCCCTCTGTGTCTCCTTGAAGTTATTTCTGTACGTGGACAAATTAAGAACGAGAATGTCCTCAGTGTGGGTAGCCAGAGTGCAAGAAGCCCAGTCGTGTTCTCCTTGCAGGAGTTGCCTCGCTGGTGGCGCACAAAATGCCACACAACCACGCTCAAAGGGCTACCCAGGCGGAATCTTTGTGGGCGTGCCTCGTTGGCGCAGTTAGGCAGCGCGTCAGTCTCATAATCTGAAGGTCGTGAGTTCGAGCCTCACACGGGGCAGTGTGACTTTTTACGACCGGTTTGAGACATTTGCCCCATATCCCATGCGCACATTGTCCCGGGCATCCACGGCCTGAGGGTCAGCGTGCCCTCCCTGGTGGTCTAGTGGCTAGGATTCGGCGCTCTCACCGCCGCGGCCCGGGTTCGATTCCCGGTCAGGGAATGCGCTTTTGATGTCCGTTTTGCCCTTTTCACCGGGTTCTGCGAAACGCTGGCTTCGAGGGCAAGGATCGCAGCGCCTCCGAGAGGCAAAGCGCCACTGCCTCCGGGCCATCGACCTGAGGTTGGCCGGCAAAATTGCCTGCCCTCCGCCATCTGAGCAATCAGAGCCTGGGGTGTCCTCTGCTATACTGAGGCATGTTGACAAAGCACAGCAAACACCCAACGTGTTCGAGGACGGAGTAAAAACACAATCGAGCCAGCCAGGAGTCGAACCTAGAATCTTCTGATCCGTAGTCAGACGCGTTATCCATTGCGCCACTGGCCCCGCGAATGGGCAACCATGCTTGGAGAAGACAGCTGGATTCTGGAGGTCGGCATGCAGAGCTGCCAAACTTCATCTCTATCAAAATGGGAAACAGGGTTGTCCTCCGCGTGCCTGTCGTCTTTGAAAAGGACGCTCACTCGGAAGAAACCACGAGAAACAGCACGGGGGGCTCCAATAAGGGCAACAGAATGTCAGAAGTGGGATTCGAACCCACGCCTCCAGAGGAGACTGCGACCTGAACGCAGCGCCTTAGACCGCTCGGCCATCCTGACCCCCGCCGTTGGCCCGGACGAGCCCATTTGGCTCGTCAGCGAATGTTACGGTATATCTTTTGGAATGACTCCAGATTTTGTTGCCTTCATGTAGCTCATCTTTAATTCTGATTTATTTCTTCTTGACCACCTTGAAATGGTGATGAATGTGGATTTTTCGAAATGAGGAAGAATGTGCCCGAAGCCTTTCATTTGCCAAAAGGACACGCAACCCGTCTTCGTTTGCCCTGTAACGGATGCTGTCAAAGTGGTTTTGCATTTAAAGATCTTTTTCCCCTTTCTCATACTGCATTAGAACAAGGTCACAAAAAGAAATATCCATTCTCAGACCCTACTCGGTCTACATGAATGCGTCAGAAAAACACTTGATCAAAAGCAGATGATGCCATTATTGCAATTTAACAAAAAAGCGCCATCTTTGTACTTTTCACAGCCGTTTTTTATGGTCCACGTTTGCCTTCTAATGTAGACAACTGTTAACCATATGGCGGCGGGGCAGCCTTAAAAGAACCAGGGGTATTGTGTCTCGAGCACACAAGGCAAACAAGAGCTTCTCCAAGAGGTGAGTGCGAAGTACGGTTTACAGCCACAGGCAATGGCCGCGGAGCTTTTTCTTTAACAGATTCTAATATGTGGAACACGTCACCAACTTGCATCGGACGGTCTTTCAACTGTAGCGCAATTTAAGTTTTCACTTGATATTGTGTCTAAAAACGAGCCAAACAAGTGATCACTGCATAACTGGGATTTTGCATTGTGGATATGTAACGTTATTTCATTATTGTGTCAGCTGTGTCAAATGTGTCAAATGCAAGTGTTTTTTAGCATGCGTTTTATCTAGCCTTTTATCTAGATAGGAATCCTGGGCATGACATAGCCCCTCTGTGTCTCCTTGAAGTTATTTCTGTACGTGGACAAATTAAGAACGAGAATGTCCTCAGTGTGGGTAGCCAGAGTGCAAGAAGCCCAGTCGTGTTCTCCTCGCAGGAGTTGCCTCGCTGGTGGCGCACAAAATGCCACACAACCACGCTCAAAGGGCTACCCAGGCGGAATCTTTGTGGGCGTGCCTCGTTGGCGCAGTTAGGCAGAGCGTCAGTCTCATAATCTGAAGGTCGTGAGTTCGAGCCTCACACGGGGCAGCGTGACTTTTTAAGACCGGTTTGAGACATTTGCCCCATATCCCTTGCGCACATTGTCCCGGGCATCCACGGCCTGAGGGTCAGCGTGGTGTAGTGGCTAGGATTCGGCGCTCTCACCGCCGCGGCCCGGGTTCGATTCCCGGTCAGGGAACGTGCTTTTGATGTCCGTTTTGCCCTTTTCACCGGGTTCTGCGAAACGCTGGCTTCGAGGGCAAGGATCGCAGCGCCTCCGGGAGGCAAAGCGCCACTGCCTCCGGGCCATCGACCTGAGGTTGGCCGGCAAAATTGCCTGCCCTCCGCCATCTGAGCAATCAGAGCCTGGGGTGTCCTCTGCTATACTGAGGCATGTTGACAAAGCACAGCAAACACCCAACGTGTTCGAGGACGGAGTAAAAACACAATCGAGCCAGCCAGGAGTCGAACCTAGAATCTTCTGATCCGTAGTCAGACGCGTTATCCATTGCGCCACTGGCCCCGCGCAGGGCAACCATGCTTGGAGAAGACAGCTGGATTCTGGAGGTCGGCATGCAGAGCTGCCAAACTTCATCTCTATCAAAATGGGAAACAGGG
Source organism: Paramisgurnus dabryanus (assembly GCF_030506205.2). NCBI lineage: Eukaryota > Metazoa > Chordata > Actinopteri > Cypriniformes > Cobitidae > Paramisgurnus > Paramisgurnus dabryanus. Next base: position 35,060,335 of record NC_133349.1, on the reverse strand, counting down.
TTGTCCTCCGCGTGCCTGTCGTCTTTGAAAAGGACGCTCACTCGGAAGAAACCACGAGAAACAGCACGGGGGGCTCCAATAAGGGCAACAGAATGTCAGAAGTGGGATTCGAACCCACGCCTCCAGAGGAGACTGCGACCTGAACGCAGCGCCTTAGACCGCTCGGCCATCCTGACCCCCGCCGCTGGCCCGGACGAGCCCATTTGGCTCGTCAGCGAATGTTACGGTATATCTTTTGGAATGACTCCAGATTTTGTTGCCTTCATGTAGCTCATCTTTAATTCTGATTTATTTCTTCTTGACCACCTTGAAATGGTGATGAATGTAAATTTTTCGAAATGAGGAAGAATGTGCCCGAAGCCTTTCATTTGCCAAAAGGACACGCAACCCGTCTTCGTTTGCCCTGTAACGGATGCTGTCAAAGTGGTTTTGCATTTAAAGATCTTTTTCCCCTTTCTCATACTGCATTAGAACAAGGTCACAAAAAGAAATATCCATTCTCAGACCCTACTCGGTCTACATGAACGCGTCAGAAAAACACTTGATCAAAAGCAGATGATGCCATTATTGCAATTTAACAAAAAAGCGCCATCTTTGTACTTTTCACAGCCGTTTTTTATGGTCCACGTTTGCCTTCTAATGTAGACAACTGTTAACCATACGGCGGCGGGGCAGCCTTAAAAGAACCAGGGGTATTGTGTCTCGAGCACACAAGGCAAACAAGAGCTTCTCCAAGAGGTGAGTGCGAAGTACGGTTTACAGCCACAGGCAATGGCCGCGGAGCTTTTTCTTTAACAGATTCTAATATGTGGAACACGTCACCAACTTGCATCGGACGGTCTTTCAACTGTAGCGCAATTTAAGTTTTCACTTGATATTGTGTCTAAAAACGAGCCAAACAAGTGATCACTGCATAACTGGGATTTTGCATTGTGGATATGTAACGTTATTTCATTATTGTGTCAGCTGTGTCAAATGTGTCAAATGCAAGTGTTTTTTAGCATGCGTTTTATCTAGCCTTTTATCTAGATAGGAATCCTGGGCATGACATAGCCCCTCTGTGTCTCCTTGAAGTTATTTCTGTACGTGGACAAATTAAGAACGAGAATGTCCTCAGTGTGGGTAGCCAGAGTGCAAGAAGCCCAGTCGTGTTCTCCTCGCAGGAGTTGCCTCGCTGGTGGCGCACAAAATGCCACACAACCACGCTCAAAGGGCTACCCAGGCGAAATCTTTGTGGGCGTGCCTCGTTGGCGCAGTTAGGCAGCGCGTCAGTCTCATAATCTGAAGGTCGTGAGTTCGAGCCTCACACGGGGCAGCGTGACTTTTTAAGACCGGTTTGAGACATTTGCCCCATATCCCTTGCGCACATTGTCCCGGGCATCCACGGCCTGAGGGTCAGCGTGCCCTCCCTGGTGGTCTAGTGGCTAGGATTCGGTGCTCTCACCGCCGCGGCCCGGGTTCGATTCCCGGTCAGGGAACGCGCTTTTGATGTCCGTTTTGCCCTTTTCACCGGGTTCTGCGAAACGCTGGCTTCGAGGGCAAGGATCGCAGTGCCTCCGGGAGGCAAAGCGCCACTGCCTCCGGGCCATCGACCTGAGGTTGGCCGGCAAAATTGCCTGCCCTCCGCCATCTGAGCAATCAGAGCCTGGGGTGTCCTCTGCTATACTGAGGCATGTTGACAAAGCACAGCAAACACCCAACGTGTTCGAGGACGGAGTAAAAACACAATCGAGCCAGCCAGGAGTCGAACCTAGAATCTTCTGATCCGTAGTCAGACGCGTTATCCATTGCGCCACTGGCCCCGCGCAGGGCAACCATGCTTGGAGAAGACAGCTGGATTCTGGAGGTCGGCATGCAGAGCTGCCAAACTTCATCTCTATCAAAATGGGAAACAGGGTTGTCCTCCGCGTGCCTGTCGTCTTTGAAAAGGACGCTCACTCGGAAGAAACCACGAGAAACAGCACGGGGGGCTCCAATAAGGGCAACAAAATGTCAGAAGTGGGATTCGAACCCACGCCTCCAGAGGAGACTGCGACCTGAACGCAGCGCCTTAGACCGCTCGGCCATTCTGACCCCCGCCGCTGGCCCGGACGAGCCCATTGGGTTCGTCAGCGAATGTTACGGTATATCTTTTGGAATGACTCCAGATTTTGTTGCCTTCATGTAGCTCATCTTTAATTCTGATTTATTTCTTCTTGACCACCTTGAAATGGTGATGAATGTGGATTTTTCGAAATGAGGAAGAATGTGCCCGAAGCCTTTCATTTGCCAAAAGGACACGCAACCCGTCTTCGTTTGCCCTGTAACGGATGCTGTCAAAGTGGTTTTGCATTTAAAGATCTTTTTCCCCTTTCTCATACTGCATTAGAACAAGGTCACAAAAAGAAATATCCATTCTCAGACCCTACTCGGTCTACATGAACGCGTCAGAAAAACACTTGATCAAAAGCAGATGATGCCATTATTGCAATTTAACAAAAAAGCGCCATCTTTGTACTTTTCACAGCCGTTTTTTATGGTCCACGTTTGCCTTCTAATGTAGACAACTGTTAACCATACGGCGCGGGGCAGCCTTAAAAGAACCAGGGGTATTGTGTCTCGAGCACACAAGGCAAACAAGAGCTTCTCCAAGAGGTGAGTGCGAAGTACGGTTTACAGCCACAGGCAATGGCCGCGGAGCTTTTTCTTTAACAGATTCTAATATGTGGAACACGTCACCAACTTGCATCGGACGGTCTTTCAACTGTAGCGCAATTTAAGTTTTCACTTGATATTGTGTCTAAAAACGAGCCAAACAAGTGATCACTGCATAACTGGGATTTTGCATTGTGGATATGTAACGTTATTTCATTATTGTGTCAGCTGTGTCAAATGTGTCAAATGCAAGTGTTTTTTAGCATGCGTTTTATCTAGCCTTTTATCTAGATAGGAATCCTGGGCATGACATAGCCCCTCTGTGTCTCCTTGAAGTTATTTCTGTACGTGGACAAATTAAGAACGAGAATGTCCTCAGTGTGGGTAGCCAGAGTGCAAGAAGCCCAGTCGTGTTCTCCTTGCAGGAGTTGCCTCGCTGGTGGCGCACAAAATGCCACACAACCACGCTCAAAGGGCTACCCAGGCGGAATCTTTGTGGGCGTGCCTCGTTGGCGCAGTTAGGCAGCGCGTCAGTCTCATAATCTGAAGGTCGTGAGTTCGAGCCTCACACGGGGCAGTGTGACTTTTTACGACCGGTTTGAGACATTTGCCCCATATCCCTTGCGCACATTGTCCCGGGCATCCACGGCCTGAGGGTCAGCGTGCCCTCCCTGGTGGTCTAGTGGCTAGGATTCGGCGCTCTCACCGCCGCGGCCCGGGTTCGATTCCCGGTCAGGGAATGCGCTTTTGATGTCCGTTTTGCCCTTTTCACCGGGTTCTGCGAAACGCTGGCTTCGAGGGCAAGGATCGCAGCGCCTCCGAGAGGCAAAGCGCCACTGCCTCCGGGCCATCGACCTGAGGTTGGCCGGCAAAATTGCCTGCCCTCCGCCATCTGATCAATCAGAGCCTGGGGTGTCCTCTGCTATACTGAGGCATGTTGACAAAACACAGCAAACACCCAACGTGTTCGAGGACGGAGTAAAAACACAATCGAGCCAGCCAGGAGTCCAACCTAGAATCTTCTGATCCGTAGTCAGACGCGTTATCCATTGCGCCACTGGCCCCGCGCAGGGCAACCATGCTTGGAGAAGACAGCTGGATTCTGGAGGTCGGCATGCAGAGCTGCCAAACTTCATCTCTATCAAAATGGGAAACAGGGTTGTCCTCCGCGTGCCTGTCGTCTTTGAAAAGGACGCTCACTCGGAAGAAACCACGAGAAACAGCACGGGGGGCTCCAATAAGGGCAACAGAATGTCAGAAGTGGGATTCAAACCCAAGCCTCCAGAGGAGACTGCGACCTGAACGCAGCGCCTTAGACCGCTCGGCCATCCTGACCCCCGCCGCTGGCCCGGGCGAGCCCATTTGGCTCGTCAGCGAATGTTACGGTATATCTTTTGGAATGACTCCAGATTTTGTTGCCTTCATGTAGCTCATCTTTAATTCTGATTTATTTCTTCTTGACCACCTTGAAATGGTGATGAATGTGGATTTTTCGAAATGAGGAAGAATGTGCCCGAAGCCTTTCATTTGCCAAAAGGACACGCAACCCGTCTTCGTTTGCCCTGTAACGGATGCTGTCAAAGTGGTTTTGCATTTAAAGATCTTTTTCCCCTTTCTCATACTGCATTAGAACAAGGTCACAAAAAGAAATATCCATTCTCAGACCCTACTCGGTCTACATGAACGCGTCAGAAAAACACTTGATCAAAAGCAGATGATGCCATTATTGCAATTTAACAAAAAAGCGCCATCTTTGTACTTTTCACAGCCGTTTTTTATGGTCCACGTTTGCCTTCTAATGTAGACAACTGTTAACCATACGGCGGCGGGGCAGCCTTAAAAGAACCAGGGGTATTGTGTCTCGAGCACACAAGGCAAACAAGAGCTTCTCCAAGAGGTGAGTGCGAAGTACGGTTTACAGCCACAGGCAATGGCCGCGGAGCTTTTTCTTTAACAGATTCTAATATGTGGAACACGTCACCAACTTGCATCGGACGGTCTTTCAACTGTAGCGCAATTTAAGTTTTCACTTGATATTGTGTCTAAAAACGAGCCAAACAAGTGATCACTGCATAACTGGGATTTTGCATTGTGGATATGTAACGTTATTTCATTATTGTGTCAGCTGTGTCAAATGTGTCAAATGCAAGTGTTTTTTAGCATGCGTTTTATCTAGCCTTTTATCTAGATAGGAATCCTGGGCATGACATAGCCCCTCTGTGTCTCCTTGAAGTTATTTCTGTACGTGGACAAATTAAGAACGAGAATGTCCTCAGTGTGGGTAGCCAGAGTGCAAGAAGCCCAGTCGTGTTCTCCTTGCAGGAATTGCCTCGCTGGTGGCGCACAAAATGCCACACAACCACGCTCAAAGGGCTACCCAGGCGGAATCTTTGTGGGCGTGCCTCGTTGGCGCAGTTAGGCAGCGCGTCAGTCTCATAATCTGAAGGTCGTGAGTTCGAGCCTCACACGGGGCAGTGTGACTTTTTACGACCGGTTTGAGACATTTGCCCCATATCCCTTGCGCACATTGTCCCGGGCATCCACGGCCTGAGGGTCAGCGTGCCCTCCCTGGTGGTCTAGTGGCTAGGATTCGGCGCTCTCACCGCCGCGGCCCGGGTTCGATTCCCGGTCAGGGAATGCGCTTTTGATGTCCGTTTTGCCCTTTTCACCGGGTTCTGCGAAACGCTGGCTTCGAGGGCAAGGATCGCAGCGCCTCCGAGAGGCAAAGCGCCACTGCCTCCGGGCCATCGACCTGAGGTTGGCCGGCAAAATTGCCTGCCCTCCGCCATCTGATCAATCAGAGCCTGGGGTGTCCTCTGCTATACTGAGGCATGTTGACAAAACACAGCAAACACCCAACGTGTTCGAGGACGGAGTAAAAACACAATCGAGCCAGCCAGGAGTCCAACCTAGAATCTTCTGATCCGTAGTCAGACGCGTTATCCATTGCGCCACTGGCCCCACGCAGGGCGACCATGCTTGGAGAAGACAGCTGGATTCTGGAGGTCGGCATGCAGAGCTGCCAAACTTCATCTCTATCAAAATGGGAAACAGGGTTGTCCTCCACGTGCCTGTCGTCTTTGAAAAGGATGCTCACTCGGAAGAAACCACGAGAAACAGCACGGGGGGCTCCAATAAGGGCAACAGAATGTCAGAAGTGGGATTCGAACCCACGCCTCCAGAGGAGACTGCGACCTGAACGCAGCGCCTTAGACCGCTCGGCCATCCTGACCCCCGCCGCTGGCCCGGACGAGCCCATTTGGCTCGTCAGCGAATGTTACGGTATATCTTTTGGAATGACTCCAGATTTTGTTGCCTTCATGTAGCTCATCTTTAATTCTGATTTATTTCTTCTTGACCACCTTGAAATGGTGATGAATGTGGATTTTTCGAAATGAGGAAGAATGTGCCCGAAGCCTTTCATTTGCCAAAAGGACACGCAACCCGTCTTCGTTTGCCCTGTAACGGATGCTGTCAAAGTGGTTTTGCATTTAAAGATCTTTTTCCCCTTTCTCATACTGCATTAGAACAAGGTCACAAAAAGAAATATCCATTCTCAGACCCTACTCGGTCTACATGAACGCGTCAGAAAAACACTTGATCAAAAGCAGATGATGCCATTATTTGCAATTTAACAAAAAAGCGCCATCTTTGTACTTTTCACAGCCGTTTTTTATGGTCCACGTTTGCCTTCTAATGTAGACAACTGTTAACCATACGGCGGCGGGGCAGCCTTAAAAGAACCAGGGGTATTGTGTCTCGAGCACACAAGGCAAACAAGAGCTTCTCCAAGAGGTGAGTGCGAAGTACGGTTTACAGCCACAGGCAATGGCCGCGGAGCTTTTTCTTTAACAGATTCTAATATGTGGAACACGTCACCAACTTGCATCGGACGGTCTTTCAACTGTAGCGCAATTTAAGTTTTCACTTGATATTGTGTCTAAAAACGAGCCAAACAAGTGATCACTGCATAACTGGGATTTTGCATTGTGGATATGTAACGTTATTTCATTATTGTGTCAGCTGTGTCAAATGTGTCAAATGCAAGTGTTTTTTAGCATGCGTTTTATCTAGCCTTTTATCTAGATAGGAATCCTGGGCATGACATAGCCCCTCTGTGTCTCCTTGAAGTTATTTCTGTACGTGGACAAATTAAGAACGAGAATGTCCTCAGTGTGGGTAGCCAGAGTGCAAGAAGCCCAGTCGTGTTCTCCTCGCAGGAGTTGCCTCGCTGGTTGCGCACAAAATGCCACACAACCACGCTCAAAGGGCTACCCAGGCGGAATCTTTGTGGGCGTGCCTCGTTGGCGCAGTTAGGCAGCGCGTCAGTCTCATAATCTGAAGGTCGTGAGTTCGAGCCTCACACGGGGCAGCGTGACTTTTTACGACCGGTTTGAGACATTTGCCCCATATCCCTTGCGCACATTGTCCCGGGCATCCACGGCCTGAGGGTCAGCGAGCCCTCCCTGGTGGTCTAGTGGCTAGGATTCGGCGCTCTCACCGCCGCGGCCCGGGTTCGATTCCCGGTCAGGGAATGCGCTTTTGATGTCCGTTTTGCCCTTTTCACCGGGTTCTGCGACACGCTGGCTTCGAGGGCAAGGATCGCAGCGCCTCCGAGAGGCAAAGCGCCACTGCCTCCGGGCCATCGACCTGAGGTTGGCCGGCAAAATTGCCTGCCCTCCGCCATCTGAGCAATCAGAGCCTGGGGTGTCCTCTGCTATACTGAGGCATGTTGACAAAGCACAGCAAACACCCAACGTGTTCGAGGACGGAGTAAAAACACAATCGAGCCAGCCAGGAGTCGAACCTAGAATCTTCTGATCCGTAGTCAGACGCGTTATCCATTGCGCCACTGGCCCCGCGCAGGGCAACCATGCTTGGAGAAGACAGCTGGATTCTGGAGGTCGGCATGCAGAGCTGCCAAACTTCATCTCTATCAAAATGGGAAACAGGGTTGTCCTCCGCGTGCCTGTCGTCTTTGAAAAGGACGCTCACTCGGAAGAAACCACGAGAAACAGCACGGGGGGCTCCAATAAGGGCAACAGAATGTCAGAAGTGGGATTCAAACCCAAGCCTCCAGAGGAGACTGCGACCTGAACGCAGCGCCTTAGACCGCTCGGCCATCCTGACCCCCGCCGCTGGCCCGGGCGAGCCCATTTGGCTCGTCAGCGAATGTTACGGTATATCTTTTGGAATGACTCCAGATTTTGTTGCCTTCATGTAGCTCATCTTTAATTCTGATTTATTTCTTCTTGACCACCTTGAAATGGTGATGAATGTGGATTTTTCGAAATGAGGAAGAATGTGCCCGAAGCCTTTCATTTGCCAAAAGGACACGCAACCCGTCTTCGTTTGCCCTGTAACGGATGCTGTCAAAGTGGTTTTGCATTTAAAGATCTTTTTCCCCTTTCTCATACTGCATTAGAACAAGGTCACAAAAAGAAATATCCATTCTCAGACCCTACTCGGTCTACATGAACGCGTCAGAAAAACACTTGATCAAAAGCAGATGATGCCATTATTGCAATTTAACAAAAAAGCGCCATCTTTGTACTTTTCACAGCCGTTTTTTATGGTCCACGTTTGCCTTCTAATGTAGACAACTGTTAACCATACGGCGGCGGGGCAGCCTTAAAAGAACCAGGGGTATTGTGTCTCGAGCACACAAGGCAAACAAGAGCTTCTCCAAGAGGTGAGTGCGAAGTACGGTTTACAGCCACAGGCAATGGCCGCGGAGCTTTTTCTTTAACAGATTCTAATATGTGGAACACGTCACCAACTTGCATCGGACGGTCTTTCAACTGTAGCGCAATTTAAGTTTTCACTTGATATTGTGTCTAAAAACGAGCCAAACAAGTGATCACTGCATAACTGGGATTTTGCATTGTGGATATGTAACGTTATTTCATTATTGTGTCAGCTGTGTCAAATGCAAGTGTTTTTTAGCATGCGTTTTATCTAGCCTTTTATCTAGATAGGAATCCTGGGCATGACATAGCCCCTCTGTGTCTCCTTGAAGTTATTTCTGTACGTGGACAAATTAAGAACGAGAATGTCCTCAGTGTGGGTAGCCAGAGTGCAAGAAGCCCAGTCGTGTTCTCCTCGCAGGAGTTGCCTCGCTGGTGGCGCACAAAATGCCACACAACCACGCTCAAAGGGCTACCCAGGCGGAATCTTTGTGGGCGTGCCTCGTTGGCGCAGTTAGGCAGCGCGTCAGTCTCATAATCTGAAGGTCGTGAGTTCGAGCCTCACACTGGGCAGCGTGACTTTTTACGACCGGTTTGAGACATTTGCCCCATATCCCTTGCGCACATTGTCCCGGGCATCCACGGCCTGAGGGTCAGCGTGCCCTCCCTGGTGGTCTAGTGGCTAGGATTCGGCGCTCTCACCGCCGCGGCCCGGGTTCGATTCCCGGTCAGGGAATGCGCTTTTGATGTCCGTTTTGCCCTTTTCACCGGGTTCTGCGAAACGCTGGCTTCGAGGGCAAGGATCGCAGCGCCTCCGAGAGGCAAAGCGCCACTGCCTCCGGGCCATCGACCTGAGGTTGGCCGGCAAAATTGCCTGCCCTCCGCCATCTGAGCAATCTGAGCAATCAGAGCCTGGGGTGTCCTCTGCTATACTGAGGCATGTTGACAAAGCACAGCAAACACCCAACGTGTTCGAGGACGGAGTAAAAACACAATCGAGCCAGCCAGGAGTCGAACCTAAAATCTTCTGATCCGTAGTCAGACGCGTTATCCATTGCGCCACTGGCCCCGCGCAGGGCAACCATGCTTGGAGAAGACAGCTGGATTCTGGAGGTCGGCATGCAGAGCTGCCAAACTTCATCTCTATCAAAATGGGAAACAGGGTTGTCCTCCGCGTGCCTGTCGTCTTTGAAAAGGACGCTCACTCGGAAGAAACCACGAGAAACAGCACGGGGGGCTCCAATAAGGGCAACAGAATGTCAGAAGTGGGATTCGAACCCACGCCTCCAAAGGAGACTGCGACCTGAACACAGCGCCTTAGACCGCTCGGCCATCCTGACCCCCGCCGCTGGCCCGGGCGAGCCCATTTGGCTCGTCAGCGAATGTTACGGTATATCTTTTGGAATGACTCCAGATTTTGTTGCCTTCATGTAGCTCATCTTTAATTCTGATTTATTTCTTCTTGACCACCTTGAAATGGTGATGAATGTGGATTTTTCGAAATGAGGAAGAATGTGCCCGAAGCCTTTCATTTGCCAAAAGGACACGCAACCCGTCTTCGTTTGCCCTGTAACGGATGCTGTCAAAGTGGTTTTGCATTTAAAGATCTTTTTCCCCTTTCTCATACTGCATTAGAACAAGGTCACAAAAAGAAATATCCATTCTCAGACCCTACTCGGTCTACATGAACGCGTCAGAAAAACACTTGATCAAAAGCAGATGATGCCATTATTGCAATTTAACAAAAAAGCGCCATCTTTGTACTTTTCACAGCCGTTTTTTATGGTCCACGTTTGCCTTCTAATGTAGACAACTGTTAACCATACGGCGGCGGGGCAGCCTTAAAAGAACCAGGGGTATTGTGTCTCGAGCACACAAGGCAAACAAGAGCTTCTCCAAGAGGTGAGTGCGAAGTACGGTTTACAGCCACAGGCAATGGCCGCGGAGCTTTTTCTTTAACAGATTCTAATATGTGGAACACGTCACCAACTTGCATCGGACGGTCTTTCAACTGTAGCGCAATTTAAGTTTTCACTTGATATTGTGTCTAAAAACGAGCCAAACAAGTGATCACTGCATAACTGGGATTTTGCATTGTGGATATGTAACGTTATTTCATTATTGTGTCAGCTGTGTCAAATGTGTCAAATATAAGTGTTTTTTAGCATGCGTTTTATCTAGCCTTTTATCTAGATAGGAATCCTGGGCATGACATAGCCCCTCTGTGTCTCCTTGAAGTTATTTCTGTACGTGGACAAATTAAGAACGAGAATGTCCTCAGTGTGGGTAGCCAGAGTGCAAGAAGCCCAGTCGTGTTCTCCTCGCAGGAGTTGCCTCGCTGGTGGCGCACAAAATGCCACACAACCACGCTCAAAGGGCTACCCAGGCGGAATCTTTGTGGGCGTGCCTCGTTGGCGCAGTTAGGCAGCGCGTCAGTCTCATAATCTGAAGGTCGTGAGTTCGAGCCTCACACGGGGCAGCGTGACTTTTTACGACCGGTTTGAGACATTTGCCCCATATCCCTTGCGCACATTGTCCCGGGCATCCACGGCCTGAGGGTCAGCGTGCCCTCCCTGGTGGTCTAGTGGCTAGGATTCGGCGCTCTCACCGCCGCGGCCCGGGTTCGATTCCCGGTCAGGGAATGCGCTTTTGATGTCCGTTTTGCCCTTTTCACCGGGTTCTGCGAAACGCTGGCTTCGAGGGCAAGGATCGCAGCGCCTCCGAGAGGCAAAGCGCCACTGCCTCCGGGCCATCGACCTGAGGTTGGCCGGCAAAATTGCCTGCCCTCCGCCATCTGATCAATCAGAGCCTGGGGTGTCCTCTGCTATACTGAGGCATGTTGACAAAACACAGCAAACACCCAACGTGTTCGAGGACGGAGTAAAAACACAATCGAGCCAGCCAGGAGTCCAACCTAGAATCTTCTGATCCGTAGTCAGACGCGTTATCCATTGCGCCACTGGCCCCGCGCAGGGCAACCATGCTTGGAGAAGACAGCTGGATTCTGGAGGTCGGCATGCAGAGCTGCCAAACTTCATCTCTATCAAAATGGGAAACAGGGTTGTCCTCCGCGTGCCTGTCGTCTTTGAAAAGGACGCTCACTCGGAAGAAACCACGAGAAACAGCACGGGGGGCTCCAATAAGGGCAACAGAATGTCAGAAGTGGGATTCGAACCCACGCCTCCAGAGGAGACTGCGACCTGAACGCCAGCTGCCGAAGGATAGTCCAACATAATGTTGAAAAATGTTGAAGCACAGCCAATCAAATCGAAGCGCTTCAACATGTAGAGCCAATCGAGTCGAAGCGCTTCAACATTTGCAGCCAATCACAGAGCGGAAGTTTCAACATTTTCAACATTTGATCAGAGTGAAAGAGAAAGTCTTCGGGTACGATTCCCCTCCTCACCTGTAGGCGGAGTAAGAGTGATGCTCGATGACGTGTTACTGCTCTTCTATTTTTTTTTTTTTGAGTTGCCGCTCTTCGCCAGTAGGGGAAGTAGGCTAAAAATGTCAAAGTTGCCGAAATTGGCCAAAAGTGTACGGTCTTTGACGAGAGGGATAAGAAGACCTAACTGGGAGTGTCAGGGGTCAAAAAAGTTCAGTAGAAGGTTCATGCCCTACGACGAGCATCATTGCCACGGACATCAACATTTGTGACCCGTCACGGAAACCAGGGACTCAAGTCGGCAACACAAGTTTCGAGAAAATGAGAAACAAAGTTTTTTTTTTCGAAATTTGTGATTTTCGTTTTATTGCAGAATCTGTTAGTTGAGATCACGAAGAAGCCTCTCCATGTTTGAGATAGCAGTTTTTGTATATTTAAAAGCGTACATTTTGCGATTAAAATAGGCTTGTTTTTCCGGAGATTCTAGCGTGCAGCGGGGGGCGTCATTGTCTATGTGTATATTTACATACTGTATAAGCTTGTGTTTTCGCCTCCGCCCCCAAAGGGAACAGCGTCACTACTAAATAAGGATAGTTCGCCCAAAAATGAAAATAATGTAAGTAATGACTCACCTTTATGTCGTTCTAAACTCGGAAGACCTCCGTTCATCTTCGGAACACAGTTTAAGATGTTTTATCGTTAGATTTAGTCCGAGAGCTTTCTATCCCCTTCATTGAAAATCTATGTATGGTTTCCATGTCCAGAAAGGTAATAAAACATCATCAAAGTAGTCCATGTGACATCAGTGGGTCAGTAAGATTGTGTTGATGCATCGAAAATAAAGTTTGGTCCAAAAATAGCAGAATTACGACTTTATTCAGCATTGTCTTCTCTTCCGGCTCGAGCGTGAAGTCACGTGACTGTAGTGACGCGCTGCCCCCCAGGTAGCCAAAACAGTTTGGCCCAATAATGGCCCAAATCCGGCAGGCCAGAAAAAAAAACACGGCCCAGTTCCGGCTGCCAGAAAAGGGCCAACTCTGGGATGAATGACGCCCCAGAATCGGCCCAAGTACACTGGCCCATGTCCGGGTGCCTAAAGTGAGCCGGCACTGCCAGCACAGTGCCAGAATCACGCCAGCTAAAACTGTATACTCAGCCAAAACTGGCCAATGTCCGGGTGCTTAATGTCAGCCGACACTGCCAGCAAAGTGCCAGAATCATGCCAGGTTAAACTGTACACTCAGACGAAACTAGCCCGAAATTTTTTTTTAAGTGTTTTTTCCACAAAACAAGTCTTTATAACCTTAGCCCTTAAGATGGCATGTACTTATCCCTTCTTAAAAAAAACTTTTATTATATTTAGTTAAAAAAAGTTAAACTGCACATTAGAAGTTCTATCCTCAATGTTTGTGATGCTTTTAATGTGTTAAGTGTCACACTTTACTGTAGGTGTTTAAAAAAGAAAGAAAAATATACAGTATGTTTACATGTTTATTTGAAACATAACATTACATTAATAAAACATTAATAAACATCTGGACACTCCTCAAATGTACCCTAAAAGAAGGAAAGACTGAGAGAAAAGAGATAAGAGGGGGAACAGAAAATGACTCATGGTTACTTCATCAGATAGACTGAAGGCATTAATGTTAAATTGGGTAAATGTTAAAGGAATAGTTCACCCTAAAATAAAAATTCTGTCATCATTTACTCATCCTCATGTTGTTTTAAAGGTAGGGTAACAGATTTGATCCTGAAAGATTTTTAGTTATGCTGGTTAAGAGGCTGTTTACACTTGGTATTAAAATGCGTGTTCACGTGCGCTCACCTCCTGTCTGTAAACAGCAAGAAAAGCAAACTTTTCTGCTGAATTGACAACCTGTACAGGAGCCACAAAACGAAAGGCATCTTTTATAACAACAACAGCAAAAACTGCCTGGATCAGCAAGAGCAAAAACCCAAATTAACATCTGTAACTTTACTGCTTTAGCACGAGATGCAAACAGCTGCAGGAGGCAAAGGGTCTGAAAGGGTCGTTGTTTATTTTGGTAAGGTAGGTACACGATATGTTTGTATTGAGATGGATTCAGATATTCTACTTTGATGAAACATTGTGTTGCTTATGAAATTTGTGTTCGTTTACGGATTAGCATAACGATATCGTTACTACGTCTACACAACCGAACGTGTGCTTAAACTAATTCTGATATAAACCAGTTGTTTATGTTGGTTATTTTGGAAGTGTTATTCACTTTGTACTGCAAAGTTTTCTCACTGGTGAATGAGACATGAAATGTGACCGTCTGATCTGTGCATGTTCATGTGTTTTGAAAGAGGCGTGACTTTGGATGGCGATTTGACTTAAGGGTGGGATCGTGATTTCATTACTAGGCGGCTACCGTTAGCATTTTTCAAACATTACCCTACCTTTAAACCTGTATGAATTTTTTTTGATGAACACAAAAGAAGATATTTAGAGTAATGATGGTAAACACACAGCAGATTGTAACCATTGACTTCCATAGAAGGAATAAAAAAATATGATGCAATTTAATTTAACACCTGTGTGCTAACCATCATTTATCAAAATATTTTCTTCATCATATATCACAATACTTTCAAAATACTTTTTCCTACTATGGAAGTCAATGGTTACAATGTGCTGTGTTTTTACCATCATTACACAAAACATCTTAATTTGTGTTCATCAGAAAAAATCATGCAGATTTAGAACAACATGAGGATGAGTAAATGATGAAAGAATATCTATTGAACTATCCCTTTAACAACAATTGAAATACCTTGAATTTGCTTGTTTTCAGGCCCGCTCTCTTATTCTTTTTGCATCTCTGTCAGATGCAAGCTGCAGAAGTTTTTACGAACTTTTCTACTTCACCATCTGGTGCACGAACAGTAGTTGAATTTCTTCTGACAGATTCTTGAAAAGAAACAAAATTATTTAATTAGGTAAATGCAAGCATGTTAGTTTAACCCTGGAGAACCCAAGAACCCTTCTCTTAGAATCAATTAACATTGGCCACATTTGACCCGTGGGTTCTCCAGGGTTAAATGTTACCTACAAGCTATTCTGCTTCAAAAACATTGACAGGTACTTTAGGTTGGAAGATTTATAGCTTCATAGATTAACATTGTAATGGCTTTATATACAGTGGCAAGAAAAAGTATGTGAATTTCACAGTTTTCTGAACAAATTTGTCATAAAATGCAATCTAAACTTTTTCTAAGTCAAGGGCATTGATAAACATAATGGGGCGGTTTCCCGGACCAGGATTAGCTTAATCCAGAACTAGGCCTTAGTTTAATTAGGAAATATAATTAGTTTTAACAAACATGCCTTACTAAAAACATTACCTGTGTGCATTTTGAGGTAAAACAAAGGGCACTGATGTATTTTAAGATATGTAAGTGTAAGTTGTTTTCAGTTTGGAGAGCTCTTAAAACTGTTTAAGTCTAGGACTAGTCTAATCCCTGTTCGGGAAACCGCCCCAATGTGTCTAAAAATAATTACACAAAAACATTCTGATCTTTCATGTCTTTATTGAGAACTACCAAAAAACATCTTAGTGCTTGTGAAAAAAATGTGAACCCTTAATTGAATGACCTCAAAAAAGCCAATTAGAGTCAGGTTTTAGCACAGCTATGGCCCTATTGTTTTTTCCCCAGATTCAGTTTAATTTTTTCTCAAATTCCGTGTTTTTCGTTTTATTCTGGATTCTGGTTAAATTAAATTTCAGTAATCAAAAAGCACATCTTATCAACTGAAAACATAACAGAAAATTAGCAGATCCACCACTGCATTGAATATACTGTACTGTATGAGTGTGCGACTGTGCGTTTCCACAAGGTGACGTGCCTGTTTACCAGCATGTATAGCTCGTATATGGTTCCCAGACACGAGGGCACACTAAGTTTTCTTTCTTGTTTAAGTGAACGTAAACAGCTGTATGTTTATTAGTATATTGAAGCAGTGCCGTCTTAAAGCTGTCTTGGGTGTTCAAAGCTGTCTTGAGTGTTCAATGTTCATTACACAAAAAAAATGAAAACCCCTCACTACTATTAACTGAATACATTTCGCAGCTGCACATTTAATCCATACAGTGAGGACTGTGCAGTGTTTTATTTGTATTTATTGCTAAGGTTCATGTTAAAATCATGTTGACAGACAATTTCATAACTAATATATTTACATTAAAATACAGATGCCTGAAAAGTAAAACAAGATGAGTATAGTATTATGATTAAGAGGAAATATTAAAAATTTGGTTGCTTTTCAGTAGCATTGTTGTAGTGACAGCCAAAATACATTGGCCTATATGTAATACACATGAGTAGTACAAAGTCCATTTCCTACTTTGCAAACTCGACACAACAACAAAAAAACTAAACAAAAATGAGTGGAAGTGGCAACGAATATCCAAAGATGATAAATTGTGGACAAAAAGGTAGCACGATTTCCTTTATATGGAAGTGGTTTGGCTAGCTAAAAAACTGACGAGGCGCAGATTAAAATATAAATGAACCCTCTTATTTTTGTGGCTTCAGTCATTGTTGGCATACTGTTTTAAAGCTGGAAGCATTAACAACTTACATCGAAATATATATCATTATCGTTCAATATGGATTTTTGCCATATTGCCCAGCCCTAGGCCGATGTATTTTGGCTGTCACTACAACAATGCTACTGACAAGCAACCAAATGTTTTTTTTTTTTATCATAACACTATACTCATCTTGTTTTACTTTTCAGGCATCTGTATTAAATGTAAAAATATTAGTTATTAGAATCTATGATTTAACATTAGCAATAAATACACACAAAACACTGCACAGTCCTCACTCTATGAATTAAATGTGCAGCTGCAAAAGTTGTTCAGTTAAGAAAAGTGAGTGATTTTCATTTTTGGGTGGAAAGAACATTTCTGACACAGAAAGCAGTAGGCTACTGTCACTTTAAGACCCAGAACAGCTTTAAGACTGCACTGCTTTAATATACTGATACTGACACATCTAGCTGTTTATGTTCACTTAAACAAGAAAGAAAACTTAGTTTAGTGATCACGCATGTGTTGACTGCGCGCTGTGTGTGTGCTTCGCGAGCCCTCATGTCTGAGGAACAGATGTCAAGCGTGCGCGTTGTGGGAACGCTGAGTTGCACACTCATACAGAACATTATATTCAATGCAGTGGTGGAGCTGCTACTTTTCTTCATTTTTTCTAAATTTGTAAATGTCCTGTAAATAATATATACTTTTTAAAGCGGTACGGATGTGTGCGTGGGCAAGGCGGACATGGAAAGAAAGTATACTGTACCTTTTCTGTCTGTTCTGTTCCAGCCTTTATTGGAACCTGCCAGTGCTCTGAAAAACACATGAAAGATCTGAATTTCTTGTGTAATAATTTTTAGACACATTATGTTATTTATGGATATTTATTCAGAAAACCATTACATTTACTTGCTAATGTATATATACATAAACATACAATACATATATAATATTGATGGCTCTTGCTTCGTTCTGAAACCCTAGATGGCAGTTTTCTTATCCTCGAACAAACTGTCATCACAAGGGCCATGTTTACATGCACAAAATTTTGTCAATCCGACTGAATTTAATCCGATGAAAGGTTACAACAATACAGTTTACATGCACCCTAAACATGTTTAAATGTTTGCACCTCAAAATGTTTGTTTTCATGTACATTTTATAAACCGAACATCTGTGCAAGCGCACAGCCAGGGTTGGCAGCTTCACATATCAAAATCATCCCCATGGACATTCAAAATTAGCCCAAAAGCATCACAAAGACTTATCACAGCCCAAATACCAATAACTAATGAACAAAATCCTTTCATATCTGACCCGCAGAAAAAACAACTCGCAAAGACAGTTTAAACAGTAGCCCAAATCTGAACGAAAAAAAGAGAGGACTTGGCAATGCCACCCCAAAGCCAAACCAAAGCAAATAAGAGGTAAATATACGACGTGAACTTGAGCACAAATTTTCTGTGCACATGCACAATGTATTTTTGCATCCGACAAAATACTTTGATTCACGCGTTTACATGCATACTTTTCTCCTGCTGATCGGATCACAGATTGGACTACACCACCCCTTTTAATACGATTCAAATTTGCATCCAATCTACCTCAATCGTATTGATTGACGGCTTTTTAATACGATTGAGCCATCAATACGATTACAAACTGATTAATTGGTTGCATGTAAACATAGCTACTAGAAACATAAGTACTAGAATAAGGGCACACCACTAAGGTAAAAAAAACGGTTACATGCCCAATTGTGCCAGTGTTGTATTATCGAGAAAGTTCATTATTATTTTTTAAACCTTTTTAAGCCTTGCCTATTTAAAATTGTAATATTTGCAAGATGCAGCAAAAGAGAACTCAATTTGTTTTTAAGGGTTGTTTTGAGATTTTCAATGATATAAAAAAGTAAGTTTTCCTTAATCTTAATCACACACATCCACAGATAATTGTGTTGTCTCTACCATTATATTTATTTTTCAAAATGACTGCAAATGCCAAATCCATAAACTGGAATTGTGATCTAATAAAATATCTTGTTATTATAGTTTACATAACAACGTTTACATATAAAAGTTTAGTTTAGACTACTTAATGTAAAGACTTTTTAAAGACTTGTTATTTGTAATATTTGTAGCCCTAAACGAATCCCTATCATACTTCTGGCCCCAATTGACCCCTCAGACAGTCCTGACATTAACAATGCAACAAAACTGATTCCCAAGAAATATCCATGCCCCGTCCAATATTGTACTTTTACTTACATTAATTCTTCAAATGAATTCTGTCCAAACTGATGATCTTGAGAAATCTAAATGTGACAAAAACAATCACAATAAGTTGTTAAGTTGTATAACAGACAGACAGATCATAGATACAAAATGTTGAGTAATAATTTCATAATTAAGGTTCACTCATTTTCTACAAAGTATCTTTCAATAGATGAAATCGGTTATAATGTTGTGCAACAGTGAGGTGGAAATATTTTTACTGCAGGTGCACTTTAAGTAAAGAACTTTAACTACCAGCTGTGTCCTGTAGCTGCAATGCTCTCTATTCTGTGAAATTTAAACGTTTTCTGTACCAGACAAAGTTATCCCTTGGTAAAAAAAAATTACCTCAGTCAGCTGTATAATAGCGGAACTGGCTGAGGTGGCTACGAGTGTTTAGCAGAATAGCTTCACGATCCCTCAGTTACTCCCGCCTGCTGCATAGACTGCTGAGGCAAATGCTCAGACCAGTTTTATGAGTTGCGAAATATTATTTGTTTGTTATGCTAAACGAAATATTACTGTTTAAGTAAGTTCATTAAACTGAGCAGAGTTCATTTCTTATGTCCGAATTCTCCTTGTCAGATAAATTATAAAAATCGATTTTCTACTCAAATTTATCTAGAAAGACTTCAGAATTTTAATAATAAATTCAAATGCTAATTTACATATTTGTTGAAGTGGGATTGTGGTCATTTAAAAAATTACGTATACTATATCAGTCACACCAGTTTGTCCTTCTTTTAAATGAAGTTTACATATATCTAATATGTGCAGAGTATAAATATTTTAAGCATTAAAATTATGTTAAATAACTTCCAAAAAGTCTTACCTCAGAGAAATTGCAGCAGACTTCATGCAGCTACAACCGTTAAAGCCCGGTAAATGTCGTCACTAGATGTCGCAGCTAGTGCGCATGTCTTGAAACAGCAGCAGTTCTTTTTCCAAAATAAAAGTTCCTTTAACCAGCTTTAATTGTCTAAAAATTGTAATCGATAAATTATAAATAGATCAATCTTTATGATCAAATTAGTTCAAATTCTGGAAAAGGGCTGAAAAATTGTAGTTGTAATAAAGTAAACAAATTGACAAGCTTAACAGCTTATAAAATGTTTTTATAAAATCTCAATTTAGTATTTGATACGGAAGAGGATTAGGGCCACTGGTGAAAAAATTATTTGAATTCTGACTTTTTTTTCAGAATTCTGACTTTAATCTCAGAATTCTGACTTTAATCTCAGAATTCTGACTTTAATCTCAGAATTCTGAGATTAAAGTCAGAATTCTGAGAATAAAGTCAGAATTCTGAGAATAAAGTCAGAATTCTAAGAATAAAGTCAGAATTCAAATTTTGAGTTTAAAGTCAGAATTCTGAGTTAAAAGTCAGAATTCTGAGTTAAAAGTCAGAATTCTGAGTTTAAAGTCAGAATTCTGAGATTAAAGTCAGAATTCTGAGATTAAAGTCAGAATTCTGAGATTAAAGTCAGAATTCTGAGTTTAAAGTCAGAATTCTGAGATTAAAGTCAGAATTCTGAGGAAAAAAGTCAGAATTCTGAGATTAAAGTCAGAATTCTGAGATTAAAGTCAGAATTCTGAGAAAAAAGTCAGAATTCTGACTTTAAACTCAGAATTCTGAGAATAAAGTCAGAATTCAAATTCTGAAATTAAAGTCAGAATTCTGAGTTTAAAGTCAGAATTCTGAGATTAAAGTCAGAATTCTGAGATTAAAGTCAGAATTCTGAGTTTAAAGTCAGAATTCTGAGTTTAAAGTCAGAATTCTGAGATTAAAGTCAGAATTCTGAGATTAAAGTCAGAATTCTGAGAATAAAGTCAGAATTCAAAAAAAAATTTCACCAGTGGCCCTAATCCTCTTCCGTAATTTGACCATTAATTAATACAATGGGCCCTATTTTAACGATCTGAAACGCAAGTGCGAAGCGCAACGCGCAAGTGAGTTTGTGGGCGGATCTTGGGCGCTGTTCTGACTTTAATCTCAGAATTCTGACTTTAATCTCAGAATTCTGAGATTAAAGTCAGAATTCTGAGAATAAAGTCAGAATTCTGAGAATAAAGTCAGAATTCTAAGAATAAAGTCAGAATTCAAATTTTGAGTTTAAAGTCAGAATTCTGAGTTTAAAGTCAGAATTCTGAGTTAAAAGTCAGAATTCTGAGTTAAAAGTCAGAATTCTGAGATTAAAGTCAGAATTCTGAGATTAAAGTCAGAATTCTGAGATTAAAGTCAGAATTCTGAGTTTAAAGTCAGAATTCTGAGATTAAAGTCAGAATTCTGAGAAAAAAGTCAGAATTCTGAGATTAAAGTCAGAATTCTGAGATTAAAGTCAGAATTCTGTAGCCTCGGTGCCAGCCGATCTTAGCCCCGCCCACAACATTTTGAGGAACGGGAAGATCGGTCTGGAGTTTCACCGTTGAGTTGCTACTATGCTCGACCCAAAGCTGGTCGAACCAATCAAATTGTCAGGGCGGGCTTTATATGATGATGGACAGATGATCAGTAACGTAAATCTACCACGTCACCAAAGAGCGCGTGTGTTGAATCTGTTGTTTACAACGAAATGGCTGCCGCGGTAGAAATCAGATGTGTGGACTCTGACATTGAGTCTGTTCTAAAAGATATCGACAGAGCATTGATTTTAAAAGAGGAACAGAGAAACGCGAGCAAGGCATTTGTTGATGTTTTTGCCGTCCTACGGGATTCGACAAAAGTTGTCGCACTTATGAAAGATCAAGTTAAAGAAGCAACTAAAATGGGTATCACGGCGATGCAACTCGGTGTGCACGACGAGATGGATATAACAAGCAAACCTAATGGGTATCGTCGTGGATGAAGTTCAACTAATGTACAAATGGTAAGAGATAGTCTTACTGTATGACTTAATGTGATATAAATGAAATGTTGTAAACATAGTAGGTGTTGATGTACGTTCGCAAACTCAGACTTGTAGTGTGTGTCGTAGCGAAATAACTAGCAGTTCGGTCAAGCTGCAAATACGTCATTTCAACATACGTCTCACACCCCGTTGCTCTGATTGGTCGTAGGTCTATCCAATTGAGTGCAGAGGCATTTTTCGGTTGAGACACGCCTCATAATTATAGCTCAATGGAGCGGTATCAGACTCAAATTCTGACTAGAATTGAGTATGACAACGTCAGGCTAAGAATTCTGAGAAAAAAGTCAGAATTCTGACTTTAAACTCAGAATTCTGAGAATAAAGTCAGAATTCAAATTCTGAAATTAAAGTCAGAATTCTGAGATTAAAGTCAGAATTCTGAGATTAAAGTCAGAATTCTGAGATTAAAGTCAGAATTCTGAGTTTAAAGTCAGAATTCTGAGTTTAAAGTCAGAATTCTGAGATTAAAGTCAGAATTCTGAGATTAAAGTCAGAATTCTGAGAATAAAGTCAGAATTCAAAAAAAAAATTCACCAGTGGCCCTAATCCTCTTCCGTAATTTGACCATTAATTAATACAATGGGCCCTATTTTAACGATCTGAAACGCAAGTGCGAAGCGCAACGCGCAAGTGAGTTTGTGGGCGGATCTTGGGCGCTGTTGCTATTTTCCCGGCGTGAGAAATAACTCTTGCGCCGGGCGCAAATCAATAAGGGGTTGGTCTGAAGTAGGTTCATTATTCATAGGTGTGGTTTGGGCGTAACGTCAAATAAACCAATCAGAACGCTAGCCAACATTCCCTTTAAACGCAAGGGCGCAAGTTCCATGGCGGGTTGCTATTATTATGACGGATTTACCAGGCGCACGCCAGGAGCGGTTCACAGCCGAGGAGACCGACGTCCTTGTACGGGGGAATCCCACGCTTGCCAGCATAAATCGGGCATGCAGTGTAACGGGAGGTGGATCTGCCTCAGGACTTGACGCCAGCAGAGGACATCGCTGCGTCCACCCTCACCGCTGAAAGGGTTTGGGGGCTTTGAAATCGGACCCAAGAAACGCAAGGTCCAACCCCAAAGTAGACTATCAAGTTCATATACATTAAGGTTTCTTATAAAAACATTTAAATTATTATTTACATAAAATAAACGTAATACAGCCACACAACAAACTTATGAAAATATTTTAATCGTTATTTGCATGAGAATTTTTTAACGCAGCCACACAATAAAAAAAAACTATCACCACAATGCTCACCACTATGATTCCCCTTATCTCGTGTATTAATATTTTTTAGTGTAACAATTTATGATTTGCAAAAATAACTGTTGCATCTGTGTAGATTATATGCAATATGCGCGTTGTGCAAGCTATACGGTCAAGCATGCGCCCTTAAAATAGCATAATGAACAACGCGCAACGCGCCACTGACTTTAAACTTTTTTTTTCTGGTCAGTGGCGCAATTGTTTTTTGAAACTGCAAAATAGCATCAGGGATGGTTTGCGCCGGAACACGCCTCTTTTTTGCGCTGAACCGCCCAGGGAGCGCAAGTTCATTCCCTAGTTTGTCGACGTGCGTCTGTGGAGGGAAAAACCCGCTGTGCGCCGTTGCAAAATACGAATGATACATGCGTCACTGACAAAGTCAATTGCGCTGGGTGCAAGATAGGGCCCAATATGTGTTTGTTGAAATATTACATACATAGAAAATATTTCAGTATAAACTTAATAGCCCAGATACTTACATTCAATAGGCTAATGGCACTTTATGCCTCTACAAACCTATTCTTAACATTAAAATATGCTTCTCCCCTTCCCTTATTTTATTAGGGAAAAATTTCTGAGCTTAACTTTTCCTCACACTACTTTTCACTTATTGACTACCATTAATCAGGAAAACTAAAAACAATTATCAAAACATTAAATAGAAACAATTATATGCATATCAATTGTTAAATTAATATATTTTTATTAAAACAAACGTGAAATGTGAAAGCCAATATGTGGAAAATATGCCATTTGTCAGCCAAAATCGGACCAAATCCGCATATACACAGCCTAGCCGAATCTGGCAACTTTTGCTGGGCCAGTGCTGGCTTAATACTGGTAAGCCGCAGCCAGAACACAGCCGTGTGCGCCGACACTCAGCCGGATCTGGCCCGAATGCACTGGCTACCTGGGCCTGTTCCTCAGATATGTTTGCTAAGTTTTTTTTTTTTTCAAACTTATAGCCTGCGTCTCCCCAGACTGTAAAGCTCGGGCACACAAAACAAAAGAAAAATAAAAGAAGCTGGGGCGGAACAAATAACAGTCAGCCGCATCGTACGTCAGCCGCGTCACTGACTTTATGGGTCTTTCACATAGGAAGCGGTGTGCGCTGCGCTATGAAACCCATTCATTTCAATGGCTTGCGCCGCGCGAGGGCGTTTTTTTGTTGCGCCGAGCAAAGCGCGAGCGCAGCGGTCAAAGTTCAAAATAGTTTAACTTTTGCGCTGCGCTCTGTGACGATTACCCGCGCGGCCAATAGAAATGGGGCATCCAAACAAGCAAAATGGACGAAAGCTTATACTCGGGATTCTCAGAGCTTTATAATACAAGTTTATGCTCCTACAGAGACATCGGAAGGAAAGCCGTGTCATGGAAACACGTAAGCAATTCAAGTTGACATGTTAGGTGTGGTTTAAGTCAAGCAGCTTGTTGTAGGTATGCTTAAAGTTACGTGAAATGGAGATGAGCAACATCAGTCTCTGTATTCCTCGTCGACTATTTAACGCAAATATAAACACTGTAGTAATTTATTGAAAACCCCGCCTACTTTGGTCTGGCCATCAGAGCACAATCGCTTGGCTGCGCCGAACCCAGCGGCGAGCGCAGCGCACACCGCATCCTATGTGAAAGCCGCATTTATGCGGCGCCGCAGTCGGAAGACGTCAAAGTACCGCGAGAGCTCTTCAAGAAATCTTACGGAGTAGTTTAATTTCGACTCGCTCTCGCGGTACTTTGACGTCATCTGTATGTCAGTTCTTGCAGCGCAGCATCCAAACACACAGAAGTTACACAGATATCGTTGTATTCTTCATATAATTGGCTACATGTTTTGTCTATCAATATTTTCCATGAAGTCATTGGCTGATGGAGGAACGAGCGAGCCATTGGTAACCTCTCTAAAGGATGTCACGTTTTCGACGGCGCTGTTTGGAGGATCTATTATACTACTTCCCTATTTTAAATACAAACTTTGAAGGCGGGTTCATGTGTTTAACGGAGTGTAAGCTCATATACCCTTACATGTTACGATTTAAATAGTCTTCAGATTATATATTATATAGTATTACCAGACATTCATGCGAAATCTGATGTAAACAATCTATATTTCACGGATTATACGCATTTGTGGACAAATATGGTCATTGGATAATCTGAAACAGACTGGATTCGACTTGTGATCCCCACAAAGGTAAAAGAGTCATGTTTATTTTTGCGGGTTGTCATTTGGTCATAAAATACTACATATGATGCTAGAACATCTCAAAAAGGGTTTTACAGGGGGCATGGCTTAGCTAAATGAGATGTAAATGAGCCCTATTGTCTCCCCCAGCTGAAAAGAAGAGTCCCTTTCGTCTCGATTTTCTCGGTTTGAGAATTTCTGAGTTCCTATATTCAAATGGCCACAACTTCTCCAAATCTTATCAGATTTCCATGTGTTACACATCGCTGGAAAGCTTAGAAACTGCACTTTCAGAATCTGTGAATAACTCAAAATGCCCAGATCCGACTTGTGTCCCTACTTTCCGTGACTGGTCACATTTTTAAACGGAGGACAAATATTGTATCTTTTATTACGGACTATAACCGGTAAGAATGCATAACTTAATAGCATAATTAAATCTGAGAGATAATTAGAGTTTAATTTTTAATTAGTATAGTTTTTAACAACTGTTTAGGAAAAGAAAATGTCTGCAAAAAAATCGCACAAAGGCATGTCGGACGCTGAATGGATTTCACGTCTAAGAAAGTTTGCCAGTACAGGTGTTTGGCCTTCAGAAGAAGGTAATAGACCAGCTCCTAGGCAAAAAAAAGTGGCACGAGCTTTATCAAAGGGTAAGTGTGTGTTTTTTGTTATTTTTGCGTAAGAAAACAATGAACTAAGTGTTTGTTGACTTGCATAATTAAGCATTTACATTAGAACTGTCCATTTACTGTATTTCCATTATAGTAACTAATAGGGGTGGCACGGTTCACAAAACCCTCGGTTCGGTTCGTATCACGGTTCTATGGTCACGGTTCACGGTTCAGTACGGTTCTTGTTGTTATTTTTTCTTTAAATTTTTAACACTCCAGAAATGTATTATCTTATTAATGTATTAATTATCCATAATGTAGGATACAGTATTAAAAAAAGTTATATCATGTAATCATGCACAAACTGAATTTGACTTTAAGCACATTGGACCATCTCTGAGGAAAGCCAGATGAGATTTTGATAGAGCAAGAGGGAAGACATTGATGATTTCAACATGCTTTTCATTTAATTGGCAAAAAAGAGAATGTGTATTGCCATCTACATAAACTTTATGTGCATTTTTAGCACACAAAGATAACTTGCATTTATTAAAATGCCAACTTCAGTGTAGCTCTTAGATTTAACACTGAGAGGCTGCTTTAATACTGAGAGTTTATGTGGACGAGAGAGAAACATAACCTTTGCACCTGTAATATTAAAATCTCTTTAAGTCTCTTTTGTCCACTTCTGATTACTTTGAGGGGCAATTTCTGAAATAAGATCGCGCAACTTTCACACGCTAGCAAAATGAAACTACGCGGAAATCAGCCGCTTTAATTTTATCAATGAAAGGCTAAAAATAGCGCTGAATATGAAAAGACGTAAAACATTGTTGTCAGTACCTCAGATTAGATAAATGGTCGGAGAGAAGGCGATCTCCTGTGGCTGTTGGAGCATATTCAACCCATAGACTGCAGTTCTATCTATTGTTTTATTTCCGCTGTCATCATAAGTAACATGAAATAAAAATATGTTTCCACACACCAAACTTATACGACGCTGGCGCATCCTCCAACTGCGGGCAGACTTCCTTTTCTCTTCCACTTGCCATTTCTACACGTAACATAACCCGCAGTTACTTATACTCCAAACCAGTCACCTCTTCTTTCGCGCGAAAGGGAAACACGCTATCTGAGGTCACATACAGGGCATGAGACTACA
The DNA here is from genome assembly GCF_030506205.2 of Paramisgurnus dabryanus. Lineage (NCBI taxonomy): Eukaryota > Metazoa > Chordata > Actinopteri > Cypriniformes > Cobitidae > Paramisgurnus > Paramisgurnus dabryanus. The sequence continues at coordinate 35,033,662 of NC_133349.1, read as the reverse complement.
TTGCGCATGCCATGAACCGTTGAACCGTGCGGTACACACGCGCTCCGAACCGAGACAAGCGAACCGAACGGTTCGGATTTTTTTCATGGACCGTGCCACCCCTAGTAACTAATGAAAGTACATTAGTGTTTGTTGACATGCATAATTAAACAGTAAAAGTAGAACTGTTTGTTTACTGTATTTACATAATAAAGCAAGAGATTAGTAATCTCATTCATTAGTCTCATTCATTACAACATTGTAACGTGACTTGAGATTTACATGGTGTAATTGTTTATATGCATTTATTTATTTATGTATTTATGATTTAATGTACTACTGACTACAGTTGTACTGTAAAAGAAAAGCTACTTGAAACAAAGATTTGAGAAAGTGGGGGGTAGGGATGGTTGGGGGTTTCAGTCAAGGTGTGACTTGTGTTTTTCCTTTACATGATCTTTTAAGGGAATCACTCCCTTAAAAGTCACTCCCTTAGTTTTATTCTTAAATTACAAATGCATGTACTGTGTATTGAATTTGCCACAATGTTTATAGATTGAAAAATGCCCGATGCACTCTCGTGGCCAGACAACATTGTTTGGAGGTGTCCTAAAGTGCACATGTGGTTTTCACACTCAAAAGGTAAAATACATTTCAATATGTTGCAAGTAAAAAAGAACAATGTTTTTCTTTCAAATATGATTGTATGTAATTTTTGGTTGTCTTTATCAGCCACCTATGTCTACTGGACAGACACCAAGGGTCATGCAACAACAGTCCAGCATCAACCTCAGGTCAAGCATCAACCTCAGGTCCAGCATCAACCTCAGGTCCAGCATCAACCTCAGGTCCAGCATCAACCCCAGGTCCAGCCTCAACCTCAGGTCCAGCATCAACCTCAGGTCCAGCATCAACCTCAGGTCAAGCATCAACCTCAGGTCCAGCATCAACCTCAGGTCCAGCATCAACCTCAGGTCCAGCATCAACCTCAGGTCCAGCATCAACTCCAGGTCCAGCCTCAACCTCAGGTCCAGCCCCAGGTCCAGCCTCAACCTCAGGTCCAGCATCAACCTCAGGTCCAGCCCCAGGTCCAGCCTCAACCTCAGGTCCAGCATCAACTTCAGGTCCAGCATCAACCTCAGGTCCAGCCTCAACCTCAGGTCCACCCTCAGCCTCCACCCCAGCGTACTCCATCAAGGATTTCGCCAAGTTTGTCACAGGTAGATTAATTACATTTTTTACAGGACTTGCAATGTTAACTATACATTTAAGTATCAAAGTCTGTATTGATTGGAAATTTGGTAAAGTATAGAAAGTAAAGGCTGAGATGTTTTCACATTTGCCTGCCAACTGACACACACTGTGGCGTCTGCTGATTGGTCAGTTTAAATATCTTGTGTCAAGGTATGATTGTTCCCTTGCTTTGCAACCTATATGCCCTATCGTTCCTGCCCTCTAAAAAAGGCAGGGCTTTTTTAACCCATCGCTCTGTAAATATTGTATAGAACATACCGCTGAGTTAAAAGTTACCCAATGCTGGGTTGTTTTTATTTGTTTATTTGTTTATTTATATGGATCCCAACATTTCAATAATCACAGTTGATAAATATACACATATAAACATTACATATATATACATACATACATACATACATACACATACTCATACCTAAAATCTAGTTTCAATTTAAAACAGGACTAGACAATTAATAAGATATGATTTATGATTACATTAATCAAGACATATAAAAACCTACATCAACACATAACACCGTAGACTACTTTTAAATGACAGCTTAGGTGACAAACTTCAATGGGAATGGTATTCCAGATGAGAATAGCTCTATACAGGACAGTTTTCTTCAAAAAATTAGTTTTTGGGTGGGGGGGTCACTATATGACCATTATTTGCTTTTCTGGTGTTATGATTATGAACAGCGTTACAGTATTTGATTAAACAGAGAAATAGGCATTTTCATTGTCAATGTGTTATAGATCATGGTGCTTAAAGTAACTGTTATTCTTTGGTTTAAAGTGAGCCATGAAAGTGTAGGCAAGGCAAAGCAAATTTATTTGTATAGCACATTTCATACACAGAGGTCATTCAAAGTGCTTAACATAGAAATGAGAAAACAATATATAAAAGAGAAAAAAAATGCACGCATTTTAACACACGATAAAATCACAATAAAAACAAGGATACATGAGAATTTAAAATCAATTAAAGAAAATAAATGTGATTTTAATAAAAGCAGTTTAAAATGTTAAAAAGAATAAAACAGGAGTAAAAGTGACTTGAGTTAAAAGTGCAGTCAGTGTGAAGCAGCACAGTGCTCATTCAGTAAAAGAAGAGTTAAACAGATGTGTTTTCATCTAGATTTTTAAAGTGTTTAATGTTGAAGCACATCTGATCTCTTCTGGAAGCTGATTCCAGCTACAGGTGGCATAATATCTAAATGCTGATGCACCTTGTTTTGAGTAAACCCTTGGTATTTCTAACTGACCGGATCCTAATGATCTGAGTAATCTGTTAGGTTTATATTCAGTTAGCACATCTGTCATGTATTTGGGTCCTAAGCCATGAAGTGATTTATAAACGAATAACTACTTTAAAATCTATTCTAAATGTAACAGGAAGCCAGTGTAAGGACCTGAGGATTGGAGTAATGTGCTCAGATTTTTTGGTTCTGATCAGAATTCTGGCAGCAGTGTTTTGTATGAGCTGTAGCTGTCTAATGGTTTTTTTGGGGATACCAGTAAGGAGTCCATTGCAGTAATCCACCCTGCTTGTGATGAAAGCATGAACAAGTTTCTCTAAATGTGGTCAATACATGTTGCTGTTGTAATGCCCACCTTGTTGCTAAAGATTCTAGTTGTCACTTTAACTATTTGATGTTAATTGCAGACACTTAAATAGGAAATTACTTTCTTTTTCTTTGTGCATCTGTCATCATTCCAATCAATGTTTATATCTCCAAGCAAGTAAAGTTCACAGTTAACATCAGAGACATTATCAAGCATTTCACCTAAGCATGTTAGATAGTCCATGTGTGCATCAGGAGGTCTATAACAGCATCTCACAAGCACTGGTCTCATATAAGGTACATGGACGTCTACCCATATAGCTTCAATGTCATCGCGTATGAAATTTTGTTTGAACTTACAAGGAATGTTGCTTTGCACAAAGATGGCCACACCACCACCAAATTTATTTTAACACGTGGTTTGGTAACAACAGCCCAGCATTATGTAATGTGTAACCCAATGGTGTTCTCTCCAATATTTATCCAGTGATAGGTTAAAATAACCCAGCATTTTTACAGTGTGTTCTTGGATTCTCCTCTTCCTCTCTACTTTGGCTCTGCTGTTGTAGGGTAAAGACCATTAAACTACACAGCAAAGTGCCTTATGGTTTTTCACTTTATTTTGGTCTTCTTTATTTTGGCAGTTAAAGCTACTTTTTCTGTCATGTATGCGAAATTGACTTAAGTAGTAAATATGTAGTAAATATGTTAATACTTTATCTGCATTTATCATGCAGCCATTTCAGGTGTAATTCAAAGTAATTTTATTTTTTCCCCACTGTGCTAACACATTTTTATTGAAATTGTTTTGCCCTATTTCAGTTTACCAAGTCAAGATTTAGCGGGTCTCATATTGCTGCAGCGAAGCCCAACCTAAAGATGGCTAGAAGACCATCTCAGGCTACTGAGCAACCTAGCTCAACAGCAGTGTCCAGTCCTCCTATACCAAGCACCACTGTATGTATAGGCCACATTGCATTTGCATAATTCTTTTCTCCGTTTATTATTCCAGAAAACCATAATATAATGAAGTAAGAACAATACTATATTACTATACAGTGCTTTATTTTAAATAGATTTACTATCACAAATTTGGTGTGGTCAGCAATATTTATTTTTTAAGAAATTGACACTCTTATTCAGCAATGCATTGCATGCACATTACATTGATCAAAAACAACAATTGTTTCATTTTAAAATATAAAAAATTGTAACCCTAAAGGGTGTTTCAAGTGTAATATTTCTGTAAAGGCTAGGGACAGAAAAATGGACATTTCCGAAGAATGACCCAAAACTGAACACATACTACTGAACAGTGGTGTATTGTTACATCTAGGATGACATTAAATGATTGAACAGTTATATTTGATGTCTTTCTACTGTTGTAAAATATATTGCATTGCATGTTTGTACAGACACAAGACCCTGGAGTTCCAGTCTCCGTCCCCAGATCAACTGCCGATGTTACCAGTCCCACATCATCATGCAGCGTTGTCTCCGTAAGTAGTTTAATATTCTACTGGTCCAGTGGGCTTATTATGTTTGTATATTAACTGTCACACACAATGGGGCCAGCCAACTGACACGTTTGTAACAATTTTAAATTCTGCCACAAATGTATCCATTTGTCAGTATAATAGATAAAGGCTCACATGCCCAGAAATGATACATTTTATTATTTTTATATAATTTCCTTTTTAATGACTAATTTATAGTTACCAGTTTGTACACTGTAAAAAGTTTCATGGGCTTTTCAACATTTGAGATATCAAATACACTGGACAAATGTTTACATAAGGCTTTCAACACAGAATAATAACAGAATTTCTAAAAAAAGATCCAAAGTTTACATAACCCTGATTCACTGTACAATGTTATTTAGTTTTTATGTTTTGTGATAGTTTACATATTATAGTTTACATATACCTGCCTTTTCATTGTATGGTGTTGATGTCATTAGCATCGCTGCATGTTTTAATTTATTGAAGTAGTTGTGTATGAGTTTCTTAATTGTTCACAATGTAAGAATATTAATCTTAACATCATACAGTCACTGGTGAAAAGGAGTCAAATATGCATAAAATGCTGAATTGCAAAGATTCTTGTCAGAGTCATGTATCCAGTTTTTCCTTATTTTATGTTATTTGATTTAATCCTGTTTATTATCTTGTTAATTAGCTCCGCCTCTGTTCTCATTATTTTCAATCGTCCTCACCTGTGTCTTGTTTAATTTGATTATCTGTCCTGTGTATTTATAGTCTGTCTGTGATTCAATTCCTTTTCTCGAGAAGACGACTGGTTGGTGACATGAGAACGTCATTTCCTGGAAGTCGGATGACTTTGTGCCGGGCGGCGTGGTGATTTTTGAACTGCGGCAAAGATAATCTGTTTATTTATTTATTGTTATTGTTATATTTTTCTTCAGTTAGATAGTTTAGTGAGATTGAATAGTAAGAGCTTTGGTGAGGATTTTAGCGGGAGTGTCGGCCGACGGCCTGTATAGGTCCGGTATACGATACTCTTGCTTATAATCTTTATCATGGCAGATGATCAGGAAGATAGTTGCAGTAGTATGGATGAGTTAGAACAAAATGAAGGGAGTTGGCAGGTAAGGAGGACAAATAAAGCAAAGAGGAGTAGAGGAATGAGGGATAGTGAGGAGAAATGGAATATTGTTGTGAGGTTTTAAGAGGTAGGAGTAAAGGGTATGGATCCAATAAAATTGACGAAAATAATCAAGAGTCAGGTTGGGGAGGTTAAATATGCTAGAGTTTTAAATGATGGTAATTTGTTAATCGGGTGTATTTCTGAAGAGCAGGTTGGAAGAGCTTTAAAGTTGAAAAGAGTTGGGAATGCAGTAGTAGTAAAGGTGGTGAAAGTGGGTGAGCAAGGAAGTAAAGGAGTAATTTATGGGATTCCTTTGGCAATTGAGATGAATGAGTTAGTCAGGAATCTAAAAGAAAAGTGTGATTTTGTTCAGAGTGCAAAGCGGTTAACCAAGGGGGTTGAGAAAAGAGAATCGGAGTCAGTGATGATACAGTTCAGTTCAAAAGAATTGCCAGCAGAGGTATACTTTGGGTATATGAGATATAGAGTGAGAGAGTTTAATCATAAGCCAATAAGATGTTATAATTGTCAGAAGTTTGGTCATGTAGCTAAAATGTGTAAAGGGATTAAAAGGTGTGCTAAATGTGGTGGGGAACATGACTATGGGGAATGTGGAGAGGGGGATACAATAAAATGTTGTAATTGTGGAGGAGGGCATAGTGCAGCCTACTGGGGATGTGAGGTAATGAGAAGGGAGACTGAGATTCAGAGTGTTAAAAGGAGGGAAAAAGTTCCTTATGCAGAGGCAGTTAAGAGAGTGGAACAAACAAAGAGGATTAATAAGGGAAATGTCAGAGAAGAAACAGCAATAAGGAATGTATGGATTCAGAGACAAGAACTCAGACAAAAGAAGGAAAAGGAATGGAAGGAAAAGAAGGACTTGGTTGTATTTATTGCAGGGGTAATAAATGCAACAGCTGAGGTTAAATCTAAAACCGAAAGGATTCAAATTGTTACAAAGGCAGCAATTCAACATTTGGGCATGCTGGAGTTAAAATGGGAAGAAGTTAGGGATTGTCTTACTGTACATGCAAGTCAAAAAGTAGATAAAGGATGAATTTATTTTTTATGCTGCTCATTTTACAATGGAATGCAAGGAGTTTGTTGGCAAATGGTCAAGATTTTAAGAAGTTCATAGATGATAGAAGTGTAAAACCAGATGTAATTTGTATACAAGAAACGTGGCTAAAACCTAGATTTGATTTTGTCTTGCTTAATTATACTGTTATCAGGCGAGATAGAGAAAAAGGAAGTGGTGGGGGTTGTGCTACTTTGGTAAAGAAGGGTATACCTTATAGGGTATTGGGTATAGGGAAGGAGCAAGAATATGTGGTAGTGGAAGTATGGGCAAATAAGAAGAAAATAGTAGTAATAAATTATTATAACCCTTGTAAGCAGCTAGAATTAAATGAGCTAGAGGAAATAGAAGGCCTGGATAGAGCTAATGTTGTATGGTGTGGAGATTTTAATGCTCATAATACATTGTGGGGGGGAGGAAAAACTGATAGAAATGGGCAGGTGATTGAAGAACTAATAAGTGGCAGGAATTTAGTTTGTGTAAATGATGGTAGAGGGACTAGGATAGATATTAGAACTGGTAAAGAATCAATATTAGACCTCACGTTTTTATCGAGTAGAATGGTTTCAAAGTGTGAATGGGGAGTATATGAAGAGGGTACTATTGGAAGTGATCACTTCCCTATTATGTGTAAATTGGAAGTTGATGTGAGGTTGAGTACAGAAGATAGACAGGGGAAATGGATTTTTAAAAAGGCAGACTGGGAGAAATTTAGGGAAGCAAGTGACTTATATATTAGTTCAATTCAAGAAATAGATGATGTAGAAAGAAATTAAATTGAGTTGCGACAAAAGTATTCAAATGGCTGCAATGGATGCAATACCAAAAAGTTCGGGAAAATTAGTTAAAAAAAATGGTTCCATGGTGGAATAGTGAGTGTGATGTTGTAGTTAGGGAAAGGAATAGAGCTTTTAGATGGTTAAAAAGAACTCATAATTTCCAGCATTTGATTGAGTATAAGCAAGCACAAGCAAAAGTGAGAAGGACTATAAGGCAAAGGAAAAGATCATATTGGAGGGAGTTTTGTAACTCAATTGGAAATAGTACTGATTTAAATGATGTGTGGCAAATGATTAAGAAAATGGAGGGCAATAGAAGAGAGTGGAGTTACCCAATCCTTTCAGATGGTGATCAGGTGGCTATAACGAATCTAGAGAAAGCAGAAATGATGGTGAATACGCTGAGTAAAGTTCATAGCTCTTGTAATCTTTCAGAAGAAGAAAGAATGGGTAGGGAAGAAATGAGAACTCTATATGCTGATGTTATTCAAAAGAAGGGAAAAATAGAGGATAGATATAATGTTCCATTTACAATGAGAGAGTTAAGAAATGCATTGGATAAGTGTAAGACTTCAGCTCCTGGTAAAGATGAAATCTGTTATAGCATGTTAAGAAAGTTGAGTGATAAGGGAATTCAAAAGGTTTTAAATGTATTTAATAAAGTTTGGGAGGAAGGAAAGATCCCTACAGGATGGAAGGAGGCAGTTATTATTCCAATAAGAAAACCGGGAAAAGACCCTAGTAATCCAACAAGCTATAGACCAATAGCGTTAACCTCCCACTTAGGTAAGTTAATGGAAAGGTTGGTAAATGGTAGGTTAATGCATTTTATTGAAGAAAGTGGACTGATGGCAAGTTATCAGAGCGGTTTTAGAAAGGGGAGAAACACTATTGATTCTATTTTATGTCTTGAGGATGAAATAAGAAAAGCACAGATTAAAAAAGAGGCTGTTGTAGCAGTATTTTTAGACGTGGAAAAAGCATATAATATGCTATGGGTGGAGGGTCTTTTAATCAAAATGCATATGCTAGGAATTAGGGGAAATATGTTTAACTGGGTAATGGACTTTTTAAATAATAGAAGTATTCAGGTTAAAATAGGGGCAGAAACATCAAGAAGATGTTTGGTAGAGAATGGGACGCCGCAAGGCAGTGTTATTAGTCCACTGCTGTTCAATATAATGATTAACGATGTTTTTTCTAAAATTCAGCCAGAAATTGGAAAGTCTCTATTTGCTGATGATGGTAGTTTATGGAAAAGGGGGAAAAATGTGAAGTATACTGTGAAGAAGGTACAGGAAGCATTAACCCTAGTGGAGGATTGGGGAAAGAATTGGGGTTTTAGATTCTCTATTGAGAAAACTAAGGTGATGTTTTTTACAAGGAAGAAAGTTGATGAAAATATTCAATTGAAACTGTATGGTAGGAATTTGGAAAGGGTTAAAAGTTTTAAATTTCTTGGTGTGATTTTTGACATTAGAATGACATGGAGAGAGCATATCTCAAAATTAATAGATAAATGTAAAAGGGTAATGAATTTAATGAGATGTTTGGTTGGAACAGAATGGGGAGCAGAAGTAGGTTCCTTGAAACAAATATATATTTATTTAATCAGAGCAAGAATTGAATATGGGTGTTTGGTATATGGATCTGCAGCCAGATCAGTTTTAGCTGAATTGGATATAGTTCAAGCTAAGGCACTGAGAATATGTATAGGAGCTGTGAGATCGTCTCCAGTATGTTCTCTACAGGTAGAAGTAGGAGAAATGCCTCTCCATTTACGAAGGAAGCAGCTGCAGGCTAATTATTGGGTCAACTTGATGAGTCAAAGGGATGATCATCCAGTTAAAATAGTAATCCAGTCAAGTTGGGAGAGAGAGGTGGCAAGTCTTCCAAGTTTTGGATGGACGTGTGAGTCAGTGGCACAGGAAATGGCTGTATATGATAAGAGATTTTGTCCAGGAGTAATGTGGCCATTAATTCCTATATGGCAGTTGGAGGCACCAAAAACTGATCTAGAGATACTGGAGATTAAATTAGAAAACCCAGAGTCAAATTTGGTGCATGAGTTCCAGTGTCGGGTAAGAGAAAGATATCAGGAACATGTATTAATTTTCACTGATGGATCAAAGGATCAAGAAACAGGTGCTACAGGAGCAGCTTTTGTGGTTCAGAGGTGGAATGCCCAGGCATCTAAGAGAACCTCAAATTTTTTAAGTGTATTCACAGTTGAGTTGTATGCAATTTTAATGGCAGTGCAATGGACGGAGCAAATTAAAAATCATAAAGTGTTGATATGCAGTGACTCTGTGTCAGCTATTAAGAGTATTGAGAAAGGGTCATCAAGGAGTCGACAAGATATTATATATGAAATTCTTTTGGCAATTAGAGATGTGAAAATAAGAGGGGTAGAAATATCATTGATATGGGTGCCAGCTCATGTAGGTATTGTATCAAATGAAAAGGTTGATAAGTTGGCCAAGGAAGCTGTCCAAAAGGAAAATATAGATGTCATCATAAACCTATCCAAGGCAGAGGGCAAAAGTATTGTGTGGCAAGAAACCATTTTAAAATGGCAACAGCTTTGGGAGCAGGAAAATAAAGGGAGGCATTTATTTTCAGTATCTAGTAAGGTATCTGATTCCACTAATGCATGTAAAAGAGGAGGAATGAGTCGTAAGGAGCTGATAATTATGTCTAGAATGAGGATTGGTCACACATTTCTGAACAGCACTTTATTGATTTTACGAAAGCATCAGAGTGGGATGTGTTCATGTCAGGAACTTGAGACGGTTCAACATGCCTTGCTGTATTGCAGAAATTATGATCACCAAAGACAAGGGCTTATAAGAGAGTTGTCTGAAGTTGGTTTGGAAGAAATATCACTGAAAAGTATTTTAGAAGTAGGATCAAGCGGGAGGGGAAAACATTATTTTTTCAAATTTTTGATAGACACTGGATTATATTACCGAATATAGTGCAGTAAGGTGTAAGTCCAGTAGATGGCAGCAATGCAACTTTTTTGGATGCCGGCTGCCGTAAAATCTCAAAGAAGAAGAAGAAGAAGAATTTCCTTTTCTCATCTTAGTTGGTGTTAAATGTTGTTTTAGTGTGTTGTGTGCATCTGCTTGTCTGGTCATTGCTAATTTTGTAATTAAAGTTTTTTTCTTTATCCTCCTGTATACACAACTCTTGTAATTCTGCAGAAACTCGATGAATTAAATAGATAGACACGGTAAACTAAGTTTTAATGACTACAGTTGAAAAATACTTTTAAGTGTGAAAATAATCCGTTATTTAGATGAGCGTTTTATTTAAGGGTCATCTTGGATAAAGCGTTATTTAACAAAGGTAACTTAAGGGACTAAATGTTTTGTCTCTTTTTCCTCACAGAGTGCTCCTACCGCGCTGTTACAAGCACCAAGTGTACTACCGCTTCCTCGTTTGTGGTCGGAGACCTTGCCACCAGAGGATCACAGGTGGATTGCAAGCCGGCTTTTTAAAATGGGGTCCAGGGGAAAGCCGGAACTCCGTGACAACCTTCAGCTCTGGTATCACCCACCACAGCCTGCACTGACATACAATCAGGCTCCTGCTCCTGACAGATTTTTTTGTCATGCCCTTTTGCTGTGGATGCCGTATAAGCTGTGGAAGGTCAAGGTTCTCTGTCCCAATCCTGCCTGTGGACAGCATCAACTGACAGGAGGCGGTCTGCATAAAAGGGCACGGCAAGTTCATGACATTGACAGGATGTACAACATGGTCACAGAAACCCTCATCTGTAAGAAGTGTAAAGCTTCTCATGTGTCCTGGAGTCAGACTGTCCTGCAACAGCTGGATCTGGGTCATCGCTCTGAGTTTCGGGTCATCCTCACGCAGAAGTGAGTACACTTTAATTTCCTCAAGTTGTTAGCCCATCATCCCATATTTGCAGACACTTTAAATATTTTTATGTGGTGTAAATAATGTATCTGTGGATTTTGCTTTTTTTTAGGTATGCCTGTGATCTGAGAGTCATCTGAGACTCTTGCGTGAACGTGGCCTAGGCAACAGCCCCACGCGTGTTATTAAACAGCTGCGTGAGAACCACAGCGAGGAGTGGCTCCAGCGTCTGGCCCGGTACACCACCCAGTGCATGGACTTCATCAACCGCCCTGGGGTGTTGCCAATGCAGTTCCAGGAACCTCCTGAGCCTACAGTGTTGCCGAGCGTCAAGTGGCTTCTCACGGTGTACAGCCAAGACATCCTGACAAGGCTGGATGAAATCCATGCCAGGATAACATCCACACATGGCACAGTGTTGAAAATGGATTCCACAAAAAAGGTTAGCAGTTAAATTCTATGTATGCCATTGTCTGTTTTATCGCAAAAAGGTGCTTTATTTGTAATTTGCATGGTTGGTTTCATTACATTTGTAAAGCATGTTTCATATGTCTTTTGCAGATCACCAAGAAGCTGGCTGGTACAGCGAGGGGAACAGGAAAATGGCTCACCTCTGTTGGCAATGAGTTTGGTCAGGTGCTCATGAGTGTGTTGACAGCCCAGGAAGGAGCAGGACTGGACATGATGATAGATGGTCTGGTGAAAAGATACCAGCAGGCTGGTGTGGATCCACCTGCTGTGTTGTATGTTGACTGTGGGTGCTGCACTGAGGTGGGGGAAACCAAGCTGAAAACCAGGTTCAGAGGATGGCCAGATCTCTTAATAAGGCTGGACATCTGGCATTTCATGCGCAGGATTGCTGTGGGCTGTACAACTGATGCCCATCAGCTTTATCCTATATTCATGGCACGACTGTCTGCATGCATCTTTGAATGGGATGCTGCTGATGTTGCTGTGCTACGCAGAGCCAAGAAAGAGCTGCTGGTGTCCCAGGGTTGGCCTGTGCTGACAGATGAAGTTGTCAGTAAACATCTTTCCAAACAGGAGCTGGCTCTGCATTGTCGGAGGAGGACCCGTGGAGAGGAGACTACCATTCTTCTCCTTGAGCGGCTGCTAACAGAGCTCATGACCAGCAATGGCAGTGACTCTATGGGTGTTCCTCTTCTGGACAGAGAAAGGATGGAGCACATCTGGACTGTCCAGAAGAAGCATGTCAAATGCATCCAGGACCCACCCGGTGTAGCCCTCTATACTGAGACTGGGACCTTAACCAAGGGAGGTGTGCTTCTGAAGACATACCGATGTGCCAGAGGATCCAAATCTCTAGAGTCATTTCATTTACATTTAAACCGTTTTATCCCAGGTATGTGTCTGTGACATACTTTGCATTTGTAAAAACAAACCATCACATGCTTTTGTGTTTCTTTAATACCATCTAAACACTATTGTCTCTTTACAGGTACCAGTGCCAACAGTCTTAACTTTCAGATTTATCTGCTGGAGGGACTAAACCGGTGGAATCAGGACCGGGAGGCTGCTTCCTTGTTATCAGGACCATCAGCTTTGTGCAGCTACACGGGAGAACTTGTTTACTGTGTAAACAGGAATTATGAAAAGCTGTTTGGCAAGAAAGTGGTCCCCACATTTCATCCACCTGCATGTTACACTGGTAAGAGAATTTGTTTTTGTTAATAAACCTGCAGTTTGTGAGTCTTATTTTTTTTATATAATTAACTCTCATTTGTATTGAATTCCCTTTTATTTGTTTATTTAGGTGAACTTATTGGAGTGCAGTATTTATTCCAGCAGACTGGTCGGGCACTGCAGGACATGAACCCAGACTCTGAGCAGACGGCAGAGCTTATAGAGGAACTTGATGTGGAGGAGAGGGAGGAAGATGAAGGGTTCTTTGACATCAATGAGGATCACACAATAAGAGATCCAGAGGCTGTTCTGTCACCGCCCTCCACCATGACAACGAGTCCCTCTACCTTGGTTGCAAGCAGTGCCACATCTATCCAGGCCTCCATATGTACTTCACGGGTTCTTCTGACACGTGACCCCTCACAGTCTCCAACTGCTCTCTCACCTGTTCACGTGGAGCCTGGAGATACAGGTCAGGATGATGATGATGAAACGGTAAGTGTCACTTGTATGCGTTTCAATTTGACTTGAATATTTCAAACGGTGTTTGCGAATATCTGCTTCAGTGCATTTCAGATATTTTGAACTTAAGAGTAATTAGTTAATTAACAGAAAATGTGAATATCAAACAAAATATTTAGTGTAATTTGTTTTTAATAGGCTGTTGACTCCCAGAACGTGCCAGGATTCCAGCATGTGGACAGGCTGTCAGAATATCTGGTCGAGCTTCGGAAACGCACAGCCCTCAGCCTGACTAACCAGGAAGCGGAAACAATTATTGGACTTTGGCAAAACCTGGATGCCTTTGACAAGCGGCGGGTGGTGTATCGACCTCGATTTAAGAAGAGACTGCTGACTGGACGCTTCAGAACACCAAAGACGCCCACTCGCACCCCTGGAGTAGAGAGCACCACCAGATGCTTGCTGGGTGCAAGCAGCGCACCTGCTCAGTGGCCTGACTGTTGCCGTCTGGTGGAAACCATTTTCATCAGGCTATGCGTAATCCACCTTGCCCCCAAAAGAAAAGGCGGGAAAACTTATTCAAGATGGTCTTTGATCCTAGAAGACTATCGCAAGATAAGGCAGCTTGTGTTTGGCAATGGCTTGGTGATGAACGAAACTTCATTGCAGCTGGTGGAGGTTAACCAGAACACCCTGATTGACTGGTACAACGAAAGAAAGATAGACCAGCAAGTGACACTGATAGTTCGAGGCCTTGATTTGCCTCATCCCATCCCTGAAGCTCAGGAGCCTCTTCAGGATGCCAAACGGCTACGACAGGGTACCCCCAGGATTGTCAAACCTAAATTCAAGGCCTTTTTAAGACCTTTTTAATACCACTTCAAATGAAATTTAATACCTACATCGCGCCCATTCGAGTAGAATAAATCATTTTAAATAACGTAATATAGCTCAAATAATTACTATTTACAAGTGTTTGAACATTCATGACAACATGCCTCTGAAAGGCTGAGTCCAAGGCCCAAACGGCCTAACCCTTATCTTTACCCAACAATCAAAACCAACAATCAAATAGATTTAATAGATTTAAATGTACATTTATTGTAAATTTGAAAATCCCTAAATCAGGGATGGGCAACTGGAGGGCCAGGGGCCACATGTGGCCCTCCTCTTTATCTTGTGCAGCCCGCCACGTTTTAATATGACCATTATGTCGGATAAGGTAATTTATGTTAAAACAATAGCCTTGTTTGATCCATGAAATAAGCTGCAAACCAAACAATAACACCAATTTTAAGGTATTAATTTTTTGCTGTTTAATATAGTTAAGATAATAACAACATCTAATACCACTCATCAGTAATGCTCCGAACCAGAACAATACTGACAAACAAAATTAACCATATTATGACAAATGAAACAAAACCCCTCAAACACAACAACAAATTAAAATGTAATGCTATTTTGACCCTAAAAAGACAAGAGATCTGTTCACTGCACCAAACAAAAAACTGGACACAAGCTCATATATAGATATATTTCTGTCAATCTTTTCTGTTAATCTTTATACAGGACCATACTAAAGTTTTCTAATGCTAACTTAGTGTGACAATGTAAATATGTAGCCTATAGTATATATTGCAAGATGATATTATCTAATTAAACAGCAAACAAAATATATAATAGCTTTCAAATTTGCATTATTGTTTGCAGCTTATTATTGCATGGATCACACAAGACTATTGTTTAACATATAAATGACCTTCTCCGACATAATGATCATATTAAAACGTGTCTTCTCTACCTAGATTTACTAGAGACGGATTGTGAAACAGAAGATTGTGTGTGTCACTGATTAAATCAAACAACCGATCACAGGTGCTTGGACACCCGTCATTGTCCCGCCCTCACAGTCCCAAAGTCAACTTGATCGAGCAAGTGCGTGTTGTGCAGCTGCGAGTGCATAGAGAGAGTCGAGCGAGCGCTCATCCCAGCCTTTTTACTTAACTTTTTACTTTGCTCGCGTGACTGCATTTGTGCGCTTTGAACAGAGGTGCGCTCTCGGGAGGACTTTTTTCAGCTCGCGAATAGTGTTCTGTGAACACGCGAGAATGCTTTCCCGCGCGTGAATAGTGTTCTGCGCGCTCGCTAAGATGCTGTTCCAAACATGGATAGTGTTCTGCGCTCGTATCTATCACTCGCGCGTGGAGCTACATGTGCAAAACTCTAACTACAGTCTGCACTACCAAAAGTCACCTGAGCACAACTCTTAACATATGGCTCAAAACAGCTCCGTGCAGCCAAACACTAAACACAACCCTCACTGAGATAACACACACTGTCACTCACAACACACTGAGAGGAAAAACACTAACATCAAACACCAATACACAAAATACTAACTTTATATCTTTACAGTTTTAACAATTTCAGTGATGTCACACCAAGTAATGTTTTCTTTAAAGAATGATTTATTTATTGATATATCACAATATTTTTTTTAGAACATCATAATTTTTTAGGGTAAATGAAAATTAGCAGTTTGCTTCAGTTGTCTGTAGTAATTTACGGAATTACAGTAATGAGAAAAAAGGTAGAAACTTAAAGTACATGAAAGGTAATATTATATATAAATGAAATATATATATGAAATTGGAATTTATATTTATATGAAATTGCAATCAGGGGTGTATTCCAGAAAGCAGGGTTAACTTACCATCAGATTAACCCCGAACTTTGGGTTGATCAACCCCAAACTTGCTTACTCGGGGTATGTCGGTTCCAAAACACAGTTTAAGAGTTAGGTCAATCAACTCGCTGAAAGTAACCCAGAGTTAACGCGCGCTCACGGTAACAACATAAAGTAGGTATGATGACAAAATTTTCAAAAACCCCAAAACTCTAAATTTATCACATGACTAGACAGAGCAGACATTCCCATTTGCAAAGAAACAAGGATTGTAAAAATCTATTGAGTATTGAGAAAGTTATGATATTTTTAATATTAGAAATCAGGGGAAAAAGTTATATATGGATGTCTATGAAATGTGTGTGACCGAAATGCTGCTTATTCACAAGTTTTTGCTTGTAACTTTCTCATTTTATCAGATATTTGCATGAAATTTTAACAGAAAGTAGAATTTTGTTAGTACTTTCAAAATAAATTTAAACATTTACTGTTTTAGTTGGAATGGGCATCAAACTTTAGTTGGAATGTGCATCAGACCCATGGTAACCATGGTTTTTAGAACGATACCGGCAGTGGACTTTCTGACAGAACGTTCACTGTAGTCTATTAATAGATACGCGACTACCAAATTTCCGCGGTTTATTTAAATACCTTCTCCACCATAGACTCAGAGTAAAATGTTTCAGGACCAAGATAAAATATATTTATTTGGGTCCATCTACCTTTCATTAGAGACCAGAGCTTAGTGGAAGCACACCGCCCGGTTGAAACTGACACAAACGTTTAAACAGTTGCTGTGAATTAAAAACACCTCCGAGTTGAAAGTTAAAAATATCAAACGCTTCCGGTGGTCGGACTTGACCTATTAATTGTCGTATTTAGTAAAAACATACTACAACCTTGCGGCGAGAAGTGGATATTGCATGACACACATTTAAAAGTACTGCGTGGGCTGAAACAGATTCTTCGACCCAGAAATTCGACGCGCGTGCCCGCGATGTCAGCATTGCTACATAAAGGCATTGTCAATGGATCGCAGATTTCACGAGTCACCATGGAAACGTCAGAGAACTTAAAAGTTTTTAAATGAGAAATAACATTATAAACTAATATTTTCTGGCAAAATCAACGTTTTATAATCGGCTTAGAAGTGCGTGATTACAAAACAGATCAAATTAATTAATTAAATAATTAATACGAACCCATTTTACCCCATTTAAGTCCAATATTATATGTGTCTCAACGAAAATACACACAATTTTATTTAAAATAATCTAAAACAATCTAAAATAATTAATATAGTCAAAATAATCATAGATTTTATATATGATTGTAAACATATGAATTATGAATATCTTTTCCCCTGTGAAAAGTAACAATGGTTTTACTACAGTAAAAAACATGGTTACAGTAAAACCATGGTAACCACAAAATAACCATGGTTTTCAAAAAAACATAGTTAAACGATGGTTAGTGTAGTAAAACCATGGTTCTGCTGATAGTAATCAATGCACAAAAAAAACATGGTTACTACAACTATACACCAATAAAACCATGGTTAATTTCATAAGAGTTGTGGCACATAAAGTGCAAATACATCATAAGGCTTATTTAAAGTTTGTTTTTTTTTTAGATATGATTGTATTGTGTAGGCATAAAATGCACTATGATAATATTCACTATATTGTACTTATTTTACTTCTGCTCCTTTGGGTGACCCTGTTTAGTTTTAGGACTTTCCTTGTATGACACTGTGTCACCATCTTTTTTAACATTTACTGATAGCTGATAGATTAATGCACCCTCTTTTAATTGTAAAGCTTCCTTACAGTCCTTACAGATTTTCAATAATGTTGTGTAATGCTTTTCATTACACTACACTAAGAATGATCATTCATTTGCATTGGACGATTAGGATCTGCTGTGACAGAATTGGAGAATAGAAATGTTACATTAGTGTCAATAGTAACATGTTGTAATATATGTCCTGTATCATCTAATATATGCAAATATCTCAATTTCCCTTTGCTCAAAAATGATAGCTCAGGAAAGCAGCTACAAAAGGTCAATTTTAAAGAAATAAAGGTGATTTAGAAAAACACCAACTATAGATCAAATGTAGAGAGAGGGCTAAGGATCTGAAGTGCATGTTTAAGAAATAAATATTATACTATGAAATATATATTTATAATTTCATTTCATTGTGTACATGATTCTAACTGATATAATAGAAAATCTCTGACCACTATGCCATGTCTGTGATTCAATTGTGTTTCACCTAATGAAGTCTGTGCTTCACCTGTGTCACTATGTGGGTCAGTGTTAAATCATGCCTGTGCTTCATGGGTGTCATTCTGTGGGCCAGGTCAGATGCACATGCCTATCAGAGACTGCAGGCAGGGGTAACTTCTATCCCTCAGTAATTATTATTATGATAGGCATCATGTGTTTCTATTTGTTATATCCATTTACTGTAACATTGCCACATTGTCACTTAAGTAACATAGGTTAAGATTCATTAATGACAATGTATTTGCACACACATTTATTATAACTTTAGATTCATCTCAAATTATCTAGTAAGTGAAAGATGAGGTTATTTATGAATTGACAAAATTGATATGAAAATGTACTTTATTGTTAACATTAATTAACTGATGGAATTATGTTTCATACATCCACTGATATTTGGAGATATATTACTAATGAACATAATTAAATGTATAGTATTTAGTCCGAACACAAGTATGAATAAATTTTTAATTAAATTTAATTAATAATAAAATTTATAGTAATTAGTCCAATCACCAATAACAATCCATGTTATTAAAGAAATAGTTTCTTTAAAAAAAATTCATATCACACATTTTTTAAGACAGCAATAAATATTCGCGACTGTAAATATAATAAAATAAAATAAATGCTTTAACATTGTAATATTATGCAAAATATATGCTTCCACGCCCGCTGTACGCTCGTCATAAGTGCACGCATGCGCAGACTTCCTCCGAAGCCTCGTTTTATTAACTAAAATGAACTTACCCTGCAACATAACCTGCTCCGGAGCAGGTTATCTTCAGAGAGTCAGTTGCTATGGTTACTTACATAACCCGAAAGTTACCTCCGTTTTTGGAACCGAAAGCAGAGGTTATCCGCTTACTTACTCCTAAACTTACCCGGGTAAGCCACATAACCAGCTTTCTGGAATACACCCCAGCAGTGTTTGAAAGGCACAAGGCTGAAATCAATTGTGTTTTGAATGTGTGATTCACAGTTTTGACAGCAGTGTGTTAGCATTTGAACAAAGTGCTGTAAATCCACAGTGTTGTGCAGGTTGTGGTTAAAGTCATGGAATAAGTGTGTAAAGTTTTGAAAACTGTGTTCAAGCAATGAAAAACGAACTAGAGTTTGGTCCACATGAACTGCTGCTGTGCAGACTGTAGTTAGAGTTTTGCACATGTGACTCCAGTTGTGCCCACTGGCGTTTAGCAATCGAAAAAAACTGTAAAGTATTTATTTAGAATTTATTGTGTGTGTGTGTGTGTGTGCGTGCGTGCGTGCGTGCGTGCGTGTGTGATATATTCATTTCAAGTTTCTTCTCACTTTTGTAAATAAAAACACATTGTGGTTGTACTTTTGATTTTGTGTCATTACTCTTAGTAAAGGCAATATAACAGTGCTTTTATACTTGTAACAAACATTACTACTAACAATTATGGTTACATCTGAATCTGCAAGTGTCTGGTTTAAATATATATATATATATATATTAACAAAATACGGAATCAGTATAACATATCAACAAATCATACTACAACAGAATAATAATTACAAATACTACCACTAAATAATAACAACAGAATTGGCACGGTGCATAACTTTTATTTATTCAAATACCATAAAGAAAATTAGTACATGTGTATTCCATAAACAACTAACAATTATGGTTACAGTTACATCTGAATCTGCAAGTGTCTGGCTTAGTGTATATATATATTTAACAAAATACTGAATTAGTATAACATATCAACAACAATTTATACTACAACAGAATAATTACAAATACTACCACTAAATGATAACAACAGAATTGGCACGGTGCATAAATACATTTTATTTATTCAAATACCATAACGAAATTAATACATGTGTATTCCATAAACAACGCAACTGCATGCGTTCAAGAATTTGATAAAAATAAAATATCACAAAATATTACAGAAAAGTGCCTTTGGCTGGAGTCTTTGGCGCGTACCTGCAATAGGAAACAATGTATTTAAAATAGGTCATTTCCGTCGCGTAAACTGTATAAACAATCAGACAGAAGAAAGATCTGTCACCAAACATCCGATTTCGCCTCTCTTCCTTCTCGTTTTCTCTTTCGCTTTTTCCTTTTCTCTTTTTCTTTCTTCCCCCTTCTTCCCCCCTTCTTCCCCAGCTTGGCGCAGCGCCTTAGACCGCTCGGCCATCCTGACCACTCCTTCCTGCAGATTAGCTCCAACCCTTATAAAACCTTGGTTACCTGTAGTTTCAGATGACTTTAACCTTTATTAGTTTGTTCAGGTCTGCTTGATTAGACCTGGAGCTTAACACTGCAGGACATCGGCACTCCATGTTGCCTACCCCTGCACTAGGCTATCTGTTTCAACCATATACGGTATATGCCCATTAAAAATTAACGCATTTCAATACAATGCAAACAAATACATTAAAGCAGTGGTTCTCAAACTGGATGTCGCCAGATGGTGCCAGGGGCCCCAGTTTTATAATATTTTATGAAATACATTACTTTATTATAAATTCTGTGTAATTAAACCTCAGAAAAATAAGGCTTCTAAACAAAAGCAATAAATTGTATAATTTAAAATGTTTTGTTTAATTCAAATTTTAAGTTTTAGAATGTTTATGTCAATCCACTGTACACAAGGGAGGCCGCAAAAAAGGTTTGATAACAACTGCATTAAAGAACCACATATGTGTACTACTGAGCATTAACATGTGTTCCATAGAGAGGAAGATATAATGACTAGTTGCCTATAAATATTGTAATGGTGCAAAAAGTCAAACTTCAGAGCAGGGCCGCTGGTGGCCAAACTTTTACAGTGGTGCCCTCTTTAGTTAAAAAACAACAAAATCACACACAACTATAGTATGTGTGAGAATACAAATATGCTATTGTTATCATTTATAATTGTATTTTGACAGCAACACAAACTACAAATATGCAATTATATATTATAGCTTAATATTTCTGCATCTGTACTTGTGTAGCTAATGGACTTTAGTATACTTTTCTTTAGTCAGTATAAATCCAAGCAATTTTGGAGAATTACTAAATGTCTTTCTTGTAAGTAAATTAAAAGTCAGGTTTAAGGAAACAGCTGATGTCTATTAACAAAAGCAAAAGTTGGTATGTATGGTTATGTGTTTCATTGATTTAACACTCAAGCATTCAGCTAAGTAGGTTTTGTTAATGCAAATAAAATTTAGGGCAGTTATTAGCATATACAAAACAACAATGTCTTTAGCCTAGATATCTTTGCCATGCTTCAAAACGCAACGCAGCACAATGTCATTTAAGTTGAACAACTGAAGTTACATGATATAAATTGGTATTGTTACACTATTTAAATCACACAGATGAGTTGGTGTCAGCAGACAGCTATATATTTACACAGGCTTGTGCATGTGAACTGACCTGAAAGTGATGCGCGAGTTTTATTTCGAACTTTTCCATTTGAAGACAGAATGCCGCGTTCTGTTACTGTACAAACAGGCGGATGATATCAAAGCATCGCGAGGGGAGACACTCTACATGCTTTCTAATCGCTCTCGCGGTTCTTTTATGTTTCTCTGTGCAGCGCTATCGAACAAACTTTTGATCATCTGCAGTCAGCTGGGGGGCGGGGATTGCGTACAAACCAATAGGGAGTCGGAATGGTGTATGTTTATACTTCTCAACCAACCACAATCTCATTCATCTGGATGATGCAATTTATCAAGATAGGTTTTTTTAACGATGACAAGCCGGAATGTAAAAAAGAAAACAAGTTGAAATTAATAGAAGTAACGAGGCGATTTTTAAAATGTAAGGAGTAGAAAGTACAGATAATTGCGTGAAAATGTAAGGAGTAGAAGTAAAAAGAAAAATAATTACTCCAGTAAAGTATAGATACCCAAAATATCTACTTAAGTAAGGTAACAAAGTATTTGTACTTCGTTACTTGACACCTCTGTCTGTAAGTGGTTTAGCTCACTCAAGGTAACAAAGTTGTCCACAACTTTCCAATACTCTGAAGTGTCACCACCCCAAATACATCCAACAACCACAGAATCATCAGAAAACTTCTGGAGATGGCAACATCTTTAGTTTATTACAGAGTTCATTGTCTGCAATATCCTGGATCACTGGTCTGCACATCTCAGGTCTTTTAACTTTGCAGTTAAAGAGGGTTTCAGATGGTAAACATGGTGGTGGGCCTCGTGATTCAGGCTCACAGCAATGGCTCGACCAGCAAAAAAATATCTGTCAT
Organism: Paramisgurnus dabryanus; assembly: GCF_030506205.2. Lineage (NCBI taxonomy): Eukaryota > Metazoa > Chordata > Actinopteri > Cypriniformes > Cobitidae > Paramisgurnus > Paramisgurnus dabryanus. The sequence goes on along the minus strand of NC_133349.1, from coordinate 35,011,205 downwards.
CCCGCACAGCTGGAAAATAGCAGTATACATTGTTAAAACACTGTGGCTCAAAATAAATATAAAATGAATCTGGTCACCTTAATATTACTATTCTTTTAACTTAATACAATTATACATACAAAACGCATCTAGAGCCAAGTTCAAGTGTCCCTCAAATGTCTCAGAGTGAGAAAGTGCTTCCATTAGTAGCCTTAAAAACTCTCCACCAAGATCAACAGCCTCTTCAGTTGTTCCATTGTCATCAGAGAATTTAATTGACATTGTGTGGTTTGGGTTGTATGACATTTGCTGAAAGCCTTGAATAGCTCCATCAAGCACTGCAGCATGATTGAATTTGGACGTGCCTGTTTGTGTGATCTTTTCACTAAGTTCTTTTAAAATTTCTCTTATTGAGGCATCTTCTTGGGGTTGTCTTAAATGACAAATGCAGAGAAAAAAAAACAGAAAATGTTGTATGGACTCCAACAATTTTTCTAATTAGTTGGTTATAGCATATAAGACTACTGTAAACAAATGTTCCTAAAACAAAGGCTACACTTAGATTAAAAAATATCTAGTCCAAACATTTCCTATCGTAATATTTTAGTTGCATGACATATAAAAGGCACTTCTTTAACTCAATAGCAATTTTATTCATGAGTAATAGTAAAATAATGAAATCAATAAAATTATTATAAGCCTAAAAAATGTCGAATAAATCCAACATTATAAAGCATATAATTACAAACCACCTACTTCACATTAACTAACAGACCTTCATTATGACTTTGAAAATACTTTTCCAGATGATGATAATGTTAAAGTTCAGTAAAAAACTACAATTACGTCTGGTCCTCAATACTGGCCATATTAGCTGTATACAAGTCCTCATCTTCATCAGATGTGTCATTTATGAGATTAATATTAGTACCATAATAATTTTCCCAGGATCCTGAGGTGAGGCTATTTAATTGTGATGATGATGATTGGGTGCTTCTTGGGGTATCTTCTTGGTTGTTGGACAAGGGTTGGGCTCTTGCCGTCTTGCCATGGCACAGGACTCTGTTGGCTTTTTAGGCTGCGTACTTGCGTGTCTCGTCTCGTGTCTCCACCCCCTTGCTATCCCCGTTTATTTCTTATCATTAGTTTTTACCCATCACCTGTGTTGCCTCATTATCTTGTTTAGCATCATGATTCCTATTGAATCCTTTCGTGTTCATTGGTATTTGCTGTGTCATTTTGTATTGTTTATGTGAACAGTCTTGTGTAGACATCAAGTCAGTCAAGTCCTTTGTCTAGTTAGTCTGTCCAATTGTGAAAGTAACTGTGTCTGTATGTTGTTTTGCCCGCCATATAGGTTTTGTTTTCATGTTTAGCCAATAAAGTCTTTCCGTTTAACCTTGACACCGTCTGCAATTGGGTTCTCATCCGTCTATTCATGACAGAATGCAGGGGCGTCAGTTTGTGTTGAAAAGTGGTGGGGACAAAAGTTTAGATGAAAAAACATTACAGCAGGACTGGAAAAATATTGAATAACGGCGAATCAAAAATGGGCAAAGTGTACAGTAGGCCGGTCAACAACACAAAAATACTCAGCATAAACCCAACAAAGTCGACTGCACATGTAACAGTCCCTGCAACACCAGCTCAACCGAACAGTGCAAAAGCACCATACTGTAGAAAACAGCAGCATGTTAAGTCAATGATTACAATGAAATTCATAACATATGTAAAAGAAAACACACCATAAGCATACAACGCAACATATGTGACCCTGGACCAAAAAAACAGTCGTACACTGCAAAAAAATGAATTTCAAGAACAAATTTTCTTTGTATTTTAGTCTTGTTTTCAGTAAAACATTTAAAAATTCTTAAATTAAGCATTCTTGATGAGCAAAATGACCTAAGAAAATAAGTCTAGTTTTTAGACCGAAAATACCAAATGTTAGTGATTTTGTGCATAAAACAAGGAAAAAAATTGCCAATGGGGTAAGCAAAAAAATCTTTTTTCTTAAACACTAAATTCAGGAAAAATTCTAGAAAAAAATGTTTACCCCATTGGCAGGTTTTTTTTTTTGCTTGTTTTATGCACAAAATCACTTAAATGTGATATTTTTGATAGATTTTTGCTCATCAAGAAAAAGCATCTTAATTTAAGAATTTTTTGATATTTTTACTGAAAACAAGACTAAAATACTAATATTGTTTTTCTTGAAAATCTGACTTTTTTAGTATTTTTGTCTTGTTTTCAGTAGAAATATCTAAAAAATTCTTAAATCAAGATGTATTTTCTTGATGAGCAAAATGACCTAAGAAAATAAGTCTAGTTTTTAGACAAAAAAATATACAATTTAAGTGAGTTTGTGAGTTTTAAAAAAAAGAAATTTTATTTTTAGATTTTTTTCTCACCCCATTGGCAGATATTTTTGCTTGTTTTAATCACAAATTCACTTAAATTGTATATTCTAAAAACTAGACTTTTTCTTTCATTTTGCTCATCAAGAAAATCATCTTGATTTAAGAATGTTTAGATATTTCTACTGAAAACAAGACAAAAATACTAAGTAAGAAAGACTTTTTGCAGCAGGTATTGTTTGATTTTGCAGAACATTTTAATCAAATGCTTTCAAAAAGTGGTGGGGACAAAATCAGCCATTTCAAAAAGTGGTGGGGACATGTCCCCAGCGTCCCCAGTGTAAATGACACCTATGACAGAATGACACAGCCAGAACTAAAACCAGCAATGTAGTCGGGTATGTTTTACTTTTAAAAGAGCGTCTGTGTACATGTTTTATGTTTAAAAGTTTGTGTTTTCATGACTGAGTTTGTTCAAACACATACTGTTCATTGGGACTGATAATTTTAATCGCGTTGTGGATATTTTTGAACTTGAACTTCGTTTGCCATGGAATCGTGGTTCTGGCCTTAAAGGATAATTTCGGTATTTAACACTTTGAGTCTCATTTCTGGTTTGTTTTGGATGAACTACAGTGATGGACACAGAAATTTTGAAAATGGGTCGTGTCTTGACTTTTTGACTTGTTTAGAAGCGTCTCTTGACTGCTTCAGAATGGAAGTTAATGACCATGCACAAACATGTCATTAAAACAACACTTAACGTTCATTTTCAAAACACTATTGTACAGCTGTGACTATTCGGGAGAAAATCTGTACACCTGATATTGAGTTATTGTCAGTATCCCTTCATCCATTTTATTTGCCACCGGAATTTCCACAAGTTTTTATAACTGTTGTGTACATTCATCCTAAAGATAACAATGTCAATGCAATGAATATTGTATCTGATGTTGTTCAAGGACTTCAGAACATTTCTCCAGAGGCGCCGAATCTTATTATGGGAGATTTTAATCATGTGTCACTCAAAAAGGCCCTGTCAAACTTCCATCAATACATCACATGTCCAACAAGATATAATAAGATGCTGGACCTCTGCTATGGGAATATAAAGGGGCCATACAAGTCTGTGCCATTGTCAGCATTAGGATCTGCCGACCATAACTGTGTGCAGCTCCTTCCGATTTATAAACCTTTTTTAAAAGAGAAAAACCTCAGATTAGAGAAGTTAAAATGTGGTCTGAAGACTCTGTTGCCCGCCTGCAAGGGTGCTTCGATTGTACAGACTGGGAGGTGTTAAAAGACTCTTGTGAACAAATTGATGAATTGACTGATGTTGTATGTTCATATATAACCTTTTGTGAGGATATGATTGTGCCTACATGTAACTTTAAGGTTTTTCCAAATGCTACAACGTGGATGTCAAAATCAGTCAAAACTAGTTTGCAGAGTAAGAAGCTAGCCTATAAGCAGGGGATAGGTTTAGAGAGATGCATGGCAAGGAGAGAAAGTAGAACAGAGATTTTTAAAGCTAAGCAAGCATACAAAGTTAAGTTAGAGAAAAATATGGCAGACAATAATTTAGGCTAAGCTTGGTCTGGCATGAAGGAAATTGTGGGATTACAACACAATGTAAATTAGGGCACTGTATGTATAGAGGGGTTTTTAATCCAATATTGATCTTTCTAATGCTCTTAACAGGTTTTACTCGAGATTTGAATGTTTTAATTTTAAAGATAAAGTAGATGAATTACAATGCCTGTGTAAAGATGATTCCCACTTAATCTTGGAACAAGTAGCAGTGGAGAAATTTTTTCTCTCCACTAAGGTGAACAAGAGCCCGGGTCCAGATAACATATGTGTTAGAACCTTAAAGCACTGTGCAAAGCAATTAAGTTTTATTTTTTGAGAGTTTTAAGTTATCATTACAGACACAAAAGGTACCTAGCCTGTGGAAAGAGGCAATTATCACTGTTCCTTAATGTAATAATCCTAAGGTGCTTAATGGTCTTAGACCAGTCGCCCCTACCTACTTAGTTATGAAATCATTTGAGAAACTTGTGAAGACTGAGTTATTGAGTAAGTCATGCAATTTGCATATAGAGCAGAGAGAGGTGTTGAGGATGCTTCACTTGTTTTATTAAATTTACTGACTAAACACCTGGAGGGAAAGAATACACATGCAAGATAGTTGTTTATTGATTTTTCTTCTGCTTTTAATACTATTCAACCCCACATCCTAGCAAGAAGACTGCTTGAGTATTAAGAGTTGAATTATAACTTAGTGGGATGGATATTGGATTTTTTAACTAACAGAAGGTAAAAGTGAACAATAGTTTTTCTGATGTGTTAAGTGTATCTACTGGATCTCCCCAAGGTTGTGTTCTTTCACCTTCAATATACATTTTGTATCCTAACTTGTGTCAAAGCTTACATGAAAATAGAGTTTTTATTAAGTTTGCTGATGATACAGTCATACTAAGCCTGTTACTGTCACGATTTCGGTCTTTCGATCGCTCTGTCTTTTTTTCTCTCTCTCTGTGTTTGTGTTTTGACAGTTCCTCACGTGCGCGTCTGTCACCCGGGTGATCTCATCATCACTGATTTCCTTCACCTGCGTCACTCACCTGTTCCTCATTTACTCCCCAATTCATTTGGTATTTAGTCTCCCCTTGTTCCTTTGCTCCTTGCGAGTTCGTCATAGTTTTTTGTTCTTGTGTCCTGTCTGGATTTTGTGCCAGTGACTTTGCCTCACCGGCACAAAATCTCCAGTGTTATCTACATTATGCTCCCTGGTTACCCAGTGGTATTTTCTGTCTATCATTTGATCTTTATTCAAGTTTTGTGTCATCTGCATTTGGATCCTTGCCTCAGTGTGTTCTTCTATACAAGTCCTGACAGTTACAAGGGGATGAGTCTGGTCCAGGAGTGGAGGATTTTGTGACTTGGTGTGATGATTCTTATCTACAGTACAGTTAAATATGACTAAAACAAAAGACATGGTTATTGATTTTAGAACTTCTACTGTTGATCACGTTAATACAACTATTAAAGGACAGGTTGTTGATCGTGTGGAGAGTTACAAATACCTAGGTATAGTCATTGATTCCAAACTGACATTTAACTTGAATTGTGAAATGATCTGTAAGAAAGGTCACCAGCGTTTCAGTTGCCTTAGGAAGCTTGCCAAATTTCACATTGACAGACACATGTTTACATTGTTTTATTGTGCTTTTATTGAATCTATTATTTCTTTTTCCATTGTGGTGTGGTATGAAAGTCTGTCAGGAAAGAACAAAAACTCCTTAAACCAAATTGTCAAGTGGGCCAGTAAGATAATAGGAGTAAATCAATAGACTCTAGAACACATTTACACAACTCAGTTGTACAGGAAGGCAACTACTATTTTAAATAATAAGCTGCATCCCTTAAGTAATCGGTTTCATTTACTTTCCTCGGGTTGCCAGTTTGTGGCACTGAGATGGAAGACGAGACGCTACAGGAATACTTTTGTTCTTGTGGCAATTGGTTTTTTAAATACGAATAAGAAGAGAGATGTTTTATTATGTGATAGCTAGTTAACCCTCTGGGGTCTAAGGGGTTTTAAGGGACCTGGTTTCCCGAGCTTGGAACCTTCGCCCCGGGACAGCACGCCACACACGCATATTAGCAGTCCCACTCTATTGTCAGTGAGGCGAACTCATAAAACAGGGTTTTAGATGCGTCTTAATACAAAGTGCGTCAAATATGAGGCATTGTGTGTTTGTGTGTGCGTTTGGCCGTCAATCGCGTCTGACCAAGCACAATGAAAACTTTAGCGTCTGGAGATAACTTTTACTTACAGTCGAGAGTAAACAAGTAGATGTGATGTTTGCAATCGCATCTTTTATAAGAATACCACAAAGCGCGTCAAATATGAGGCATCGTGTGTTTGTATGTGCGTTTGGACACACGTCACACTAACAATCACACACACTCGCGTCTGTCTGGAGATAACTATATTTACAGGTGAGAGTAAACAAGTAGATGTGATGTTTGCAATCACATCTTTTATAATGATACCACAAAGCGCGTCAAATATGAGGCATCGTGTGTTTGTGTCTGGAGATATCTTTATTTACAGTTCAACAGAGGACTGAATGGCTGCAGAGACGGAGTCTCCATTGACTGTGGGGTTGACTAATGAATATGGATGATCTTTGCTCTTCTCTTCAATGGAGCGGGGCGTGGCTCATTATGGATAATGCAGTAACAGGAGAAAGATGGTACATCTCCCTCTTCTAATACAGTTAGCAACAAATTACAATATTTGTTTTCGATTTCGCCATGGAGTGTCAGTAAGAACACAGTCAGGAACCCCAGTTCAAAACTTTAATATCCAATAAAGGTTGCATGGATACAGGTGAATTATCATTTCTTGCATGTGTACATTTGTCTGTGTGTGTGTGTGTGTGTGTGTACCTGGTAATTATCACATTGTGGGGACCAATTGTCCCCACAAAGATAGGAATACCAGTGTTTTTGTGACCTTGTGGGGACATTTTGATGTCCCCATGAGAAAAGAAGCTTATAAATCAAACAGAATGATGTTTCTTGAAAATGTGAAGTAGCAGAAAGTTTTATGTGTTGGTTGGGGTTAGGGAATGGGGTAGGTAAAGGGAATAGAATATACAGTTTGTGTGTTATAAAATACATTACGTCTATGGAATGTCCCCATAAAACATGGAAACCAGAATGTGTGTGTGTGTGTGTGTGTGTGTGTGTGCGCACGGTTTTTAATTACAGACACACACAACACTGGATGAACTTAGGACAAACAATAAACACTTTAAATCTTATGAAACTAAAGTTCTCCTCAGGATCATCAGATCAATACTGTGCTCTGATTGGCCACTAGCTCACACGACTGATGCATGAGCGCTGTGGATATTTCTGTGACCAGCACGTGAGCGGTGCATCTATGTGAGTGTGTCTGATACACGGAGATCAAGTGTCCAGCAGAGGCTGCTATAATTCTTCCTTTTCTACAGCCACCCCTACATTTGCTGTGCAAATGTACTTCCACTACTCCTTATTTAGTCCGTCTTTTGGTTATCCTCAGGGATGAATGGTAGTTTGATAAGACGAGCCACTGGTCAGTAGTAGTGTTTGTTCTTTACCTGATCTCTACTGAGCGGACACGACCATCCGATCCAGGGTAGGTAGTTATTACTTTCCCAACAGGCCACTGATCCCGAGGAAGGTGGTGATCCACTATCATTCTTTCATCCATTTGATGTGTCTGCAGCGTGGGGAGGTAATTTTTGATGAAACTTGCCCACAATTGATCTGCCAATACTTGTGAGTGTCGCCATCTTTTTCAACTAAGTATTTCAGATTCGGGGTACACCACTTGGGGTAGTAAGGTAGTTAGGGGTTACTGGATCTGGATCTCCCACATCAGAAGAGACATATCCTAGTGAGTATATATTTGCATTGAGTATAGACGCAACATCTATGAGGAGTGTTCTGAGGACTTCCTCTGTAAGTGTTTGGGATCCTATTGTACTACGCAGAGCGGCTTTGACCGAACGTATTTCCCGCTCCCACGTTCCTCCAAAATGTGGGGCATTAGGAGGGTTGTACTGAAACTGGATTTTTTATGGTAATCAGGGGCAGGTGTTTCAGTTTGACTTCCCCTTTTAGCCAGGCTTGCAGCAATTCAGAGGGAAGTAGGGGGTCATTCCATTCTTGTTCCTTCTCCCACAACCGTCGTAGCAATATTTTAGCCCTGGTGGTAAAAGGTATGATGTAGCCTAGGGGGTCATACTGGCTTGCGAGGACCCGGTATATATTTCTCATGGTTACCTCTTGATAGGATAGAGAACAGTAAAGGTAATGAAGGGTGTCAGGTAAACACTGCCAGCTTAAGCCTATAGTCATCTCTTGGGGGTCTGACTGACTGTGGGAAATCCACAACTCCGTATTCTCAGATCTTGCTTCTTGGGGAGATGACTTACCACTGAGGCCTCATTACTTGCCCACTGATGAATCTCAAACCCACCTGTGATCAGTAAGGACCTTAATCCATCAATTAGCTAGTGGGCTTCCAGAGCAGATTGTGTGCTCTGTAGACAGTTGTCGACATAAAAGCACTGCTTAACTGACTGCTGTAGCTTATCCCCCTGCTGGCAGTGGTTGAAGACATGTCGCTGTAGTGCGTATGTGGCACAACAGGGGCTACAAGTTGTGCCAAATGGGAGGACCTGCCACTCGTACACATCAGATGGGTTTTTGGGTTTTAAGTCCCACACGAACCTCAAAAGGGGTTTATCTTCACTCAGGAGATGGACCTGATGGAACATCCCCTTTATGTCTCCACTTATGGCTACTCTGTGTTCTCTGAAGCGGACTAATACTCCAGGGAGTTAGGGACTTAATGGGGGTCCAGGTAGGAGCAGTTTGTTTAAAGTTTCCCCATTGTACATGAATGAGCAATTGAACACAACTCTGTGCTTACCATTGTGGGTTACAATATAGTGGGGCAGAAACCATTCTGTAGACAGAGCTGCTTCTTGAGGTGGTATTTTTGTTGCGTAACCAGCTTTCTCCAGTTTATTGATTTCCTCTTGGTACATGTTAGAGAGTTGCGGGTCCCTTGCTAATCAACGTTCTGTACTGCGAAGGTGGCAAATCACAGCCTCCTTTGGAGCATGTGACAGGGGCATGTTCTTTACTCTCAAAAGAGGGGTAGCTTATCTGTCAACTCCATCCACTGTCATCTGTATCGTCTGTGTCTCTAGCACGTTCAGTGCCTGTTGGTCTTGTTGTGATCTTACTACTGTTTTCTTGTTGTGGTAGGGGTGGATGTCCATTTGCCATAATCTTTTGACTTGGCAGTACAGATCTGCAAATGAAGAACTTACAGATGTAAACAGACACTGGGACACTGGGAGTTGGTCCTGCAGATGTTTGAATGGGCAGCCAAGGCCAAGGCTTGATGGCTGCTGGACCCCCAGAGTTTAGCTGTTCTGGTCTGCCTTTTAGACAGAGTTGTTGGACAGCTGTGTCGAGCAGGATGGTGCGCTCTGAGCCGTCATCAAGAACAGCAAGTGTCTAAAGTCTTGCTCTGATGATGGAGAGTGACTTTAACAACTTTCAGGAACACTTTTCCAACACAGCAGGGTTGATCTAAGTACAGAGTCTCTGAGTTATAGAGGCTACTGCTTTCATTGGTGACCTCAAAGTTCCTTTGGTTGATGTCATGGAGTATGGAAAGATGCTTGACTTGGCAAAGATGACAAGGCTGTTTTAAATCACAGTCTTTAGCCATGTGGGTACGTGCACATCTCCAGCAACGTTTGTTATCTTTATCCAGCTGACCTTTTGCTCCTTGGTTAATGCTATGAATGTGGTGCACTGACTGAGGTAATGTTCCATACTGCAATATGGACAGACAGCTTTGGGCTTTGCAGAACGTGCAACAATGAATTTTGCTTTGGGTTCTATGGCCTTCTTTTGTTCTATGCCATGCATTATGGTGGTTTGCTGACCTTGGCCCCGGATTACAGTCCGCTGATCTTGTTTTGTGACCTTCACACCATCAGTTGGGTCAAATTCCATACAGTTGGCTTCCAGCTGCAGCCAATCTGCAAATTCAAGTAGAGAGAACTTTGTTTTGTCTGGGTTTCGCTTAAGGTGATGCCGCCTGAATTGGGTTTGTTGTAAACGTGGCAGACGATTCAACAGATGTTTCACATTTGACCCACTGTGTAGCTCCTCTACTCCATCTCCTTTAAGGGCTTTGAGCATGCTGACTATAGCTTGGACTATGAGGGAGAAGTCGTCGAATGCCCGCTCATCACCAGGACGGATAGGTGGTAGGTTCTCTAGGGTATCAATTTCCCTAAGCACAAACTGATAGGGCCGGCCATACCTTCTCTCCAGGGCTTGCAGGGCATTAGGGTAAGACATAGTGGATTCTGCATGTGCTAACACTAGTCTGTGAGCATAAGGCACCTTTGCATGCTTCAGTAATATGGAGTACTTATAATGTTCTGATAGTTGGGGGTGGAGCAAATTATCCAGAGCTATACGAAGTTCCACGTACTGAGCTCTGTCCTCTTTAGTAAAAACTGGGAAAGTGTGCCCTCTACTCCTGGGAACTCGTAGGGTGGAAGCTGAGGATAATATGGCACTGCATCAGCCCTGAGCTGAGATGTAACGTGGTTTGAAAATTGTGGCATTGGCGCAGTCCCTGGAACCATTTGGCTATGGTCTGGGCAAATCTCAGCGGATGGAACTTGGTTATACGAAAGCTGGGTGGTTCGGCTTGGTCTTTGCTCAGGGAATGGCGGTAATGGTTTATTCCAAGGCTCTGGTTTACCTGATAATTGACTTCTGGCTTGGTCTAAAGGAGCACTGTAGCATGGTGAAGCATACTGATGTGATGACAGAATATTTTCTCTGCTCACAGGAGGTGGTGACTGAAGATGAGAGTCTCTGATATGGGTTTTCGTTAATACTTGTGACAGCTCCTCAACGAATGTGGGTTGGGATTTAGCAGGTTTTGGCCAGGAAAAAGGGTTTGAGTCATAATGGTCATCTAAATCTTTCGCATCAACGCAAATAAAACACAAGAATCAAATTTAGCATTTTAGCGATTCTTTGATTTTCAGTTATAGAAAAAACTAAATAAGGAAAATAACTTTGTATTTTACATTTCCATTAAGCAGACGCTTTTATCCAAAGCTACTTACAAAGACTTTGTCCCTGTGGATTTGGTGAGATCAGAACCTTTTTTAAGTAATGCTTTTCACGGCACTGCATTTGGTTTCAAAACCAATAAAAGACAACCACACTTTTTTTTTTCATTTATTTGTTAAAAGAAAAATGAATGAAAGCAAAAGTACCAGGACCACCTTATAGTATGCTCCATTGATCAAAGATAGAAAAGCAGAAATAAATACAAAATGGTTTACTACATGTTAAAAAAAATAGATTTTACTTTTTTCTTTAGAAAGGTTAAATAAATAAAAGCAAGGACCATAATTGCTATAGTTCAAACATTTCATACAGTCAAAAGTTAGAAATATTACCAATAAATGGTCAAAAAAGACTCAAAAATTGTTAATGACATAAATCAAACCTATAAACCTATGAATTTACATAATCTATAGTTGTCCAGCTCATTACTCTCACAATATGGTAAATGACACAAGCAGAAATTGCTTTAAAACATTTAGTCACCGGTATCATAATGTAAATCCGTCAGCATTTAGATTTGTTTATTAAGACAAAAATGTCCCTCAAGGTATAACTTTTTATATACATAAACCTGCATGATATTTTATGAAGGCACCCTTCTTGCGTAACACAACATTTTTCTTCAGGAATCTCAGTTGTAAGTCATTTGTAAAAACCCAGCTAAAGTCATTGTTGTGTTTTTACAAAAAAATCATCCTAAATAATGTAAAGCACATTGTGTGAACATAAAACCTTGACTATCTTTAATATTGACAGAGTAAGATCAATGATTGAAATCATTAAGTAAAATCAAACTTTGATGCTCCTAATCTCATTAGCCTGGTTTTCACAGACAGGATCACATTTTTGTAAAGTGACCAAAAAAGAGCAACACACCTAAGGGTACTGTAGGTGAATCAAAATCAAGTGTGCATGAATTTGCAATAAAATAGTTGAATAAAGATTGTCAAATTTCTCTTTTTTAATCTATGGAATATAGTCAGATGGATTTGAAACAATGTAAATATTCACAAAAATCATACATTTTGAGTGAACTGTTTTTCATAGAAATTAATTCATTTTAATAATCTTATCTACTTAAACATAGAAAGAAAATTAATGAAGTACACTCTTAGAAGGGATTTGTTAAAAACAACATCAGTGTTAGTTTAGGGACAACACACTAAATGTGTTTTCCCAGAATCCACAGATTTTGTGTTACTTTTAACACAACTTGTGTTTTATTTTCAACACAATATGACACAAAAATAGAGTGTAGGTTTCTCTGTTGGAAATGAGTAAACATGTAGTGGAATGAGGCATCAGAAGATTCACTATATAAAGTTAATTTACGTCAGCAAAACAACATTAAAGAGACATCAGTAAGTGCACTCATGTTACAGAAACAAGAAATCAACCCATAGGGTTAAAACTGCAATAGCCCTTGGTAATATAAAATAATTAAAAAAGAATATTTCAGATCATACTGATGCTTGAACCCATGTCTCTTTCTAACAGGAATCATGCTGTTAGCGATGATATGTGTCATTTTTTAGTTAAATAAGTTATTTGTTTACTATGTAGCGACTGAACTATAGGTTGTTCCCTGAAATGTGTAAAGACTGTAGTGCGATCTAAACATTGCTCAGTCCCACCAGTCAGTATTTTTGCAATATTGTTTGGTTACTCTTGTGTAGAAAAAACACAGCTTAACCTTTTTTCCCATTTCACAGGGACGACAAACCATTATGCGATTAAACAGAACACTGCAATTGCCATGTGTGGTAAACATGCAGAATACCGGTGTCACACACTCATCAATACAACTCTTGTTGTTTAAATAGTTTCACAGTGAATTAAATCCCTCTGGGAACACTTGTTTTCAATAAGAAGACAGAAGTGCCTCTTCTTTCTCTAGGTGGGGCAAAGTACTGCGGAATAAGAGTAAAAGTAATATTATTTATAACACCTGAAATGCATTTTTTTTAAATACATGTATATTACATTACTTAGTTATTCATAAGGATCACTTAAAGTCACAGTACTTTAGCGCCGCCATTTTTGTGTCCAATTCACCTTCCAACATGACAATAATCCTAAGCACACAGCCAAGACAACACAGGAATGACATGTGAATTGGCCCTATGTATGAACACCCGGTGCAGGCAGTGCAATGCACGCCACAAGTGTTTTTTGCTAACTTCAGTTAGCATTTTTACATCCAGTGTCATGTTGTTTAAATAGCAAATACATTTGTGCCCATTTGTGTGCCCATGGGCGTGCTGGCTTAAAAATGATGCTGGCGTGTTCCTATTTTGAGACAACAAAAATAGACTATGCCATTGACCAACTAAAACTTGGACTAAAGTCAATGGCACAATATTGTTTTTGTAATTTAAATAGCGCATTAGACATATGCGCCTATAATCAAGACGACAATGCTAAAATGTTAAAGATTATGAGTCTCTTGGACATAAATGATGACAGTTTACAGGACTTTAGAAGGCATGAAGCTGAGATCAGCTGGCAGAAGAGCTGCTTCACCTTTAGCCTGGTATGATTTTTTTACTTTTCAAAAGTGCTAAAATTTATTTAGAAATATTTGGTTATGCTAACCAATGGATATATTGTATATGATGACATTGTTCCTATGGATATGGTGAGATGAAGCCATTTTTAAGTAATATCTTTCAAAAATAGGGAATTTGCCTTTGCGCGAGTGCAACTGGCTTTTTAAAGGGAATGGGAGATGAGACTTGTTTATTGCACATTACACCCAAAACACACCCATTGCTTATTACGAGAATATGAACAACCCTTTTATGCAGCGTTTACACCAACCGTGGTAGAGGTGTGAAGCGCGAGTGATTTTATTGTTAAGTCAATGTGAAGACGCGTTGACGCGCGTCAGGAGGTCCCGCGGCGCGGAAGAGGCATTCGGCGCGGTGCGGAAGACGCGTTTCCGCCTCTTTAAGACGCGAATTGAGTGTTGTGCGCGGTACGCGCGAATTGTGCTTTTTGTGCATCTTACGGTTCACATGAATTTGCGGCTGACGCCCAAGTTGAAAAATTTGAATTTCGCGCCGCGTTAACCAATCAGGAGCTTGCTTGCTGCTGTGGTGGCAGCCCCGCCTGGAGTCACTCATTCAACCAACGCTTGATATTGTCCATAAGCAGTCACCTGGAGCTATACGACACAAGTTCTTATTTCTATAGAGGAGACAGGAATAAAAAGGACCTCGCTTGGAAGAGTGTCAGTGAGGACATTGGGCAACCTGGTAATTGTAATACACACTTCACTTTTGAGTCACTTGACGTTTATCGACCCGCACCGTATATTTTCCCCCTATAGTAAGGTAACCAAATTCAAACTGGTAACTCTCTCGATAAATGCACAATCAACATCAGTCATTTTGCAAACAGACAACCGCATAGCACTTGCCCCTCCCACAAGAAGCGGAGTTTGCCTCTGATGCGCGTCAAATGCTTGCTTTTTCCGCGCGTCTACTCCGCTCTACACACGCGAATGCATCCAAATTGTTCAAGCGGCAAACCACGCGCGGTAGACGCGATTTTGACGCCCGAAACGCGGTTGGTGTAAACTCAGCATTAGGCTGTGCGTCAGGCGCATAGACCATTTTTCCTGTCGTTAAACTAGCAAAAGTGGATTCGGACATAACTTAAGTGTACTTGTGCCGTGCGCTTTTAGACCATGCGCTTAGATCTAAAATAGTTAAAATAGGGCCCCTAGAGTTGACTGACTTGAGCCCTATTGAACATCTCAGGAGAGACCTAAAAATGGCTGTCAACCAACGTTCCACATCCAACCTGACCGAGATTAAGAGGACTGGCAAAGAAGAATCCCCTGATTCAGGTGTGCAAAACATGTTGTGTCATGCCCAAAAAGACTTAAAGCTGGAATTGCTGCTAAAGTTGCTTCAAGTAAGTAATGATTAAAGGGTATAAATACTTATCTAAAAGTGATGTTTCAGTTTTTTACTTTTAAATAAATTTACAGACATTTCTAACATTCTGTTTTCACCTTTAAATTATGGGATACTAAATGGAGATTAATGAGGAATAAATGAATTTAAATGATTGTAGTATCAGGCTTCAACCAGTAGTTGGTGTCTTCTTTTTCGAGGGTGCACGATGTAAAGCCTGTCACAACATAAATTTAGCTTGTTGCGCGTAGCTCGTCATGTCAAAATATGTATTCGGCGCGTCTTGTATACTAGCATCACACATCATGTCAAAATACAAATCTGCTGCAGATGCTTCTAAATCAGGCTTCTAAACTGGCTTGGGGCCATTTCTGAGATTGACATTTTATCGGAGGGCCGCAGAGCTATTTTAAGGTTAAAAAAAGTACAATATTTCTGTAAATGTACTGTTTAAATTCTATTATTTCATGTATAATAATAATACTTGATAATATATAAGCAGTGGTTTTTATCTTTTAAATATACATTATTTTAAGTAAATAATTAAGTAAATAATTTCTTAACCTTATCTTTAACAACTCAAGCCTATTAAAACCTTGCATTTAACCAACAAATTAAATTTTTGTATACATTTATACTCTATAATAAAAAAATTACCATCAGTTTTTTTTTATTTATTTTGGATTGTTTTCAGTCATAATATTGACTTTATTATGTTCAATCTTTGTTATTCCACAGTTTTAATGAATTTGTTATTATATGTGGAAAAATATTAATAAGTGAAAGTGATCCTAAAACTTTTGAATGGGTTGTCAATGTTACATAAGCTAGTTAAACAGAAAAAAAATATAATACTGCTTTATGTTTAATTGCATAACAAGCTACATAATAATAATATATTATACTTCACTTCATCTCCTCATCTTTCTTCTTTTCTTAACCTGGGAACTTTGAAGGCTCTTTTTCTTATCTGTAGTTTAATACTGCATTACATCTACGGCTCCTGTGTCCTGCGAGTATTTTGTGAACGTGAGCATCTCTTTTATCATACACCATTTCAATGCGTGTGCAGCAGGTACATATTTTGACATGTCGCATAATGCACATAGGTTCACATGATGCAACAAACACATATTTTTAACTCGCCGCCTGCCAGTGGCTGCTACATAACAAAATTGAAAAAAGGGGGTCTGAATACTTTTTGAATGCACTGTAAGTAACTAAATCTTTTAAAGAAAACATTGAAGGTCCACTATAAACTAGTAACACAGGGGATTTGTTACATTATGTTACTGCTAGTTTCCTCACTCAGTAGTGAAATACTACCTGTTACTGTGGTAGGGGCAGATAGATACAATACACAAGCACATATGGGTTCACTTTACTGCAACTAACTAATTGTTACTCATTAGCCAAGCTGCTTACAAACCTTACTCCAGCACTTTGGTAAGAGCTAAAACAAGATCATAGTAAAGAGAGATGATAGTGAAAACATTCATCTGAGTCATATATATATATATATATACATATATATATACAGTCTTGTTCAAAATAATAGCAGTACAATGTGACTAACCAGAATAATCAAGGTTTTAGTATATTTTTTATTGCTACG
Source organism: Paramisgurnus dabryanus (assembly GCF_030506205.2). Taxonomy (NCBI): domain Eukaryota; kingdom Metazoa; phylum Chordata; class Actinopteri; order Cypriniformes; family Cobitidae; genus Paramisgurnus; species Paramisgurnus dabryanus. The sequence continues at coordinate 34,994,586 of NC_133349.1, read as the reverse complement.
TGGCAAACAAGTTACCAGTAGGTTCAGTAGATTCTCAGAAAACAAATGAGACCCAGCATTCATGATATGCACGCTCTTAAGGCTGTGCAATTGGGGTATTAGTTGAAAGGGGTGTGTTCAAATAAATAGCAGTGTCTACCTTTGACTGTACAAACTCAAAACTATTTTGTACAAACATTTTTTTTTCTGGGATTTAGCAATCCTGTGAATCACTAAACTAATATTTAGTTGTATGACCACAGTTTTTTAAAACTGCTTGACATCTGTGTGGCATGGAGTCAACCAACTTGTGGCACCTCTCAGCTGTTATTCCACTCCATGATTCTTTAACAATTCATTCACATTTCTTGGTTTTGCTTCAGAAACCCCACCCCACAAGTTCTCAATTGGATTAAGGTCTGGAGATTGGGCTGGCCACTCCATAACATTAATTTTGTTGGTTTGGAACCAAGACTTTGCCCGTTTACTAGTGTGTTTTGGGTCATTGTCTTGTTGAAACAACCATTTCAAGGGCATGTCCTATTCAGCATAGGGCAACATGACCTCTTCAAGTATTTTAACATATGCAAACTGATCCATGATCCCTGGTATGCGATAAATAGGCCCAACACCATAGTAGGAGAAACATGCCCATATCATGATGCTTGCACCTGGTAAATGGTAAATGGACTGCATTTATATAGCGCTTTTAACAGACCTATGGCCATCCAAAGCGCTGTACATGTTGCCTCACATTCACCCATTCACTCACACATTCATACACCGACAGCGGTGTCAGCCATGCAAGGCGCCATCCAGCTCGTCGGGAGCAGCTGGGGTTAGGTGCCTTGCTCAAGGACACCTCGACACTTGGTCCAGTGGAGCCGGGGATCGAACCACCAACCTTCCGGTTTGTAGACAACCTACATGAACCACTGAGCCACTGCCGCCCTCCATGCTTCACTGTCTTCACTGTGTACTGTGGCTTGAATTCAGAGTTTGGGGGTCGTCTCACAAACTGCCTGTGGCCCTTGGACCCAAAAAGAACAATTTTACTCTCATCAGTCCACAAAATGTTCCTCCATTTCTCTTTAGGCCAGTTGATGTGTTCTTTGGCAAATTGTAACCTCTTCTGCACATGCCTTTTTTTTAACAGAGGGACTTTGCGGGGGATTCTTGAAAATAGATTAGCTTCACACAGACGTCTTCTAACTGTCACAGTACTTACAGGTAACTCCAGACTGTCTTTGATCATCCTGGAGGTGATCATTGGCTGAGCCTTTGCCATTCTGGTTATTCTTCTATCCATTTTGATGGTTGTCTTCCGTTTTCTTCCACGTCTCTCTGGTTTTGCTCTCCATTTTAAGGCATTGGAGATCATTTTAGCTGAACAGCCTATATTTTTTTGCACCTCTTTATAGGTTTTCCCCTCTCCAATCAACTTTTTAATCAAAGTACGCTGTTCTTCTGAACAATGTCTTGAACGACCCATTTTCCTCAGCTTTCAAATGCATGTTCAACAAGTGTTGGCTTCATCCTTAAAAAGGGGCCACCTGATTCACACCTGTTTCTTCACAAAATTGATGACCTCAGTGATTGAATGCCACACTGCTATTTTTTTGAACACACCCCTTTCAACTAATTCAACTAATTGCCCAATTGCACAGCCTTAAGAGCGTGCATATCATGAATGCTGGGTCTCATTTGTTTTCTGAAAATCTACTGAACCTACTGGTAACTTGTTTGCCACGTAGCAATAAAAAAATATACTAAAAACCTTGATTATTCTGGTTAGTCACATTGTACTGCTATTATTTTGAACAAGACTGTATATATATATATATGAAGAGTTTGGTTCCAAAACGCAATAAATCCATTTTGAAAAATTTCGGTAAAAACATGTTTTCTATACCAAGAAAGTGACAAGATGAAAACCACTATTTTCTGTTACAAACTTTCACATAGCATCTGTAGGTTATAAAAACATTAAAAAACAAATCTATAACTTGATTTTCAAAGATTTATTATAAAAACGGATTATTTTTTCCCTAACATGCAATAAATCCATGACAAGTTTTTTTCAAAATGCTATAAATCTATTAAATCAATAGCCTATATAAATGAGCATTCATCTTTGCCATGTTATATTCATTTAGTTGACTAGTGTTACACTGATAAAAAAAAATAAACATTAATGGCATTAATCACAACCATTACTTTGTCATATTAAGAACACTGTCATTGCTGCGGTTATACTTGACGTCGTCGCTTAACATTTTTCACAGCAATCAGCTGTAAAATGTTTCGGTCCTACTCGATTTTTGTTGACTTTGAGTAAAATAATGTAAAGTTTTTCATAAGATCCCCAGGGGTCAAAGTGTTAGCATGACAGACACTTAATGCTGTCGGTAGAACAAGCAACTGGCTTCCGAGTGCTTACGTTTCTTTCCTGTTACAGAAAACATCACAGGTTTATCAATGCCATTAAAGTATTATTTTGTTTTTGTTTGTTTGTTAATCACGAACAGAGCTGGCCCAGCCACTAAACGACACTTGCAATTGCAAAGGGCCACGTGGCCAGCAGGGGGCCCCATAGAGTCACTGCCAGCTAGTGGTTGAAAAAAATTATACATCAAAAGTAACATAAAATAAATAAAAAGAAATGGATCTACAGCGCTCTTTATCAGGCATCATAATAAGCACAGTTGTTTTTATTTAGTTCTTTATTATGGCGAGTTCTCCGCTAATCTTGACCCTGACTGACCCTATGATGTCACTCATCACCTGATCATTGTCAGACGAGGCTTGTTTGGGAGGGCGCCAAGATGGCTACCTGACCAGACGTGTTTGTTTGAGCTCTTGCACCAACTGTGTTTAGATAGGGCAAAAAAAACTTCTAGCTATTTGTGCGCTCTGTTTATACTTTATTACAGTTCTGTCTTTAAGTTTTCCACAGTTCTGTGTTAAAATGGGCCGTAAACGTGGTCATTCGAACCCCTCTTCGGCTGCTACTGACGTTAAATCGGCTGATAATAGCACGTGCTCTTTAGCCAGCGGTGGACATGATTACGTTGTCACTTGCCCGTCTGAGGAAGATCTGTTTGACTTAGCTGAAGAGGAGTTTCCTCCACTGCCTATCACCCCATGTAAGTCGCCGCTTATAAAGAAAAGAGCAAGTGACGAAGGTCGAGCTGATGTCTCGTCACAACTGTTAGCCATAACGCAGTTGATCAACAGCCGCTCTGATGGCATTGAGAGAAAGATTGCTGACATGTCCGCTGAGTTAAAAGCTGTTGTTGATAAGGTTACACATCTTGAGCGACGTGTGGATGATGTCGAACGGCCCGTAGCGCAGATGCAAGGAAGGATGGATGACATGGAAACGTATATGAGAAGGCGTAATCTGAAGATTGGCGGCATTCCAGAATCTGTGCGCGAAGACATTCGCCTTGAAGTGGTCAAAATCTGCCAAAAAGTTCTTCCTAGTGCAAAGGACAAGCTCCCTGAAGTTATTGACGTGGTTCATCATCTCGGGAAGATCCAACAAGGTGCGACTGAGAGACCCAGAGCGACCATTATGCAGTTTTCTGTCCGCTCGTACAGAGACGCTGTCTGGAAAGCCGCGAAGAATTCGTCATTTCTGAAAGAGAATGGTCTGCGTTTCATGGAGGATTTTTCGGCGGGAGATCATGAAAGAAGAAGGAAGCTGTGGCCAGAGGTCCAGAAGGCTCGGGCAGAAGGGAAGACGGCGTACTTCGTCGGTGGCAGAGCTTTCATTCAAGGGCAGGGCGAAATTACCCTTCCTACCTGAGACGGTTCAATCTTAATACCTGATGCTGCTTATTTTGTTATCAATGTCATCGTGTCAGGCGTGCTTATACAGTGACACGGATTTTGACAGGTACTTTTCGAGGCTGGCTCATGGTTCGTTTGTAAGATTTTTTGCACATTTTTGCGTCTTTCGATTCTGTGACCTATTTTCAATAATTGATTGTTTTCCTAGTTCTATCTTTAAACAGGTTAATAGTGTTTTTGTTCTTTAAATGTCTTTTTCTGTTTTGACTTTAAATGCCAGGGGTTTAAGAGAGGCTGTTAAGCGCAAGGCCTTATTTTTGTTTACCAGACAGTTTGGTTCTGACTTTGTATTTTTTCAAGAGTCACATTCTAAAGATACTGATATAGCTTTTTGGAAATCTCAGTGGGGTAGTGAGATTTGGTTCTCTCATGGTTCGGAGCATTCAGCAGGAGTTTCTTGTTTAAAAAATAATTTTGCAGGGGATGTTTTACATACATACTGTGATGAGCATGGGCACTTTATTTTGTTAGTTTTAAAGTGTTATAATGTCAATCTTATTATTGTTAATTATTATGGGTATAATTCTAGACCTGAGAATGATCAGTTATTTATTATGTGTTATGGAAGATAAAGTTGCTTATTGGCAGTCAAAATTTCCAAACGCCTACTTACTGATTGGTGGTGACTTTAATGTTGTTTTAAATGAGTCCCTTGATAGGTGGCCTTCAGGTCGACCAACAAATTCAAACTCAGCTTTGATAGCATTTATGAATAGGTTTGATCTTATAGATATATGGAGGGTCAAGAACATAAATGATAGAGTGTACACATGGAGCAATAAAAATTCATCTAGACTTTCCCGAATTGATTTTTGGTTGATATCCAAAAGTCTCGACAAGGACAATATCTGTGTGGATATCTCGGCAACTCCATTAACAGATCATAAGGCTGTTTGTATTAATATTTTGCTTTCTTCTGAAGCTAGTTCTTATAGGGGTTCTTCTTATTGGAAGATGAATAGCTCATTACTTAGTCATAATGAGGTTAAGTCAGAACTGGAAAGAATCATTGGGTATTATTGGAGCAAAGCTAAAAAAGAAAATTCATTTGGTACCAATTGGGAACTGTTAAAGTTTGAAATTGGAAAGTATTTAAGAAAATAAAGTTCTAATTTGGCTAAAACCAAACGGATTAAAGAATCGGAAGTTGTCAGTGAAATTTCGTCTATTACCCAGATTTTACCTGAAAATTTGTCAGATAGCCAAAGAGCATATTTAGTTGATTTGCAAATTAAGCTAGATGATCTGTATAGATTAAGAGCAGAAGGTGCTTTCATTAGGTCAAGGCAGAGGTGGCAAGAATTTGGAGAACAGATGTCATCTTATTTTTTTAAACTTGAGAAAACCAGGGCTAAATACAACTTTATTTATCAACTAAATATTGAGGGGTCTGTCTCAGAAAATCCTAAAGAAATTTCCCATTATTGTTACAAATTTTACTCAATACTCTATAGTTCTAAATTTAATGTTGCTGATTTAGATATTTTTTGTGAGCACCTTGGTTCTGTTAACTCAATCAATCAGGACGAAAAAGTTTTTTGTGATTCGCCAATTACTGTTGATGAGGTTAAGGAAGCAATTTCTCAACTGAAATGTAACAAGTCACCTGGTAATGACGGTATAACGGCTGAATTTTACAAGTCTTATTCTGAGATAATTTCCCCGTTCCTCCTTGAGGTGTATGTAGAAAGCCTAAACCGATCTGAGCTTTCAGCAAGTATGAAACAGGGTGTCATCTGCTTAATACATAAGCCTAAAAAGGACACACTTTTCTTGGATAACTGGAGGCCCATCAGCCTTCTTAATAATGATTATAAAGTGTTTGCCCTTGTTTTCTCAAGTCGTTTCAAATTAATTTTAAACTCTGTTATTGATGAAAATCAATCAGGTTTTATGAAAGGTCGCCATATTTTCAATAATATTAGGCTTGTCTTCGACCTGATTGATTACTCTGACCTTATAGATGATGACAGTTTAATTCTTTTTCTGGACTTTTTCAAGGCCTTTGACACAATTGAGCATCCTTTCATTTTTTTCTGTTTAGAGCGTTTTGGTTTTTTTTCGGGCCCTATTTTTGTATGCAGGAGGAAATAGCTCCGTAAAGTTAGCGCATGGCACAACCCGGAGATTCCTTCTGGAAAGGGGAATCCGACAGGGCTGTCCAGTCTCTGTATATCTTTTTCTTATTGTAGCACAGGCCTTCTGTCATTTCATTAAGGATGCTAAACTAGAAGGGATTCATATTGCCGGTAGAAATTTTTTGATTAGTCAGCTTGCAGATGACACAGCCTTATTTTTAAAAAACTCCAACCAGATTCATCAAGCTATTAAAAGTATTCAGCTCTTTTCAAATGCATCAGGTCTGTGACTCAATATTAAAAAGTGTGAAATATTAGCCTTGAAAAGCTCCTCTCTTGTGCCTATAGATGGTATCCCTGTTAAAGAAACTGTTAATTATTTGGGAGTTGTTGTCTCGAAAAATGAACAAGATAGAGTTTCTCTTAATTTCAGTCCTGTTCTTGAAAGGATAAAAAATAAATTTAATCTCTGGTTATTAAGGGACTTGTCCCTTAGAGGTAGAGTCCTTCTGTCAAAAGCTGAGGGAATCTCTAGGCTGACCTATATTGCTTCATCTATACATTTAGATAATAAAACTATCAAAACTATAGATCAGATTTTATTGAATTTTTTATGGAAGAATCGTGTACACTATATTCGTAAATCTGTTGTTTTAAATTCGCTTAACAGTGGTGGCTTAGATTTTCTAGATTTTTCTACTTTAAAGAATACTTTCAAAATTAATTGGCTGAAATTTTGTCTGAAAAAACCTACTATGTGGAATTTTATTCCTAATTTTGTTTTTGACCAACTTGGGGGCCTTTCATTTTTACTAATGTGTGATTATAAAATTGAAAAACTGCCAGTGAAACTTTCTACCTTTCATGCTCAAGCTTTATTAGCTTGGAAACTAATCTACAAGCACAACTTCTCTCCACCGAGTTGTTTTATTTGGAATAACCGTTATATACTGAATATTATTTTAGTTTGTCATTTGCCATTAAGCCACTTTTTTCTGTATTCCTTAAAGAATTTAAAAATTATTTTTCCACAATTCAGTCTAGTACTAATAGAAAAGCTATAAAGACTGTTCATTTATGTACTGTCTTTAAAATCTTTGATTAATGGTCTTGTATTTTATTTTATTTTTTATTTATTTTTTGTGTGTGTATGTTTTATTTGCTCCCCTGGCTCTAAAGTTGTGTACTGTATCTTTTTGTTGTTGTTTAAAGCAATAAAAAAAAAAAAACGAGGCTTGTTTGAGATGCAGCTTGCCTTGCCTGGAATTTAGACGAGCACAGACGGCTGCAGTAAGTGGAGCAGTGAAAAAGCCGGACGCTTCATGAATCTCGCTTTGTTGTGGACTGCAAACATCAGTAATGGAAGAGATCGCGTTCGCGTATTTTAACGCGGATTAAATAGATGCCACTGAAATACCAACAAATGCATTTACATTAAGATGTTTATAAGGAGAATCAACTAAGGTGAACTGTTCATTACTGGAAGGCTACTTAGTAAATGTTGGGATGTAATCTAAGTCTAAATTTGTTTTTGTGTAAAATATAAACAGCTCACAGTACAACTAATCCAACACCAATACAAAAGTTTAAAGGAATTAATAAAAAATATGAATGTCATAAGTCAAGAACAAGTTGAAAAACGCATCTCGCGCTGATCACCGGTGATCGGTTATGCGCAGATTTAGCTCATATCAAACAAGCCTATTAACTATTGTTATGCTATTTACGTAAGGGATAATATATAGTGAGGCGGTTGTTATAGGGAATGTTAGCTACTTTTAATCTTGTTTGTGGTGTTTTAGATATTATGGTTAATGTTGTTTATTTGAAAAATTTAAACATTTAAGTGTTCTATTTATTATTTTATATAATTATTTTATTTAAATGTTATTCTATTTACTCTATTTCATTCAAATTATATATAGGCTGTTGTTTGTGCCTCTTAAACTCTGGTGTCAATTAAAGATGTTTCTTTGATGGTCAGTGAAAATCACTTTATCAGTCTTTTTATTCAGCAAGTTCATCAGTGTGTGTTCATTGCACTGCACTGCCATTCAGTTCAGTGGTATCATATTTTTCCTGTTAGACATCAATCATGGAACTCAAATCAAGAACTCAAGGGGGCAGTTTCCCTGACAGGAATTAAACTAGTCATGGACTAAAATAAAAGTAGGCTAAGAGCTGTCCAAATTGAAAAAAGCTTGCACTGACATATCTTAAAATACACCAGTGCCTTTGTTTTGCCTCAAAATGCACACAAATAATGTTTTTAGTAAGGCATGTTTGTAAAAATTGGTTATGTTTTCTAATTAAACTAAGGCAGAGTCCTGGCTTAAGATAATCCCCTTGGGGACCACCCCAAGGTAGTTTATTGTCATTCTGTAGGCTACATGTTGCCACATAAGAACGAAATACGTACTCAGGAATAGCAGCGTAAAAAAGATCATTAACATACAGTATACATAGAATAATTAAAAAACATAATTTAAAAGACAAAATAAAAATTAACATAGTAGATATAATATGTACAGTATAGTTATAAGGTAGTCATTTCTTTTCATTAGGCCTTACTTAAAACGGTCAAATGGGCCCCCGACCAAATTGTGCTTAGGGCCCCCGAAGGTCTAGGGCCGGCTCTGATCACGAAGTTCAAAGTATATGAGGAAAACTAGGACTCTGTGTACTCAACGCGCCGCCATTGTTTGTTTACAGTGCGTGAAATGGTGCGCTGTGATTTGTGGAGTGGATTTAATGCATTCTGTAGAAAAGGAGGAGTGGCGTTTATTGTGTTTTGGGAAAAAAAGGAGAAAAGATGACAGAATAACGCGGCGGATATTGGATTTTGCGTAAAATTAAGAATTTACTTTTAAATATATATATATATATATATATATATATATATATATATATATATATATATATATATATATATATATATATATATATATATATATATATAAGCAGTGCACTACAAAGTCCCGACCATCGCATGGTGACAATGATACGATTGACCCGAGGTTCAGATGAGGAATTAAAATTCGCTCACGCATTCTGTTATCCTAAACACTACAGAGCGCTTGGCTCATGGCTGTGTAGCAACGGGTGCCGCCACGTCACAGAGCGTAACCTCCGCTCCAAGCACTTTGGAAAGTAAGAAACGCTTGACTTGTTTAAAATGTGCAGTGTGTAAATTTTAGCAGCATCTAGTGGTGACGTTGCGAATTGCAACAAATGGCTCAGTTCACTGCTCACTTCACTGTTCACTTCCACCGGACAAACACGTCATCTTCGGAGACAGTGGCCGTTTCTCAATGTCAAGGATACTTCCTTGGCAGGACTAGTCCTTACAAGTCACTACTCAGGATTGTGGGTGATTTCAGCGCCTGAAGAGCGTGAAGGATACACATATGCATCCTTTCCTGTACATGGGATATTTCTCGAACGAAGGACTCAGTCCTTGGCTGAAATTTCAAGGATCCTCCACATTGGAACAGTCCTTTGAAGGACGTCAGTGACGTAGAATCCTCTAAATTCTGGCTTCCGAGGATCCTTCCTTGACATTGAGAAACGGCTAGTTTGTCTGTTAAGGGCTTCTGTAGAAACACGGTGGCACAAAATGCCGACTTCCATGTAAGGGGACCCTCGGGATGTAGATAAAACGTCTCATTCTAAGGTAATTAAAACATAACGGTTCATTGTGAAAGGTCTTTATACACCCCTGATAATATATTTTTGTATATTATTTTGCATTTCTGTCAAGAGATCCTTCTAAAAATCACACACTGCACATTTAACATGAGTTATTAAACACGACAAGGTGAAAATGTTATATTAGAATTTACATTTTGGGTAAACTGTTCCTTTAAGATGATTTTCAGTTGTTACCTTTGAGTATGTAGTCTGTGAGGAGACTTGGAACTTTGTCACTGTTGTCTCTCATGGCTTCTAAAACTGTATAAAAGCAAATATGAACATTTTAGGATTTCGTGAAGAAACACACTGTAGATAAAACATTATGGTATGTATTTGAAATGGACTTCTTCTCACTTTTGGTAAAAATCTGAAGGTCTTGGACTAATGGAGGCCCATCCTTTTTCTTGTATGGGATGACTGTTGTTACATACTGAACAAAATATGAGATTGTAGGAGTTTGGGGTTAGACAAAAACAGCTGATCATTTGGACAAGATGTGTCATGTGATGTGTCTAAAAACGTATTTAGCAGGTGCAGTGTTGCAGAAGTTACTTAATTAAAAGTTACTGTAATTAGAAAGCTATAAGTTTTTTTTCATTTAAAACTGTTAAAGATCAAACATTTTTAGCTACCTACATGTTTCTTACAAAAGAGTAGATTACTACATTGTAGGTCAATTTGGTTGCAAAAAAATAGTGAGATATGATTTAGTTTTGTTTTTTTGTTTGGTCTCACAATGCTTGGCTGCTGTGGGTATATTTGAACTTTACAGTAAGTTATGGCTGTAACACAAAGCCTAGTGAAAGCCTAAAATCCGGTGTTTTGTGGATCATATGATTCTGTTATTCCTCTGGTGAATTCAATGTTGCTAATGAGATACTGATTTCACATGGTGATATAAGTTAATAAGCAACACCAGATCATACCTGTTAACCCTCCCATTTTTTCTCAGTATTTTACCATTCTATCCTGCTATTATCCCGTTTAAATATTTTCCCATATTTCTCCTGTCTTTTCTATCTTTCTATAAAAATCCGACTGGCCGTATTTGATATGTTTGCTACATTCACCTCCGGTACACCAGAAGTAGAGATGCGCGGATGGGCTATTATTTCATCCGCAACCGCATCACAAAACTCATCATCCGTCCGCCATCCATCCGCACCAACGTTTCTGACCAGTTTTCAAAACCGCACCCGCCCGCCATCCGCTGACTGGGCGATGCAAGACGCTGCTGATGACAGCCGCGAGACTAGAAAGCTCTAGAATATCAGCAGTGAACTCAGTCTCCGATCGGCGCACACGGGACAAAAATAAATAAATAAATAAGTAATGCCTAAATTAAACGCACAAATTACATAGTCTGCACTGGTGTCATCCTGATTTACCACTTTGTAAAACTTATTCCAGGCAAACCTTTTCTGACCTTCTATTTCCTTTGTTTTTAATTCTCATTTTTTGAGGCGTTGATAAGAGCTATGTCAAAATGCGTCCTCATTTCTCTGCGCTGTTAATGAAAGAACGAATGGATTCTTAACATGCCGAGGCTATCCCAAACAATTAAAACCTTTATTAAATAAAAGTGTATTAGAAAACTTTTTCTTGTCACTGTTTTAGTATTATAAGTTATGTTTTGTGTTAATATTATTCTGTTTATGTTGCGTATATTTGCAACATAAGGTTGATTATTTGATATACTGTTGAATAGTTTAATCTACATCAATGTGTCATATTTTCTAAAATAAATTAATATTTTTGATTACATATTTATTTTAATAAGTCAGAAATGTCTCCGCTGTTTTCTGCTGACAGGCGCGGTGGGGGCTACTGGGGGCGCGTGCAACAGGTGACGCAAATTATGGGTCCTCAGAAGGCTGGAGTAGACCGTCTCATTTCAGTTCTCTTTGAGAACTTCTGAGGCTGCCACCCTGAAAGACAGAGTGCTCACCTTTTAAGGTTGCATGCTTAGAAGGACACAGCTAACAAGCAGTCGATCCGCCACCCGCCCGAATCTAATTAAAATATTATTTTTCGTCACGTCATCCGCCCGATCCGCGGTTTATCCGCGGAGTCCGCGGCTAACCGCCAACCGCGCATCTCTAACCAGAAGGCAGTATTAGCTTAAAAATCTCACTCAAACGACACCTGCCAGTAAGAAGAAGTTACAAAAAATGCACTTCACAACATCACGTGCACGCTGACTACCCACTCCCCGCGTACACAAACTCGCACCTTTGGATATGTGTGATGAGTATGCGTGGTGGTGTGCAGTGCATTTTTGTAACTTTGCGTGTTACATATAGTTTTGCATTTAGTCAAAGTAACAATAGACCCAATTAGAACAAAACAAGAACAGCAATACATAAGCAACCCAGTCTCTGGCGTCAATATTTGACGACACTTGACCATGCGTCAATATGTTGACGCGGAGGGTATACCTTTCGCGTCACTTTTTGACGAACTGGGGACTTCAATACTATCAGGTACGCGAAATTCTCTTTCCTATTTTCTTACCATTTTCTACCATTTTCGCGTCGGTTTAGGGTTAGATTTACATAATGACATCCCTACCCAAACCTATCCCTAACCCCAATGTCAGTTGACAACTGTTTAATTTCGCGTACCTAATAGTATTGAAGTCCCCAGTTCGTCAAAAAGTGACGCGAAAGGTATACCCTCCGCGTCAACATATTGACGCATGGTCAAGTGTCGTCAAATATTGACGCCATGGCTGTGAGACTGTGTTGACATAAGTGCACTAAAACTAGTCTCATCAAGTCTAACACAGTATACATAGCCAAGTGTTTTACAGTACGTGTACTTACCTTGTACATATATGGAAAAAAATAAGTTGTACTTGCCGACAAATGTGTGGTACTTACTTAGGTATCTACATGGTAATTAACTGGTATCATTACTGTACTTACCAGTGGTACATACTTGGTAGTTATTATGTAACTCTAGATAAGTACTGGGTAATAACAGATACATACTTATAGTGTATGTATACTGTAACTAGCGAAAAACATTACTGTACTTACAAATAAATGTACAATATAAGTATTTAGTATTTACAGGCAAGTTAGGGTAAATGACAGATATTTATAGTGTACATTTATGATAACTAATATATACAAATACACGATAAGTGTGTGGTACCTGCAGGCAAGAGTAAGTTATACTTATACCATACGTATATGATAACTAAGAACAAACATTACTGATGTGCCATTTTGGTACTCAGACTCAGTATCTTTGTCCTTTAAACCAACCATTAAATAACCGTATGCATTAACTATGTGCATTCACTAGTACGTCCATGGTAACTGCATGGAAACAGGACTGTAAAATAAAGTGATGCTTTTTACACAGTTATTACATAGGACCACAACTAACGATCATTTTAATAATTGATTGATCTGTCGATTATTTGTTCGATTAATCAATGAATCGGATAAAAAACAAGAAAAGCATTCATTTCCAACCCCTTATTCAAAACAGAACTAAAATCTTTAGAAATTGCACAAACATGTTGCTCCTTGAACACACCTGAGCTGTTACAATAATAATAAAATAAAATAAAAATGGACTAACACAAAAAAATACACATGTATGCTTTACATCTGCCAAATATATAGACTTTTTTATGATCCATTTCCCATCAAGAAGACTCTCTTGATGGGATCAAAAAGATAGTATATGAGTACAATCTCAGAAATAAAAGTACAAAAGTTGTCACTGGACAGTACCCTTTCAAAAAGGTACACCTTTACCAAAAAGTGCATATTATTACTTCAAAAGTACATATTGGCAGTTCAAAGATACATATTTGTACCTAAATGGCACATATTAAGATAAAGGGTACTGCCCCAGTGACAGCTTTGTACCTTTATATTTGACTTTATGTGTTTTTCTCTGATCGGATAGCTATCTCATTTGTTAAAACTGTTCCATTTACATTTGGCCACATAAATGCGTCTAGTATGAGTAAAAGATGGAAACAAGTGAAACATAGAAGAAAAAAATATAGCCACCTGTTTTGTCTCGACCCCATTGCCAAAAGTTTGCCGAAAACCATTCTGGATGGCGGTGGAGATGCTCTCCACACTGAAACGCTAAACAGACCGAAGAACAGAACAGTAGAAAGAAGAACAGAAACAGAGACCAGGACAAAAAAAGTGAATTAAAGAGAAATGAATTTAGCATACACAAGAAGGAAATAAAGGGGAACAACGACCTTGTCAAATTCCCTATTTAAACCTGCTCCTAATGTCTATAGAGGTCCCTACTGGACAGCTGAGGAAAGGTCATTGTTTACACCCAATAGTACCGTGTCTCAAATGTGACCACATGTAATCTGTGAGTTGGACCTTTAATTTTGTGTACATTTATTTTGGACATGCTAAAAATGTTCTTGGTGTCAAAATGACCAATTTCCAACTGCCACTTTTTAAACCAAAACTAACCAGAATGGTTTATGGCAAGTATATATATATCATGTTGTTATATGTTCAAAATTATTTTATTTTTTTGACTAGTTCTCGGTTCTAGGCTGTAGTGCCGGCCACTTGTGATTAGGAGTATAACGGTTCTCTGTAAAAATCCGAACCATGCCGTTCACCTCCCTCATCAACGCATCTATAATGAATGTTTTGGTTAAGTAGCAAAAACAAAAGCTGCGCTAAACAATGTGCCTGTAACGCTGTTTCTGTGTCTGGTGTGAATGCATAATTACAATAGCAGAGCTGTCTAGTCAACTGTGCTGTATGTCAATCACTTAATGAGCCTGCATGTGACAACCCGATGACATCATAAATTCAATATTCAAAACAAAACTGCGGACATTGTTAGTCCCACATGCAACGTATGACATTAGGCATAATTTACGAGTCCGGTCGCGTTGATTACGCCTGTGCGCATGTAACACCAAAACAATTTAAACAGCCACTACTATACACAGTGCTAATTCAGACAGACACATAAACTGTATAACAGTTATACATCTGTGATGAAACTTAACTTAAAGAGTGTTTTGTTGATTTGGCAGAAGAATGTTTTTTCTAAACATTGCCTGTGCTGAACCGCACCGAAACCGTGGCCATAAAACCGTGATACGAACCGAACCTTGAGCAGTGTGAACCGTTACACCCCTACTTGTGGTTGAATCACCTGTCCTCCTAGGTGCTAAAATTGTATGGGGTCAAGAGGTAATCGATCTCAATCAGCTGAAAATCCAAAAAGATTTTTGGAGAAACTCACAGATGAAGGTAACCTCTCTGATCGGCTGTGAAGCGCATTCTTTACTTTCCTCTTCTTTCTCAGCATCTCTTGATGTTCCTTCTGACAGTTCTGCACGTCTATGAGAACTGAAATGAAGCTGTTTTTCACCTCCTTCTCAAACTCCAGCTCATCCCTCATGGCCAGGTGCTGAATCAGCTCCTCTGAATATCCACGTACGGTCACCTCCACATCCTCCAGACGCTGGTTCAGCTCAGCTACTGACATCAGCCTCGCTCCTGTGCAGAGATACTCGCATCACACGCGTGCAACAGAGCAAAACGTGGCTGTAAAAGAAGGACGTACTCACTTTCTTCATAGACCTGGTTGGTGTGAGATCTTTGGGCTTTCTGAGAGATGAAGGAGAATTCTGACTGTGGAGAGTTCTGGTCTGATTTAATCTCTGGTGAATCCTGCATGATCTCCTCGATCTCCTCAATAACCTTTAAAATAGTAAAACCAAACACAAATGCACAGAAATTGTGT
The DNA here is from genome assembly GCF_030506205.2 of Paramisgurnus dabryanus. Lineage (NCBI taxonomy): Eukaryota > Metazoa > Chordata > Actinopteri > Cypriniformes > Cobitidae > Paramisgurnus > Paramisgurnus dabryanus. The sequence continues at coordinate 34,979,218 of NC_133349.1, read as the reverse complement.
CAAATTCTCAAAGCACAGTAAATGAATATAATCAATCACATCTGTTTAATCTAAAGATTGCGGCATCATGAGAATATTTAGGATATTGAGTGAGGTTTGCTAAATGATTTCAGAGGACTTTAAACAGGACTTTTAATCAGATAAAACTGTTTAAAGTATATTATCATACACACCATATAAACAGGAGTGGATTTCAAACACATACAGTGAGTACGAAAAAAGGTTCATTTTTAAGAAAATGCATAACGACAAAAACGTAAAAATGATGTTAAAATAACACTTAATTCAAATGTCATTGCAAAAGTGCCACCTAGTGGCAAGTGAGTATCAATTGGCTCAGTACTAAAGGTGAGATTTTGGATCATTCTTCAAAGTTTGGTGTCTCAATGTTTTTTTAAAGCTCCAAATGTGATGGCCATAGTGAACAGTTGTATGTTTAGTCAAGTTACATTAAATTCGCACCTGTTCAGCAGTAAGGAGTGGTTCCTCATTGATACAAGACACAATGATGGAATGCAGGTCCATTTGTTCTCTCAGGTCCTCATCATCAGAAAGATCCAGGTTCAAGCTCTCCAACCTCTGATGGAATTAAAGAGGGGAGGTGTAAATCTTTCTGAATACTGTCAATTAGATTAAGCAGCACAGACACAGGTTTTGAACTCACAGGCCTGTTTTCAAGGCTCAATGTTGAGAGATGAAGTGACCGAACCCGAGACTGATTCCAGTCCACTGCCATGACATTTCCATAGTTATATGTAAGAGCATTCCAGACCCTGGACAGAAAAGTGGGAGTCAATTACCAGAACCCCATTCGCAGACATAAACCAGTCTTTTGTCGACAAAAAATGCCCTACATTTACAATCTTTCAGAGTTTATTCAGGGCCTTTAAAATCTAGAGTGACAAAACCTGAACTAAATAAATACACGTATTTATTATTTATTTATTATTGTCTCTTACAAACCAACGGTGAGAAAGCAAAAGCCTGACAGTGGCAAGGAAGAAGTCTCTGTTTTAGAAGATGAGGAAGAAACCTGGGGAGGAATCAAAAGTCAGCAGGAAAACCCTTCTGCAAAACGTCTTCCAGACAAATAGCATCAATGATGATTTTCAATAAATTAATATTTAAGGAATTAATTTTTATCATAATAAAGATAATAACTGCTTGTGAAGATAAAATGTTTAAATGTTGAAGTTAAAATGTTTTTTGCAGCTTCCCTATTCACGTGTATGTGTTTATGAGGCACTCTTGCCCGGACCAGTATGGTGGCGCCATTTACGTCCCGTCTAGATATTTATTATGTCTACGGTAAATACAAGACAGCGTAAACAACGCTCACGTGACCTCCATTGATACAAGTCCTCATAATCGCATATCACAATTATTTTTAATATAATATATATAATTTTTAATATGAATGTCAAAAAATACAGCACATAAAACCAAGTACATAAGGAGATTTAATTCACTCTTTAGCACTGTTGGCTTGCATTTTACCGGTACGAATAGTGTAATGCTATGTCCCGTGTGTCGTGATGGCAAGCTTTTCGTATCTCTTCAGTTGTCCATGACGATTAGTAAATATAAAACAAAGCTAACATGATGACGTGCACTAATGCAGAATAATGGATACTGGTTTTGTTGACTTACTCATCACATTTAAGGGTCGTGTCCTCATTTATTGGCTTCACTGGATATATGGTTGCTGGTTTAGTGTGTGTTTTTTGGAAGCAAAATTGTAACTTCTCGTCAAAGTGCAGCTTCTCCGTGGATGTGCAAGAGCTAAAATCAAACCCCTTTTCAGTGTCTGAATGTGTATCCAGCAACACGGACATCTCTGTAGGTGTGGGGTTCAGAGTAACCCGCTCCAGATGAATCTGCTGTCCCGTTATGCCTTTGAATAGATTAAAATCCTGCCACTCGTCATTCTCTCTGTGCGCTGGAGGCTCCGCCATAACTGCAGCTAGAGAGACGATCTCCAATGGGAAGACAAGACAGACCGCTGAAGCTTACCTTATGAATATTAATTATACGGACAGTAAAGAAACAAGAAACGTGGTGTTATTTTAATATTCATTTACAATGGTTTTTACACTGTCACAACACAGCTGCCAACGTATGTTTTTCAACCAATTAGCTGAGACTACCGATCGAACGTACCGTTACGTTATTAATAAACATGAGTCTTTGGTTGCTTCTCAATTCTTATTTGTGCATCCTCGTTTATTTTCTAACGTCTTAGCTCCACCCTCCTAGGATAGACAGAGCGCAGCGCGTCATAACCTGAAAACCACGCCCACCGGGGGGAAAACAATCCAACCGTCTCCATTGACTTTGTATTGCGAGAGGCTGCCTCCTTGTCATTTCTGGCTTATAACAAAAAACAGAATAATGCCTAAAAGCTGCTGTGTGACAATATGTACAGCTAACAAGCCAAAGAACCCAGAAATAAGTTTTTATAAGATGTCGACCTCAAAAAATCGGCGATCCACTTTTTTCTCTTTAAAGGTTGGGTTTTACTGCTCGACAGCTTATAAAAACTTATTTCTGGGTTCTTTGGCTTGTTAGCTGTACATATTGTCACACAGCAGCTTTTAGGCATTATTCTGTTTTTGTTATAAGCCAGAAATGACAAGGAGGCAGCCTCTCGCAATACAAAGTCAACTTTAAAACAGATGAAAATGTGTGATTAATCTCAAGTTACTCATGACAATCATGCAATTAATCTAGATTAAATATTTTATCTGTTGACAGCCCTAATAACAATATATATGGGTATTTCTCAGATTAAGGGCCAAATTGGGTTGCTGCAATTTTGAAAATTTAAATTCCAAATTTGACTAATTGGTATACATCAAATTAATATGTCAAGTAGACGTGCCTTTACAATCACATCATCGAATATATTTAAAAAAATCAAACTTAAATGATAAATCAGTGCTTTTAAAACATTTTGTGGTTTCACATGTAATCTAATTTATCTTTACCTCAAAGAGATTTTTACTTGCAAGATGAATTATAGTTATTTACGTATCTAAATTTCTGATTCATCAATCTACCCTGGCTTGGAATCTAAGCTTATTTTAAGTGAATACCATATATCAAAACTTTTTAATACATTGTCAGAAATGTATAATTGTAGGATGCTTTTGTTATTTATATCCAATTTATTGGCAAAATTATGTATTGTGCTGGTAATGACTGTATTGGTAATGACATTTTTGTCAAAAACCTAGCCCTACTAGCTAAGATGATGACTAAGGAAGTGTAACTAGCTTTCTACATGTAATGTACACCATTTTAATTATTAAAGTGATAAAAATATTTCAAAAATGTTTGAAAATACAGAAATACAACACATATGGTAATGACGCATAATATGTGTACATGCCCAACACAAAGAATAAAGAGTAGATTTATTTAATTTTCTGGACATCAAGGCATTAGTCTTGCAGCTTGAAATCCATGTGCTCCAGTATGTCATTGGGTTACCATGGCTACCAAATAAACTTTTGATGAAAAAAAGTGGCAAAGTCCCTTTATGCAGAGCGTGTTGGTAATGACAGCTAACCCATGGGACAGGTAGATATTACGCAAAATAAAGTACAAAATGCATATATATGCTTAATCTGTGCATGTAGTTTATTAGTTCAAGTAACATTTAATTCTGGGAAATATCCATAATATATATATATTATGGGCATGTGTTGCGGCCACTGTGATTGGCTGTTGGTCATGCTTCAGGCACGCCTTCTGTCAAGCGTTAACACTTTCGCCCCGTGTGAATGTATTATTACAGTGCGTTCACACCGCCACCGGCAAGAGCTTCAAGAAACGCTCTTGCTGCCCTGCCACCGACGCTATAGAAAAATGCTCATTACCATAAAGTTGAGTTGATTTCAACTCTCCTCGACGCTCACACTGTCCAAGACGCACCGCTGCTTACCGGAGCTTGCCGCTGGCTCTCAGTGAATTGAATCACTACGGCAACTTTGACGCTCTTGCAGGTGGCGGTGTGAACGCACAGTTAGACTCTCTTTTTATTTTACTTACAACCCATGTAAGTATGCCCATTCGGGCACCACCTGGTGGACAGTGCTTGTCGTAGCCTGCAGATACAAATCACTTTTGCACCTTTGATCTCAGAGATATGTTGTGCAAAAGAGAACATAAAAACTTGTCACCTGCAACCAAAATGTTTTTTTGAAACTTGTAGCAGTAGAAATAAACAGTTGTAGTTATGTACTTGTGTTTATGTTACAAATATATATATAAAAAACATTTTGTGAGAAAACATTGTACATGCATGCTCCCATCGCATAAATGCACATAGGTTACTGATTTTAGTGTGCAAAATGTATGTGTGACTTCATATTTTGATGCAGGCTTTCAAATATGTTTTGCACCATATTTACTGCAGCAATTGTAGCAAAAAAATGTTAGAGTATGAGTTTCTTAATCTGTGATTCATAAAAGGATTTATGCAGCTGAACTGAAAGATTTATGAAGGTGTAACTGCTTGACTGAAAGAAAAAAAGTCACTTCATCTGTGACTAATACACCTGTGTGGATAATCTCTACACTAAAAATTCCAATGTCACGGATGTGCAGGTGTTTTGCAACAAAATACCTTACCCGAGCTTCTGGCCATGTAGCTGAATATAGTCTATATATACTTTTTGTAGTTGAATATATCGGCTGCCGGGTGGCGCTGTTGTGACGCAATACTGACGCTGCAGCGCAAGAGAAGAAATCAAATCCGGAAGCGGCAGTTGCAGAGTTAAAAAAGGGGAAGTGAGAAATGGAGGCGGCCGTGTTCATCTTATCACTCGTTGACTGTTGTGCTTTAATATTCCTCTCTGTTTACTTTGTATCCTTCACGCACACTTCACGTTACCATGGTTCTCGTTTGACATTTTTGATGAGATCACCTTTGATCAGATTTTAGCGGTAATTTCTTGTTTTGTTTATTTCAGCAGCACTCACAGCAGACTGTGATTGCGGATACGATATGTGCTTACTGGTTTATGCATACTTTTTAAATCTTTATTTTTGTGTGTTTTATTATCGGGCTTTTGTGATTTTAAACGATTTGCTTACGGTCGTTAGTTATCTTAGTCTGACTTTATTCTGATAAGTTTTCTTGTTATTAGTTGGGCCATTACAGATAATGATCATGCATTTCATAATCACCTTGACAGGTCTGTGTTTGTATCGATTGTTATTTTTTAATCAGTTCTTAACATCACTGTCAGATCATTACTTTATCTGATCTAGAATGTGACTACATCAATGCTCGAGCCTGCTGCTCAAAGTTAAACAAAGTAAGTCTGATTAATACCAAATGCATACTTCATGAGCAGTGTACACTAACTTTAAACATTTTGATTGATGGGTTTAAAGGTCGAGATGCGTAAAGGTTGAGAACACATTGGAAAATGAGAACCCGGGTCTACGCTATATATCTAAATAGATTGCCTAATCATGCCTAAATAACAACAACATATAAATTAAATTCAGCCTCTTAAAACATTAGACTAATGGCATTTAGTATTTTGTATATAAAAACATAATTTTATATTTCGTAAATTTGTGTGGAAAGGTTTTTAACATAGTAATGTCATTACCATAACCCTGAGCATTTTATCAGACAGCTTTTCATTTTATAGATACACTTTTAATCATTACATGCAAAACCAAAATCCACTTAGTTCACCCAAAAATGAAAATTCTGTCATCAATTTCTCACTGTTTTAATTTGTTTGTTCTGCTGAACACAGGGGAGGATTTTTTGAGCAATGTTTGTTACCGAACCATTTTTGAGCACCATTGACTCTTATAGTATTTTTCTGTCCTACTATGGAAGTCAATGCTGCCCCTGTTTCCTGCTTGTTTATAAATATCTTCCTTTGTGTTCAGCAAAACAAAGAAATGTATACAGGTTTGTAACAGCTTGAGGGTGAGTAAATGATGACAGAATTTTTATTTTAAGGTGAACTATCCCTTTAAGGGTTAAGATGTGTCCACTGTAAGATATTTACTCCAAGGTATGTTTTAACATACTGTATATGAGACATAACATTTAAAAAGTGTTCCTGTCTAAAGGTAAAGAAACTGCTGCTCTGTTAGCTTGAATTATAACCAGTAAATTATCTTTGGTATGTCATGTGTTTTTATGAACTGTGTCTTTATGTTCAGTGGGTTATACCTGAGATGATAGGTCAGGCTCTGGCCACTGTGTTAATGCTGGTTTCCATGCACTGGTTTGTGTTTCTTCTCAACCTGCCTGTGGCAGCGTGGAATGTTTACAGGTAATCTGTCTGAAACATAGACCATACAATCTAACAACTAACTCTTTGGATAATAACTAACCCTATCTTTCCCTGGTGAGCAGATACGTGAAGGTTCCAATGGGGAACATGGGAGTCTATGATCCGACAGAGATTCACAACAGAGGTCAGCTGAAGTCCCACATGAAGGAAGCCATGATCAAACTGGGCTTTCACCTTCTCTGCTTTTTCATCTACCTGTACAGGTAATAGACTCTTACTGTATCAGTTTGCATTAAAAAAGACATTGCCTAAATAACGTTACATTCGTTTTCATACTTTAGATGCACATTCATTTATCAATATATTATTGAAAATGCATTATATTAACTCATTCCCCGCCAGCCTTTTTATATAAAGGTTTCAAAAAATGCCTTTAAGAGAAATAATTTTGTTCTATAAATATTAAAACTTACAAATATATCAAATGAATGAACAGACCCTCTGCTTTCAAACAAACAAACAAAGTGGAAACAATAGTTTCATCCTTTCTTCATTTGTTCTCTTTTTATAACCTCTTATATATGGGTAGGTTTCTTCAAAAATACTACATTTTATAATTTAAACAGCCCCATATATTCCCTTTCAGACACCAAATTTATGGGAGGAGTGTAATGAATCACACAACATGATTTACTAACGTTAGTGCTTGTCAAATTTACTGGTATTTTTGCCATTATTTAATGCCTACTTAAACACTACTCTGATTTGCGCAGCTCTTGCTAGATTGCTTTGGTCATTATGGAAATTTTTGCACCTGTGCACCAGTAAATCACTGCTCCATGCTTTTTCGAAATTGCACTTTCACGCTAATTTGCCCTGTTTAGTAAATCTGGGCTTTAATGTGAGTTTAGGGAAGTAAATCTCAAACTTATAATACCACAATAATAGAATAAAAGTTTTACAATCTGAGATGTTTTACTTGACAGATTAAAGGTAAACTCTCTTCTTACTAGCCATTTAGAGTTTCTGATTAAGTGAAATAACCTTTTTGTTTATCTTGCAGTAAGTGAGGTTTGATCTGTTATCACATGTGTCTTTTGCAGCATGATCCTGGCTCTGATCAATGACTGACCCGCAGCAGTCTTTATAACACCGCCTGCCAAATCATAAACTGACCTTTAGGTATTGTGAAACAAGCTCAAGTTTACCAGTCAGAAGAACAGCCCCATCTCTCCTCAAGACATCATATCACTTTATAGACAACTACAACTCAATTCTGGTGACCACAACCCCTGGATGAACAGTGTTTTCTGATCATTTGCTATGTATTTGTTTAATTTTGTTTGTTGGACTTAAGTGATCTTGCACTGCTTCTCAGGGCTGAAGCATCAAGACAATCGCACTGTGCTCGGCAAATCACTGAACGCACACAGGTGATTTTTACGAATACGTCCGGGTCACAAAGCCCAAATGATAAAAGAAATTCTGTTTTTACATAAATAAAATAAAGCCTATTTTTAAAAAATAAATAAGAGGTTTTAGATTGTGATGTTCACCTCGAATACTTATTACTTGTAATGTTTTTTTAATTATTATTATGCTTATTGTCATAAAAACTATCACAATTCAAAAAGTAGGCTTTGTTTTATTATTTTCTTGATATGTTTTGTGATATTCACTGACACATGCACCTGATTGTTTTTTTTTTCAAATTTGATTTATCACCTGTATGCATTGTTGTTTAAGAACTAGATGAACCATTATCAAATTAGCTGTATTATTGTAAGATTTTCTTTCATTTGAAGCTTTTAGGTTTTATAAGTTGTCACATTAGATTTTAGATGTAAACTTTGTCTTTGGTTGTACTGTTTTCGGGTTTTGGCTGTCAAAGTGTACATTGTAAGATTACATTTGTGCCTCCTGCATTTCATTCTGTAGTAAGATTTTATCAGTCAGTCAAGTGTTTGGTGAATTCACAAAAACAAAACCTGTCAATAACATATTTCTTTAACTTTTTTATATTAATACATATAAATATGGTTAATTGTAGTAAAATATTCGCAATGCAAAATAATTTTTCACTTCTAAAACAGTTATGCAAGATCTAATTTCTGTAACAACAGCATTTTTAGGGTTAATTCCTGCTGGGTAACCAGACATAGGTGTGTGGTGACAGGTTGTGTGTTTTATATAAGCACTCCATTCCCCTGGTTAAGTTAAACACTACACAGCTCTGGTGATGATGGGTCCAGCTAATGATCTTCATTTATTAAACAGTGTTGTCCTGCATTGGGACAGCTGTCGAATAGCCCTGTTCAACAGCACATCTCAATGAGTGTCGAGTGGTCGTGCGTTTCTTCATCTGGAATTGAGTTTGGTTTGTGAGATTTTGTCAACACTTTCTTTTGTGCATTTACTGTTATGGGGTTTAATAAAAAAATTGACCAATTGTCACCATTTATATTACAAATAATGATTTGAAATGAATATGTACGTATAGCTTTTATTATGAAAACACAAATAATTGAAAATAGATGTGTAAACATTACTGCTCAAATGGATTGCCAGTGAAGTTAAATGGTCAGGTTCTTGAAAAGCCCTTTTTATTTTAAATACAATTTTCAAGTCTGACTACTATGAACTCTGAGATGAAGCAACAATACATGCCTCTACAAAACCACAAGTTGATAATTTAATAATTAAAAATAATTATAATTTAAGAGAACAACTTGTACCCTTTATAAGGTGTTCCTGTGTATCTCTGTGGCAGAGCGTTGCTTAGCAATGCACAAGGTCATGGGTTTGAACCCAGGGAACATGAAACTACTAAAAATACCTTGTATACCTTGTAATGCATGCTTTGGATAAAAGCATCTGCCAAATGCAGCTTCATCAATCAGAGAAGTCTGTCTCTCTACGGTCCCTAACTGTGTGTCTATTAGTATTACCATTATACTATCAATTTCACAGAAATGCCTGGAAGCTATGGAAAGTCATTCACCCAAACCCTGTGTAAAATATTCTGAAAACATGAACTTTAGTTTTTCCAGTCGTCTCTTGGCTGATTCTTTATAGGATTGGTTTCAAAGTGTGATTTACTAGGCATTCATCCAACATTAATCCAATGAAAGTGACCACTGTAGATAGTTTAAAACCCTGAATGCTTTATTTAAAGTATGTATACATAACACCTCTCCTACATAACATTACATAATAGTACAATCACTTAGAATAATAACACACTGAAATGCAAAACAGATCTCTCAGAACCTGACTGCAATAAACTTAGTCGTTGCCCAGAACGCTACTGTTACCCCGCAGGCTCATAGCGTTTGCCCTCATAGCACAAGAAAGTCAAAACTAAGACATCAAATGAAACACAAATATATATAAGAAAAGGAAAGTTAAGTTGCATAAACCAGAACGTACAACACCACAACTGAGTGATATCTTCATGGCTGCTTCACATATGTGTGAGGCTTGTTTCTGCATGCACGTTTTTTGTTTGTGTGTGTGTGTGTGCGTCACTCCTAAGGTAATGGAACAGGTTTGGCTGGTTGGGGTATGAATAACCTGTACAGAGGAGCTCACAGGTGAGAAACGGTTAACATTTTATGGGAGCATACATGGCAAGAAATACACACATCTGTATATATCTATTTATAAATCTATAGTTTCTTCATACATGTATATATGAAGAAAACATAATCACAACGAAATCAAACAAGGCAAAGTTTTTTTTAGCTTGAATGACTTAAATAACTTACAACACTCTGAATACCTAAATTATTATAAGGTACACCTGCGTGTAGTAATGCGCAATATGGTATTAGAGATTTTACGAATAGAAAAAAGCTGTTAAAGAGGCCATTTGCCAGACATCTTTTATGTGATCATACAACGGAAAAGATAAATGATAAAAGATAAATCAACTGAAAATAAAAGCAAATAAAACTGGGAAAAACTTAAGCAATGACTATGTCCAAAAGCATAAAAAACACCATGCGATAATGTAAAAAAAAATAAAGAGGGAACGAGACCATCGAGGACCAAAGAAACGAATACGATGGCGTTGGAATGGAAGGGGAACAGACAATTGAATACAGACAGATGTGGGAATTCATTGTAATTATTTTTGTACTTGCTGTGACAACACATTTCTCATGATCCAAAACTTTCTTAATTCCCCAACGTCTCTAAGAGTAAGAGCCTATACATTCACTGCAGCGATGACCTCAACCATGTTTGAAACATCTATTAGCCGCTTACAATAGCAAAGTATGCACACCGAAGGCCGTTATATACACGTGGTCTTAATCTAGAAAATGACATTAGCTCATTCGTTTGTTAGAAGAATGCATAGCATGCTGTAAGTCTAGGCAAGCCTCGCAGTCTCGGATATGGCTGGAACTCTCTCGTGGGTTCGCTTTCAAGCCCGTTACCAAAAAATAACCGCAGCCTGTTGCGTTTCTTTTTCGGCGACTATATCGGCCCATCTCAAGTATTAAGAATAATTCATCCTGTCTATTGAATCTCTCCCCTCCCTTACAGTCCCATATAATGGCAAAACTGCAGCCGAGGGTCATGTCTGAAAGTTCCTAATCTAAGCAAATGAAAGGAGGATTTCTAGCAGTTAAAAAATGCCTGTAATTTCAGTCATTTAAAATTCTCGTAGGTCATGGAGGAAAGACGAAAACAATATCGTGTATTTCTGCTGGTGAAGACACTTTTGAGCATTCGCTGTCACAGAGGTGGCTAAAAGGGCACAAAAGTTCATGCTGAAAAATAAAGATATGATTTGTTATTGAACAACTCCATCAGTGCGAGTCTCTTTTGGAACCACGCTGGCCTATTTTACGACCACAGAAGATCTGGAGATCACACATGCCACGATAGGGTTGTATTGTCCCCTCGCTGAGTGTATATTGTACAGAACAAAAGCGAGCCCGAGGCCTTGATTCATTCACAATAATAAATTAAAGCCATAATAAATAATTTCAATGGCGTTCGTTTGTGTGCGTGTGGATTCAGGAGACAGTCGTCCACTCAGGATGCAGTGTAGAAAGGAGGAGAAGTTATATTGAGGTGAGTGTGTCCTCTTTGAAGCGTGTGGCGTGACCGTTTTGTGGTGCCACAGGGGTCTGAAGTCAGATGGTGAAGGGCGGCAGCTGGTTTCATTTAATTCCACTGAAACGGCGTCTCCTCGCGACTAATGCTGCCATTGCGGGTGGATGATGTGTAACCGCCGGAAAAAACATCCATCTGATTTTGTGTTTACTTCATTTTTTTTCATTCTTCATTCACAAAGTCTATAGTCCGTCCCGCTGTCAAGTTTCCAAAGTGGACATCTGCTCCAGGGTCAACATCAACTGTCCATGCTGTAGCATTCTAAATGTGAAAAAAGGTAGAAGAAATATTACCCAGGAATCTTTGCACTTCAAGCTCAAATCCCAATCAAAACAAGAACAACAATATATCAAGCCCCCATATAACCAACAAAGGCATCTACTGTGCAAACAGCCGACATCGCTACACGTGATTGTTGATTTTGATAAAGGGAATGTTATTATAGACTCAAGCTGAGTTGCGGGTGGTGAAATGACAAATGTTACTACAGTTAAAGCTTAGCACATACACTTGCATTCAAAATCACACATTTCATAAAATATCAAAAAACCTCATCAAAACTTTGGAATAACACAATTGTAACTATAGGAAATATGTGACCCATTCTGGGAAAGAGGCAAAAGAAAGTATAAATGTAGATTTTGGTCGAAATCTCCCTCATTAAGCCCTTGTCAAGTGATCCCAATGCTCTAAATAGTCATCAAACGTCTAAAATGATCATTATTTGTATGTTTTCTGACAGGTTTACTGTCCTAAATGCTTAAGCTACACAAAGATGTGCGTCCATCCACATGCTCGTGACATTTTGGTTTCAGTTATTGTCAAGGGTATTAACAAACATAATGTGTCTAAAAATAAATACACAAAATTATTCTGATCTTTCATGTCTTTATTAAACACACGCCTTCAAAATGGTAGTGGAAAAGTAAGTGAACCCTTATAATGAATAATTGGTTGACCCCCTGGCAGCAGTTACCTCAACCAGCCACACCCTGTAGCTGTGGATCAGACCTGCACATCATTGAGAAGCCCATTCTTCCTGGCAGATGTGATTTGGCTCTGTCATATTCTTTGGATGTCTCATGTGTATGGCCCTCTTCAAGTCAATCCATAGCATCTACATTGGGTTGAGGTCTGGGTTTGACTTGGGCACTCCAAAAGGTGGATTTAGATTTTTTTGAAGCCATTCTGTTGTGGACTTTCACCAGTGTTTTGGGTCGTTGTCCTGTTGCATCATCCACGTTCTACACAGTTTCAGCTGACTTACAGACATTCTCACATTATCCTGAAGAATTGTCTGATATAGTTGGGAATTCATCTTCCCCTCAATGATTGCAAGGCCCTGATGCAGCAAAGCAGGCCCAAATCAAGATGTTTTCTCCACCATACTTTACAGTTGGGGTGATGTTTTCATGATGATATGCCGTACCCTTTCTACGCCAGATGTAGCGCTGTGTGTTTCTTTCAAATAGTTAAATCTTAGTTTCATCAGTCCACAAAACATTTTGCCAATATCAGCTGTGGAGTATCAATGTGCTCTTTGAAAACTTCAGGCATGCAGCAATGTTCTTTTTAATAAGCAATGGCTTCCTTCGTGTTGTCCTGCCATGGATATCCTGCTTATTCAGTGTTTTATGTATTGTAGACTCATGATGTTAGCAAGCTCCAATGATGCCTTCAAATCTTTGGCTGTCATTCGGGGTTGTTTCTTTACCTCCTTGATGACTCTTCATTGTGCTCTTGGTGTCATTTTGACTGGGTGTTCACTTGTTTGTAGAGTAGCAACAGTCCCAAAGCGTCTCCATTTGTAGATTGTTTGCCTAACTGTAGACTGGCAAATTTCTAAAGTCTTTGAAATAACTCCAGTTGTGTTAAAACCTGACGCCAACCCAAGGTTCACATTCTTTTTTTACTACAAATTTATGTGGTTGTTCCCAATAAAAACATGAAAGATCTTAATAAATAACTAATTCCGGAAAATTTGCACATATGTTATGAGAAAAAGCATCCAAAATCAAAACTCGTTCTCTTCTACTCATTTTATCAAACAGCTTTTTGAGGTTTCACCCTTAGAATTTTTAAACATCTCATTAACACATCTCACATCTAATCTTATTCGCTCTTTATCAAAAATATATATTTTTTTGACAGAATTCTAATTCTCTGATGAAAAAAAATTAATGTATGTGTTGACACATTTAAATACTTACATTCAAGTATATAGTATTTAGATGAGTTGGTTCATACCATTTATCGCCTCGTTCTCCTGTGATTCCAGGAAAGGGGCGGGACCCCAGACACGTACAGTGCCGTCATCTGAGGCGCTGGCCATCAGGCCCGGCAAGACGGGGTTCCAGCTAACACAGTTCACTGTACGCGTGTGACCCGTCAGCTCGGCTATGGGCAGCTCACTACGCTTGTGCCAGATGTAAACTTTGTGGTCTGTTGACAAAACCCAAATCATCATCATCATCCGTGTTGGACTGTACTTTCTCTATTAGAATGAGATTTCCCAGCTCTTACCTTCACTACCACTAGCAATGAAGTCTTCATTATAGCCCCCAAAGCAGGAGTGGATGGTATAGAAGCCCTGAGTCACACCTTGATACTTTCTGACTAACACGCGATCCTGCAGATCCCACAGATGAACTCCCTAAACACATCCAAACAGAATCATATAGCTTATATTGGGCTACGAGTACTGGGATGTTTTACTATTATGTATGAATCAGCTTGTGCCATTCTCAGCTCTTGAGACTGAAGGAGAACCCAGTTTGCCTTCAGCGAGTAACAGATTATTGGAGCCGGATGGAGGTAATAGAAAATCTGGAGAGGCGTACACACCAAACGTGATTTTAACGTTTTGCCCTTGTAGACTACATACAAAGTCAATGCAAAGACGCAAGCAGAAGCTAACTCGCGCGGGGCAATGCGAATGACCTGGGCAGTAAAATGATGGTGAAAACACATGCTATTCGCCTCAAACGCATCTTCACGCAAGTTGAAAATATTCAACTCAAGCCAAAAATTTGCATGGCACAAAGTTAAATCCTGTGAGTAATCTAAAGCGAGAAACGCGGTGTTACGCAATTGGTGTTTACACAGAATTAGAGTCGAGTGATTATAGCTTAGGCAGAAAAGCTGGGAACTCAGCACAGCTTGAATGCGTTAACTTATTTTTTAACTATTATTTATCGGTAGAGATTAAATATATACAAACAATGTTTTGAGACAGTGTACACTTGTCTATACACATACACACAACTATGATCACACATTTATTTCGTCTACATTGCTCCACACAATACTCACCTGAGTTGCGACATTTAACAGAGCTAATCGTCCGTTTCTTGACACTGTGAAGGACATAACGGGGTGATCCTCCTGAACACTGTAAAATATCCAAACACACACCAGCAATTTTTTTGTGATTAAAAAATACACTTGCAGAAAAGCTGATCTAGTTTAACAAAAACTGAAAATGACAAACAAAAGTCGACGTACATGTTCCTGTCAGTCAGATCTTCAAAGTTGTATCCACGGATCCGCTGGTGTGTATCAGAAGCCAGCACTGTTCTGCCATCATTCAGACACCACAGGCACTGAACGCGGACACCTTCCCACGAATCCAGCAGATTTCCATCCAGATCCTAACAAACAACAGAGTCTTCATTAATCATCAGTAATGATGAGTGCATAAACCAAAAATCATCCAAACATCAAGCAACAACAAGTGTGTCTTTCAATCTGTGTCCTCTTTAGTCTCTTCATAACACATTTTTACTAGATTATTTAATGAACACATTTCTCTAACACTTTACAACAAGGCCTTATTTATTAACATTATTTAATGCATTATTTACGAAAGCTGGAAGTGTAGTCCATTTTTTACGTGTAGGCACAGTTGAATGCACAGACACACAAAGCATACTTCATTTGACTCGAACGCGTCCACAGGCATTGGACGAGTTCAATATCTCCCATGCCCTACAGGGGTCCGCAAAGAGCAGTTAAGTAGGTCTTACGGGGTGAGGCCACAATTTAAAACTTATGAAAACGTCTTTGTACTCTTTTATTGTATAGTTGTATAAATGAGGATACTTCCTGACCTCTAAACAATCTCTCATTTATGGCCTCCACTGTTATTGAAGCTTGCACGCAATACAGTCCATTTTGTCCATTGGATAATCCAATTACTGCAAGAAAATTAAATGCGCATGTGCGAAGTCACATGCAATGTCACAAAATTCGACCTTGCGTGTACATTAGTCCATATTATTCTGATGATGAAATGTTTGTCATGTGTACACTGACCCTCGCTTAACACTACCGAAAACTTATAACCGCTGCTCATTGTTAGTTTATGTTTACGTTAGCTCAGCGGTGCAGCTACCAGTGTAGAATCTGAAAGCCGCACAGGAGCGGCGTTCCAGTCCAGTGTGGCACATGCCAAGACCGCAAGAGGTAAATGTGGCCAGAGATGGTTCAAAAGCTATTCTAGGCATTTGTGGCCTAATGGATAGAGAGATGTGCTGCGTCTGAAACCGCCTACTTCATACTATATAGTACGTGAAAACAGTAGGCGAGGCGAGTAGTATGTCCAAATACATAGTTTTCGAAAAACAGTATGCGAAAAGTACCAGGATGACCTACTACTTCCGGTTAGATTTTGCAGCGTGCATATGATGGACACTTCACTATCCCATGATCCCCCGAAGAAGAAGAGGCGTGCGGCTGTTTTCGCGCTGGAATGACATGACGTGATGACGACGTATGTCACGTGATGTAGCAACATGACGGATGTAGTCCGTCCGAATCTCATTCATACTACCAGGATTCATACGTGTAGTAGGCAAGTAAGTAGGTACTTCATCTTATTCAGTACCTACTGTACAGTATGCGGTTTCGGACGCAGCCTCGGGATTGTGAGCCAAAGGTCGCTGGTTTGATTCGAGCAAGGTATCTTTCCCCCCGCGTTTACTGCAATGATAGCTGCTCACTGCTCCAAAGTTTTAATAAGAAATGATGATGAAAATTACATTTCAAGCACCTTTGAAAGATAAATGGCAAACCACCTGGATATTTCTCAGTACAATTAACTGGTAAGTAGCAGACAGCAGTGTAACGTTGTAATGATCACTTACACACTGGTAGAACTGGCCTCTCTGACCTCCGGTAACGAAACGCTTGCCATCTGGGTTCCAGGCCACACTGGTCAAGCTGTCTTCATGGGACTGGCTCATTTTGGTTCTCAGTTCCCCTGTCTAATTGAACACAGTGCCAATTTAAAAGAGAGGCGACCTCGTGGAAAGAATCTGAAAGCTGACACCAGGTCAGCGGAGTCTAGACCCTCACCTGAACGTTCCACAGCCAAAGCTCAGAGCAGTCGTCTGGGCCACAGGCTATCAGATACATGTCATCGGGGCTCCAGGCCAGATAGGAAACCCCATAGGCATGACCCTCTAGAGTCTTCAGCTGTCTGAGCTGATGAGTTTCCTGTCAAAACATCACAGAAATCATCAAACTCATGCATCACGGCCTCGATATGCTGCATTATGTCATTAAGAAGAGAAAAGCAACTCACAGGATCAACCTGCCATATAATGACTGTCGTGTCTTTGGATCCTGAGGCCAATTTGGTGCCATCGTTGGAGAATTTACAGAACCAGACTTCATTGCAGTGCTCGGTCAGAATCTGTTGGGTGTAGCAGGGGAACTGTTTCCTAGAGATAACAGTGAATGTACCTTAGTGGGGCCAAACAAGCTCTTCGTACTTTAGACATTAGCCCTCAGAGACCCAAGGATTGACTTTTTAACTTGAACGTGTTTTGAGAAGCCAGTTTATTCATCTACTGATGTCTTGAGGTCAACTGTAGAAAACTGTTGTTCAAATAGCAACACTGGTGTCTCAAGGGATCCTAAATGTCATCACCCTAACAACTGTGCTTTGACGTTCTTGAAAAACCATCAGAGCATGCAAGTAGGCTTAAACTTTTATTATTATTCTTAAAGCGTAACTAAACCCCTGGTCAGAGCCTGACTCCACCCACTGCAATATTTGAAAAATGCAAGAAAAGTGGGCAGATCCCAACGGAGATAGAGGGGACGAACTAAGCTCGTATCAAGTGTGTGGTGAGATCGTAACAAGGGCGTGGTGAGCTTGAACCTGCTTATGTCACGAGTCATTTCTTGGACCCAACATCCAATAGGAAAATTCAACTGCAGTAGCCACCGTTCTACCTCAAGAGGGCAGCACTCAGACGTTTTTACACCATATATTGTAGTATTGAAACACTTCCAAATGTCAAAAAACTTACTAAAATCAATGAACAGCAGTAATAAAGCATCATTCTTACAGATCATTAACTAAAAAAAGTTGGTTTGGGGTTTAGTTACTCTTAAAATATCTAAGGAATAGATAAAAACATGCTAAAATGCATTAAGAGAGTAAAAATGACCCCTTACTGCTAGTGCTAGCATTCTTATCAAAGGCATTTTCAGAGAAAATAACCCAGCTCATTTCAGAAATAAATGCAAGAGACATGCTGCCACTTAGTTTTGTTGAGGGAGAAGGCTTCTGAAAACCAATGGTCAGATGTGGTCCATTTTTTTTCTTCACAGAATTTTTCACTTGCATCTAACCTTTTACTAGATGTAAGAATTTAGTCTTGGACATGCATGCCTAATTCAACAGATATAAAATCTACAGTGGCAAGAAAAGTATGTGAACCTTAGGAATTTTCTACAGTGATTTGTCATCTAGGTCACAACATTAGACAATCACAATGTGCATAAGCTGCAACACACAAATAATTCTAGTTTCTTGGTCTTTTTTGAAAACACCCATTAAACATTCACAGGGCTGGAGGAAATGTAAGTGAACCGACAGACTAATTACTTTAATGAAAACTAAATTTTGTCCTGAGGCACCCAAAATGTGTAAATCATTTCCTTTAAAGGTGGGGTGCACGATTTTTGAGAAAAAGGGAGTCGGGCAGAGTACCAAAACATACTTGTAGGCCATCAGCAGTAAGAGGCGTGCCTACATACCGACATCGCTGGCTGGGTTGTGTATGTGTGGGGCGGGTCTATTAAAATAAGGTCAAGATGATGGGGCGTGTTTGTTTAGGTGATTTCAATTGTCAACATTGTCTTTCAGAGATTGTACACCCCGCCTTAATTTGTTCAAGTTTCCAACTTGGAATATTTCCAAAATTCCCAAGCTTTGCAACCCTACTTAAGATGCATTTTACGTCAAGTCTAGTCTTACAACTGGGTGTAAGTCCAGCCCCAGATGATTGGTGGAAAGAAACTTCAGTGCGGGTATGAAGGGGTGTAAAAGCTTACATAACACGCTGTTTCTGCTCATCTCATGTAAATCCTGAGTATCTTTTGGGGTGGTTTCCCAGACAGGAATTAGCTAAGCCAGGACTTAGTTTAAGTAGGAAATATAACAAACATGCCTTACTAAAACAGACAAAACAACTTACACAAAACAATATCCCACTATCTCTGGATAACTTATGATTCACTATTCATGTTGTTTATATTATATGCACTTTCGTGCCGATTGCCAACAAAACAAAGACATTTAACACAGTTTTACTTACCGCCTGCGACTCATGACCCAGTTGGGCCTTCTCCATTTCAACGAAATCCAGCGTTAAACAAACACACACACACACAACTCTGCTGCTAAACAAACTATATCCATTGTTTCCAAAGGGCTGGCTTACTTCTCCTTACATCCAAAAACACACTTCCTATTTCCTGCCATTGTTGATTCTTGATATAAAACAAAGCTGTCGCGTGTAGTGATGCCTGTGACTTCTACTTCTAATGAACAATGCTAATGAGCGCCCTGACACGAAGGTGTGCATTTCCGGGGGAAGTGACCATAAAAGGAATATGGGGTCAATGATACGTAACGGGTGCCCACGTATAAAAAGAAACCTTTCTGAAAGAGGAGGCGTGAGTTTGGCCCAAAAATACACACTCAAATGATTTTTTGACACTTTGCATTTGTTTAGCATGAGAATTACTGCACTTTGACTGTGTTGATAAGTCAGAATGAATGAAATAGCATTAAACCGCCTCTTTAATGTACCTGCTGCACATGTGGTCTATCAGCAGAGACACAGAGTCCAGCCCACTGTCCAGTTTGGTGTTGTGGTACAGACAGCGATCTCGCTGTAGCTCCACCGCCTGACGTAACAGAGTCTGCAGACGACGGGGTGGCAACATCACAGACGGGGGCAAGTATGCTGTGGCAATACATGAGGGAGAGAAACAGAAAGAGAGAGAGAGAGAGAGAGAGACAGAGATGGAGACCATAGAGGTTGTGGAGGGTTAGACTCTGTTTCATCTGAATTCAGCCGACAGGACAAAAACTGAAATGGATTTTACATGACGCAGGTCCTTCGCATTGTTTAGGTTACCCAGAATTCAGTTCGTCTCCTGAATAGGCTGAACTGAAATAAAACTGACCCAAACCCTAGCTGAAAAAAAGAATTACATGAAACTATAAAAAAATTAAAAAGAGGGAGTGGAGAGGGGAGGAAGTGCAGAGAATTCATGTAAAAAGACCTAATGATACAAACATTCAAACTGTTGACAGTCTTTATGTGGGTTTAAAGTAACTCACTCTGTAGTTTGTCGAGGAGTTTGGATCGCGAAGCCGTCCCTTTGCCCTCCCACTCAGCTTTAGCACGCAGATCATCAGAATGACTGCACATCAGGTACCTTAAGAAGTCAACACACAGCATCGCACTGATTAACAGTCAATATACAGACACAGGCTACTCAAAGAAATACTCAACTTCCATAAAAAAAAACAGATTATTCACTTACCAACTCATATCATCCAAGATCTTGATGGTTTTTTTTTTGTTCATTCGAGAAAAAAATTCAGTTTTTTTGAGGGAAACATTCCAGGATTTTTCTCAATTTAATAGACTTTATTAGACCCCAACTGTTTACAGTTTCAATGCAGTTTAAAATTGCAGTTTCAATGCAGCTACAAAGAGCTAAACAATCCCAAACGAGGCATAAGGGTCTTATCTAGCAAAACAATCATCATTTTCACCAAAAAAATAAACATGTTTTTTAAACCACAACTTCATATGCCAACGCGACCTTGCATTATCAAAGGGTCACGCATTACATATGTAAAACGCACACTTGCAGACCATTTTAAACAATAAACTGACACAAAGACATTAATTTTTATCACTTCACATACAACAACGCCTGAGCGCTCCTTTTTTTCCACACTTGTAAACACTGAAGTGGTAGTTTTGCAATACGTCACGCATTACCTTCTGCCATTATAAGGCTTTACGTAAGGTCGCGCTGGCGCGTTACACGGCTATATAAAGTGCATATTTTTTATTTTTCTAGGTGAAATGACCGTCGTTTTACTAGATAAGACCTTTATCCATCATTTGAAATTGTTAGACCCCCTTGAATTAGCATTTTAAACGGCATTGAAACTGTGAACTGTTGGGGTCCAATAAAGTCTATTAAAATAAAAATAAAAAACTTTTTTTCTCGACTGAACAAAAAAAGACACCAACAATTTGGATGACATGGAGGTGAGTAAATTATCAGGATTTTTTTATGAAAGTGAAGTAATCCTTTAACAGCTGCATTAACTTTATGGATTATTTCAAATTTCAACTGATGCTAAAGTCACAGCATTATTATGGTGCATTCACACCAACCGCGATAGAGGCGGCAAAAACGAGCTATTCGCGCGTAGCTGGACGCTTGAGCTTTATTCGGGAGTGAAATTGTAGTCATTCGAGACATTCATGCGGAAATTCGCATCATGGGAGGGGCATCGCGGACTCTGTTGAGACTCTGCTTGCTTCCTGTAATCACGTCACTACTACAGCAAGGTCCTGATTGATTAACGCGACGCGGGAATCCGCAGAAGTTCAGATTTTTCAACTTGTGCGTTTCCCTCGACAACGCTTAATTCGCACCACGTCTACCGCGCCGCAGGATGCTTAATCGCGTCTTTGCATTGACTTAACATGTAAATCATTGACTTTACATTAGAGAATCAAAGAAAAAAATACATTTGAAGTACACACGTAAGTTAACTGTTTTAAATCTGAATTGCAGTAATGTGGAATATAGGTTAAACATTCTCATCCTTTAATAAACACTGATATGCACACAAAACAAGCCAAACTGAAACATGCCACAAAAATAGTTGATGATTGTGGGAAAATAAGCAAGTTGCTGTCTCACCCTAAGATGAAAGATATAGGCAAGGTTATCGCCTTTTGTTCTATTGTGTGAGTTGGTGGCCATTTGTTTATGCTTGGGCCAAGGGTCGACTGTGGGTGCAGGTCAAGCATAAGGTGTAAACCCATTTCTATAATAATGAAATGGTCTGAGTGATACAGTGGGTGAGATAGTAATGTTGATGGTATTGAGGGTTGGTGATACTCCAGGATTGGGGTTGGCAGGGTTACTTCCTTTCGATTCACTGTGTAAAGTTGAGTGCTTTGTTTTCCATTTAAGGGACTGTCCCCTAAAATGTGTATAAGTGCAAATGTAGGGCTACTGTTATTCAGACTTGATGAATGCAGTGCCACTAATAGTATGCCTTGATTTGAATTTGTGAATGATTGACTTATGCTCATCGCTATCTACTGCCTGAGGAAATCCAAGTCTCCTGGTCTTTGCTAAAAAAAGCTTTCCAACAGATCCAACTGATGTGATCAGGGAAAACTTCTAACGCTGGATGCCCAAAACAGCACATTTCCTAATCTCTTATTTAAAACCAGTTCAGTTTAAAATAAAATTGGAACTGAAAACGTTAAAATGAAGTGTAGAGTATAGCTGGAGAGTCGTAATACCCGCTGAGAATGTGGATCCGCTCTGTGTTATACTTCAGAGGGGTGAGCTCGGCTCGGAGCACCTGTAGAGCCTCCAGGACCTTCCCATCCTCCAGATACTCCAAATACTTCTGCTGCAAGAGCAAGAACTTCATCCGCTGACCAACACGAGAAAAAAAAATGATTAGGATGTTCCCAAAGTGACGATGGAGATTTCTGAAGTACTCTGAATACTTACCACAACAGCGCCGGGTGAATGCATCAGTGCTTTCAACTCATTCAGATCGCTCTCAGCCTATTATACAAATAAAAGACAGATTCACAAGTTAACAAACTCTTATCTGCAACTTTAGTTAGCTGTGACCCAAATGACAATTACACACAAAAAGGACAGCACACATGGATTGTGCAGATCTGTTACTAGGTCTAATTGTACCTCATTCAGTTTGAGACAGTCTCCCTGTGGTCGATAACTTTAAAAACTGATCTTTGAGCATCATCATAGCATGTGTAAATGTTTTTTCCTGTGGTAGTAAAATCGACTGTGCATGTATTCATACACATGAAAAAAGGGAACAATACTAGATGTAAGAATTTAGTCTCAATAAAACATACAACTGAATAGACTTTAGACTCAATAGAATTTAGTCTAAATTTTTTCACATTTCTTATAAATTTAAGATTTTTTTTCCAGTGAACGAATTGTAATTTATAAACAATTAACAATACCCAAGTATTTTTTTTATTTAAGCAATTTTTTTTAAATGTATTTAATTAATTAACTTTTTTTGGTGGACATGTATCATAACCATTATGTATTGTGTACATACCATTGTGTACTATTACTGTACTATGATTGTACCATGGCATTTCCCTTAAATGTAAATATTGTAAATTATTTAGTGTACATCATCACTGTGTCATCATATTTTATTCTGTTGCCATCACTGTGCTGTAATACTTTTGTAACGATATGTTGAAAGTTTACAGAGGGCAGATTTGTAAGCCAAGGATTAATTTGTGTATCATCTTCATATTCTTTCACCCTTTGGGAGTTTCAAAACTTCCACGATTCCTCAATCTGCCTCAAAAGACTCTCACCTTTTCCCACTCTCCCTCCATCACGTGATTCCGGAATTTGGTAGCAGCTGGATGCTCAAGTCTACAGCCGGATTCCTGCATCAACAGGTCCACGGTTTGACTAAACAACACAAATGTTTGTGTGTTAATGGGTGAAATGACTCAATACTCTATTCCTTCACACACAAACAAAGCTTCAATATCCTAGCAACATGTCAGTTCTGATTCAACACAACAATTACTGTAGCCAGCGATTCATGAGTTCCAATTAACATGTACTCAAATAAAACATAAAAGAATATTTGCCTGCTGTCTGAAAATAATAGCCCAACCCCAGAGTACTCCTCCACGCTTAACTGGAATATTATATCTGGTATATATTATATATATATCTATATATATTATATAGATCTGGTTTCTGTGGGGGCCATTTTAGTACAGTGAACTCATTGTCATGTTCAAGAAACCAATTTGAAATGACCCAAGCTTTGTGACATGGTGTATTACCCTGCTGGAAGTAGCCATCAGAGAATGGGTACATGGTGGTCATAAAGGGATGGACATGGTCAGAAACAATGCTCAGGTAGGCTGTGGCATTTAAACAATGCCCAGTTGGCACTAAGGGGCCTTAAGTGTATATTATTATATAAGAGACCACTTTTCACTGATTGATTAATAATATATATATGCCCATGGCCCTCCTGACATTAGTTAAATGAACTTCATATACATTTATGAACACCTGGAGAGATAAACCTCCCCAAACCAATAGTGGGGACCGAACTTCTACTTTTAAGAGCACAGTCCGAAATACGATTGTTGTCGGGCTATAAACGCTTATAGAAGTTTGATCTGCAGTCTCTTTAAATGACCTTCAGAAGAGCTGATTGTATGACGCAAAACTCGCAAGAGTCTCTGTTAAGCTAGATGTGTTCAACGTTACACTGCGCCGTGCAGATTGACAAGTGTATGACACACGAGAGGGATTCATAAGCATATGAAGTAGGAATGTTTTTGTTTGAGTAATCCATAGGTCTTAGAAACGAGTACTAGATTTTTTTTAAAACACTTTAACAAAAATTAATGTTGAAGAAACTACGACTGAACAAATGAACACATAATAGATTATTAGAGAATTAAATATAAATATATTATACAACATGCATCTATCTGCACAAAATCCAAGACTTAAATGAAGTTAAAGTTTAGCTGCCATTGTGGATGCCTACCACCATAACCATAACAGCATGCTATGAAACATGTCGAGTAAAAAAAAGGATTTACAATTGTCAATAAAGAAACAGTACTTATTATGGCCATTTTACGAGATGTAATATAAGTCTCAGGTGTGCCTAGAATGTGTCTGTGAAGTTTCCACTTAAAAAACAAAACAGATCATTTATTATAGCATGTCCAAAATGTCCTTATTTGGGTGGGAGCAAAAACACACTGTTTTAATGTCGGTACCTTTAAATGCAGTGAGATACAGCTTCTCACTTGCTTTCAAAAAGACAGTGAGCGCTTTTAGTTAAAACATCTTATCAATGTGACCTCACATTTGTTGTCTTGTCTGACTTTCTTAAAGCAGTTTGTATAATGAATGCCTCCAGTCTTTGTTTACCAGCTCTATGTACATTTACAACAATCATAATTTTAAGAAAATATATTTATATATATTAAGTCATAATTATATAATATTAATTAATTATCATCAAAACATTAAAACACCACTGACACCCTCATCAAAACGTAAAAACACTACTAACACTGTCAACAGTGTCACCAAAACACCACTGATGACACTGTCATCAAAACACCACTGACATCACCAAAACATTAAAACACCACTGACACCATCACCAAAACATTAAAACACCACCGACACTGTCAACAGCTGACAAAACACCACTGACAGTCATCAATACACCACTGACACCATCACCAAAACATTAAAACACCACTGACACCATCACCAAAACATTAAAATACCACTGACACCATCATCAAAACATTAAAACACCACTGACACCAGCATCAAAACATTACGACACCACTTACACCATCATCAAAACATTACGACACCACTTACACCATCATCAAAACATTACGACACCACTGACACCATCATCAAAGCATTACGACACCACTGACACCATCATCAAAACATTACGACACCACTGACACCATCATCTGAACATTAGAACACCAACAAAACACCACTGATACTGTCAACAGTGTCACCAAAACACCACTGACACGGTCATCAAAACACCACTGACACCATCATCAAAACACAAAAACACTACTGGCACCATCACCAAAACATAAAAACACCACTGACACTATCAACAGTGTCACCAAAACACCACTGACGACACTGTCATCAAAACACCACTGACATCACCAAAACATTAAAACACCACTGACACTGTCAACAGTGTCACCAAAACACCACTGACACTGTCATCAAAACACCACTGACATCACCAAAACATTAAAACACCACTGACACTGTCAACAGTGTCACCAAAACACCACTGACACGATCACCAAATCATTAAAACACCACTGACACCATCACCAAAACATTAAAACACCTCTGACACCATCATCAAAACATTAAAACATCACTGACACTATCATCAGAACATTAAAACACCAATGACACCATCATCAAAACATTGAAACACCACTGACACTGTCAACAGTGTCATCAAAACCCCACTGACACCATCACCAAAACATTAAAACACCACTTACACCATCATCAAAACATTTAAACACCATCATCAAAACATTAAAACACCACTGACACCAGCATCAAAACAATGTCACCACTGACACTGTCAACAGTGTGACCAAAACACCACTGACATGGTCATCAAAACATAAAAACACGACGGACACCATTGTCACAACACCACTGACACGACAACAAAACATTCAAACCCCACTGACATGGTCATCAGAACATAAAAAAAACACTGACACTATCATCAAAACACCAATGACATTGATTTCAAAACATAAAACACTGTTGATCGTACTACTATTATGCACTGTATAATATAAAAATATACACAATAAATATAAGAACAGTACAGACACCATCACACGCACAACACATTTATCAAAAAACCCCTGAAAACACTACTGACATTGATCATCAAAACGGCATTGACAACATCAACAAAACATAACAACACTGACACCATTACGAAATCACCAAAGCACTACTGACACAACATCACAACAACAACTAATAACTGACACTATAATGAAAACACCCATAACACATTAGTCAAAACAAATACACCGCTGTCAACAAGACTAAGTTACATCTCTTTTGACCTACCCGATAATAATCCAACAACAAGACGATGATTATAGGTAAGCTTTACTTACTTGAGTCCTAACCCGTGTAGATGTTGTCCTATAAGTCTGATCACATCCTCATCGGCCTGTGACAGTCGTTTCTTCTTTTTCAGGCCGGTATCTAAGGCCGGACTGTCGGTGGACGGCAGCCCATTATTAGCCGCGGACAGTAGCCCGTTGGAGTGCACAGCTCCCGCGGCGGTTGACGAGGACTCTCCGTTCCGACAAGACACCTGCGGCTCCGGCTCCTGTCCTCCCGTCCCGTTGGCCTGCATGTTATGAAACGCGTTAAAAGTGTTGGATCTGTTTTTAAAGCGGACCGATGAGCGCTTGTGGGGGGTTGGGAGAGCAGCCGCAGAGAGGCCCGTGATCCCGGCAGCAGACGCCCCGCTCTCTCCTGCTCCCTCCGCTGCCGAGCCTCGGCTTTTCTTTCGCGGGGGCGGCGAAGCTCCGCCGGTTTCCGAGTCGGACGAGGAGGAAACGGAGGCCAGAGTTTCCTCAACGGCGATGTCAAGAGTCGAGACGCCCTTCAGGCTCGATTTCAATGCGATTTGGGACACAACATCCCCCGCTATTCGCTCTCTGCTCTTGTTATTGTTTGTCAGAGAACAGCTGCAAGTCCATTATGGACGTCCGTGCGTGGTGACGTAACAGGAAGCGGCGCGACAACCTTGAACTCCCTGGTATAGGTGACGTCACACTACAGATAACGCTCTCTCAGCAGCAGTGCCGTGCAGTACTGAGCATCCGTCAAGTTTAACAAATATAGCATTGTATTTGTTGGTACTGAAAAATCACCATATTTATTGACCATTCTATATAAAAATATTTGGATTAGTTTGGATGGAAGCCTAATAAAAGAGCATCTTAATACAAAAAGACATGTCTATACAAAATCAATTTTTAAGGTATACTGTCTATAGATGTTGTACCTTTACATTTTATTTTATGTTAACATTTTAAAAAATACTAAAACATATCAACAAGTAAATTAAATTAAAATCACAAGTTAAAAAAAGTTTTCAATAGACCATAAAAGTAGCCCTCCCTTGCTCACAAAAAGGATGGAGACCCCTGCTTTAAATCATATTGTCCTCTGCAGGGTCACAGGAGGGCTGAAGTCTATCCCAGCATTTCACAGGCAGGCAGGATACACCCTGAAACTGATGGTCACTTGTAAAATAAAGACCAAATCAAAGATTCTCCTCCTTTTTGGCTGTGGTGTAGTGGTGCACCCACATTTTTTTTAAGTGGCTATAAGTGGGTACCCATGCCATCTAATAAAGAAGTTTGTATACTCTGTATACCTGCTTATACCCGCACCACACAACTGCTTTGTGGCTTTGCTAGAGAAAAACCCACCTAAAACCATCAAAACAGGTAGTAGTACTAGTAGTAGACTTTACTGTTCTTGAGAGGAAAACGGTTGCTGCACGACCTACATACAGGGTGTAATAAATGTTTCATAATGTTTTTATTAAATTGTTTTTACTGGTGACAGTAAAAAAATTTCACAGTTTCCTAAACCAATGTAGCAACTTGTTGCTTTAGTAAATGTAAGGGCAGAATTAACGTGAAGATATTTTCAGTCATATCTTTGTAATATGTTAGGAGGCTAAAATGATCAAACGGAAACAAATTCTGGTAACATATCATTCAATGTGCCATTTTATTTCATATCTAAGGATAATTCAAAAATATCAAATTTTAGCAAAATCCTGCATCGGACCGGCCACAATGTCATGCCCTCCATTTTAACATATGAAAGTCAAAATCAAATGCTTTCTCTGCTTACACATACAGACTATCCCTGACGTTTGTAATAAATAAACTGTTTGGCCCATTTTTAAGATCCACAGATCCATTCTGACGCCCATCTCATACAATACTCTAACTAGAACGTTTACAATCATAATATAAAAATATGACTTGTTGGGACAGAAAGTTTGATTGCAAAATTGTACTGGACAGCAGAATGCTATTACGGAAATGAACTATTGCACATTCATCTAATATTTCAGGAAAGACACAGTCAGGAATCTATTATGATCTAAGAATCCTCCATCCCTGGAATACTGCCTATGAATGTAGTGCAGATATATTTCAAACACGCATTATGAACCTGTTTACAGTGATACTCGTATCTCCTTAGAGTACCACAAACTGATGCACAAAATGGCTTCTATTTGGCACGAGGAACACTGATACTATCATTAAACGTGTAGTGGGATCCAAAAGTCTGAGACCACAAGTGAAAGCTCATGTGATTTCAAATTATATTTTCAGCCAAAGCAATCTTAGTGAAACGATTCTCATCATTTTTTCATTTGCTATGTCCCACTCCTCACTTATAAATAGTATGCACTTCACCTCGCATGAAATCCACAGGTTTGTGCGAGACCTGGTGATCCATGTTCTCCTAGTATGACTGTAAATAAATCCAGTAAGCATCTTGTGTGCTAACTTATAAACACATGGGTTGACATGGGCAATGTCACAAATACACTTGCGTTTGATTAGTGACCTTGTAATATTCTTATCTTACTTGCATATTCCTAAACATTTTTTCTTCATTTTACACTCTGGTTAATTTTTTCTAAATTCTGCAACTTAGAATATACAGTGGTGTGAAAAAGTGTTGATGTTTTTTTTTGTTTGTATGTCACGCACAAGCTGATGAGACAAAAGTTGGAAGGTGTGTCCCATTACGTCTGGTGTAAAACATCATACCAATAGTAAAATGTGGTGGTGGTAGTGTGATGGTCTGGGGCCGTTTTGCTGCTTCAGGAAGACTTGCTGTGATAAATGGAAACATGAATTCTGCTGCCTACCAAAAAATCCTGAAGTATAATGTCTGGCCATCTGTTCGTGACCTCAAGCTGAAGCAAACTTGGGTTCTGCAGCGGGACAATGATCCAAAACACACCAGCAAGTCCACCTCTGAATGGCTGAAGAAAGACTTTGGAATGGCCTGCCTAGTCCCAAAAGTCCAAACCTCAATCCTATTGAGATCCTGTGGCATGACCTTAAAAAGTCGGTTTATGGTCGAAAACGCTCTAATTTGGCTGAATTATAACAATTCTGCAAAAATGAGTGGACCAAAACTCCTTCACAGAGTCATTGCAAGTCATCGCAAACACTTGATTGTAGTTATTGCTGCTATTATTAGGTTTAGGGGGCAAACAGTTTTTCACACAGAGCCATGTAGTTTTGAATATTGTTTTCCCCTTTATAATAAAACGCTTAATTAAAAAACTGTCAGTTGTGTTTACTTGTGTTATCTTTAATTATTATTTCAATTTGTTAGGTGATCTAAAACATTAAAGTTTGACAAACATGCAAAAAACAAATCAAGAAGGGCGAACACTTTTTCACACCACTGTAGATTTTCACACCAGATTTTCGAAGAGGACTCAGACGTTTGCATCTCACTGTATGTCCTTTAAAAATGACTGCGAAGTCAAAAAATCTAAAGTGACAAGAGTGACAATATACTAAGGTGACAAAAGTTAAACTCACAAATACAAAAAATGTACATATACTCATGCTGCACGCACGCTCGCTCGCTCTTCACCAAGTGGAAAAGGCAGTGTTTTTACACAGGCATTCAGAGTAGATTTTAAACAACATTCAGATACAACCGGGACCTTCAGGATCATCTGTAATCTTTAAATCATTTTAAATCAAAAAAAGAAATAAGTACATAATTCAAAGGTTTCTTTCGAGCAGCCAGTGTATAATATACAGCCAAGTTCATAGTGTGTACTGTTTCCTTTGTGTAGTTTAAAATAGCTAAAACTCCGTTCAGCAGCCTTTTCAAATCTTGTTTGGCTATGAACACTTCATAACTTTATATTATATAGTTTTTCTCTTATATGAACACAGCCTATTTAAATCTTGTTGGCTGCGAACACTTCATAACTTTATATTATATGGTATTTCTCTTATATGAACACAATGTCATTCTCATTTCCTATCAACATGTCTTTCCTGTCTAATAAATACAGAAAGAAATTTGAAAGTACTAATTACTGGAGCACATGTAGTTAGCGGAGGAGGTATGATGTGGAGTGTGCGAGAGAGATTTGGAGAGTTTTATATATGACAGCGTGTGTGCACGTGTTGGTCAAGAGCTGTCCACAACTTGGTGCGGCAGATTGACAAAGGAGCCATTGATGAAGGAGCCTTGCTTTTCTCGTCCCTTTAGGAAATAGGTGAGCAGTTCTCCTTTCCCTTTCACGAATATTGGTCCCCTTCTAACAAAGCGGAAGCCGTAGTCCTTCAAGATGCAGTAGCAGTCCTCCACCACCTGAGGAAGCAGAGTTTGTTTAGCTGGCATTCAATGCTCTCATTGGATACTTTGGCCCCGTCCCAAATGCCTTAATGTGCACAGTATTTATGGCTTTTGGATCAGTATATGTTGTGGTGTTTTATAAGGTGGGTAAGGGCGCCATCTAGTGCATAATAGCAGAAATATGGATTGCCGTAAAAACTTGTCTTTGGCAGAATAGCCTTTTCTCTTAATTGACGAGATACCTCATCAATGGAAGGGAAAGTATACTTTCCAAACTAAATTCGTACTAGTAAAATCATGTGAAACACTTCACCTGGATGTTTCCCATCACCCCTGTGGACTCCATTCGACTGGCGACATTCACAGTGTTTCCCCAGATGTCAAAATGAGGTTTACGGGCCCCAATAACTCCAGCCAAAACTGCTCCTTTATTCAACCCTTTAGAGAAAAGATCACACGCAAGAATGTACATGACAACAAACAGTCAAATAATTTCTGTAAAAATATACAACAGCAGTACGGTGATGCACTAACCGATGCGGAGCATGAAGTTATTAAACGACTGGTAGTTGATGTTCATCAGTGTCACCTTCATGGCCAGAGCGAAATCAGCCAGATCGGCCAAGTGCTGCCATCTTTCCCTGTCTGAAATCTCTTCTTTCTATTGGCCAGGTCAGAAAAATCCACCATCAATATAACCAGCGTAGTTACTGACACTAGATTGACATATTGGTAAACTTCCTCATTTACCTTCACACATGCATAACCATTAGTGTTATTGTCTGAAGTGACTCCTGATGCTGCCATGTAGGTGCTTCCGATAGTCTTGATTTTGGTTATACAGCGAAACTGTGGCTCATCCAAAAGCTATTGTGCAAAAATACAAGAAAAAAGTCATTCTTAATGGAAAATGTCTTATTTGTCTCACAAGCATTCAAGTTTACCAAAAATAATAATTCTGTCATCATTTGCTTACCCTCGTTCAAAAAATGCCTTCTTTGAACAATATACATTTTGTATCTAAAAGAGGAACTCATAGAATTCATATGCAATAAGATCATTCGCAAAAAATGACTAGACCCCACCTTTTCAGTGCTAATGAACCATTGCACGTCTTTAGTAAATCCTGACAGTCGTTATTTAACACCAAAATTATGATTTCCTGTTAGTAAATCTGGACCTTAAAGGGGACATATCATTCAAATCTGACTTTTTCCATGTTTAAGTGCTATAATTGGGTCTCCATTGCTTCTATCAACCTAGAAAATGTAAAAAAAAAAACAGTAACTTAGTTTTAGTAAACCATTCTCTGCAAGGATGTGGAAAAATAGGGCATTGAAATTGTTTTTTTATTTATTTTTTATTTGACCTTTATTTAAGCAGGAAAATCTCTCTGAGATTTAAAATCTCTTTCACGGGAGAGTCCTAACCTAGCGAGGACAGCAGTTACAGTCACAACTTATAAATAAAAAAACAACAAGATAAACAAACAAATTTAAAAACAATTACAAATCAGAGAGTCTTCTTCAATTGACCTAATAATAGATTTAAAATGATCCATAGTCACTAAAGTTTGTAGTTTCAGTTGTGTTTAAAGTTGATTCCATTCAAATGGTGCGGCGTACGTAAATGACCTTTTCCCCATTTCAGTTCTTACAGATGGAATAGAAAGAGTGAAACAATTTTCAGACCGAAGGGAATATCTCCCAACACTTTTCTTTGAGTAAGACAACCTAAATACAAAGGCAACAACCCCAGAATAGATTTATAAATAGTTAAGTAAAAATGAATTTTCCTTCGGATAGACAAAGATGGCCAGGCTACTCTATTATACAATATACAATGATGAGTTAGAGGCTTACAATCTAATGGTCATCTGTGGTAAACAGCTCCCAAAGAAGAGGGAAGTTGAGAGGAGGCAGATTGATACACCGCATCACCATAATCAAGTACCTGCAAAAACGTAGCAGAAACTAACCTCTTTCGTACGTTAAATGAAAAACAGAACTTGTTTCTGAAATAAAACCCAAGCTTTATTTTCAGTTTTTTCTTTAAATTAGTTATGTGAGACCCAAAAGATAATTTATCATCTATAATTATGCAAAGATATTTATATTCTTTTACTAACTCAATCACATTGCCTCTTAAGACGTCTTGAATCTTTTTTTGAACCTGAGATTAACATAAATTTAGTTTTATCTGCATTCAGAACAAGTTTTAGTGTATGAAACCGAGACTGAACAACATCAAAAGCAGTTTGAAGCTTAAGCAAGGCTTGCTGTTTTGAAGGTGCACCACAATACATGATAGTATCATTTGCGTAAAAATGAAAATTCACGTCTTGAATATCTGAATCAATACTGTTTATGTAGATAGTAAATAAAAGAGGTCCCAGTACGGACCCTTGGGGAACACCTATAACAGTCTCCAATAGTCCTGAATTTTTCCCTCCAGCCTGAACACATTGAGTTCTGTTGCTTAGATAGTTTTTAAACCAGAGAATGACATGATTTGATAAACCAACACTCCTTAATCTGAGCAGCAGCATCTCATGGTCCACTGTGTCGAAGGCCTTTGATAAATCGATAAAAAGAGAAGCTCAGTGGTCACCTCTATCAATTAATCCAGTAATATCATTTAAAACTTTCAGAACAGCTGTAGTGGTACAGATTGATTATTAGATAGAATTTTATGCGCATTCAGATAACAAGTCAACTGATCACTAATAAAACGTTCTAAAATTTTCGACAGAATACAAAGCTTTGAGATTGGTCTATAATTATCGAATATATTGGGATCCCCCCCTTTTAACAAGGAAACAACAAAAGCTGATTTCCAGATTTCTGGGATAATACCACTGTCTATTGAAAGATTAAAAAGATGAGTTAAATGGGTTGAGATTATGTCAGCTGTCATTTTCAAATAGATACTTTCCACACAATCAGGGCCTGGCGATTTATTTGTATCAAGCGATTTAAGTGTATTATAGACATCAGAACTCTTGATATGTGCGGAAATGAACTCCTCCTGTTTAAAACTAGTTTCGGCATTTACAAAGTCATTATTTGAGCACAAAGAGTGTAACTCGAGTAATGACCCAGGATCAATAAAATGCTTATTAAAAAGGTTAAGGATTTGCTCTTTCTCAGATATGATAATCTAATGATAATGATAATAAGTGGAATCCGTAATAATTTTTGATGGAAAATCTGAAGATTTTTTGTTCCCAGTAATGTATTTTATATTCTGCAAGAGTTTTTTAGGATTATTTAAATTAGTTGTTGTTTTTGCAATAAAATAATCAGCTTTAGCTTTCCTAATGGCGACTGTGCCTATTTAGAACCGAAATAAAACCATCATAAAAATATTGCCAGGCATGCTTGACATCGGGGATGAGGAAGATCCTTTCCCAGTTATAAGTAGCAAGGTCTTGGAGAAAATCTCATTAAAATATTTCAAACCCCTTTTTATAATGATACGTGATTTCTGTTCAGGTAATTTTGTATCTCTAGCTGCGGCAACATCACAGTGATCGCTAACATTATTTGCATATACAGAAGCCAGTGAATATTTGTGTGGAACATTTGTAAAAATAAGATCAATTAGTGTTAACTTTTTATGATCTTTCAAGTTTGGTCTAGTAGGTGTCTGTACTAGCTGTGAAAGTTTAAGAGTATCACAAATTAATTTAAGCCCATCAGACACTGACTGCAACCAGTTAACATTAAAATCACCCAAAAGAACAAGCTCCCTGTAGTCCAATGATGTCACGGTGTGCATCAGAGATGAAAAGGCATCATTATTAGCTGAGGGAAGTCTATAACAACCAACTACTGTGAGATGTACGGTTTTAGAGAAACTGAGATTCAAAGCAAGTAATTAATATTGTTTAAAGTGCCCATCTTATGACTGCTTTTCCACAAGTTATATAGGTGTATGAGTTCCATAAAGCATGTTTCAAAAGTTGTTTGCTCGAAATAGCTTGTAGGAAAAGATTGTTACCCATCTCTAGTAGCCTCTGTTTCAGGGCAGTTCAGATTGTGCCGTTTTGAGCTAGTCTTACATATTTATGAGCTGCTGCTCCTTTGATCACGCCCCACTACTAACGTCATGTGCCCGTGCGCATGCTCAGTGGTCTCGTGAGCAGTACAGACCATACTGTGTTATTATTTTATATATTATTATTATTAACGGTTTATGATGCCAACAGACAAATCATGCAGAAAAGTATCACTAATAAGTAACGGTACACTACAGGAGAAGAAACTCATGACACACAATGATTCCAGAGTAAATTGTGATGTTACGTTAGCAGTCACAACAATAAACTCGTTTTCCCTGGACAATGCTAACATATTCCCATTATAAAACACTTTCAAGCGCATTATTTTCGCAAATTACAGAAATTAAGACCCGGCGGGGGATGTATACTGCTTGTGGGCCACGTGCTAATTGCTAGAAGCTAGCGGGAGGTCCGGACCGTAAAGTTATAAGAGGCTCGGGGGTTAGCATCTTCAGAAAAGCCGGGGCTGTAAGGCCCGGTCTCGGTGTGTCAAACTCATCATGACACACAAAGATTCCAGCGTAAATTGTGATGTAGCAGTCTGAACAATACACTCGTTTTCCCTGGACAATACTAACATATTCCCGTTATAAACATTTTCAAATGCATTATTTTCGCAAATTACAGAAATTAAGACCCGCCGGGGAATGTATACTGCTTGTGGACCGTGTGCTAATTGCTAGAAGCTAGCGGGAGGTCCGGACCGTGTATACATCTATGCGGACCGTAAAGTTATTAGAGGCTCGCCTCGTCAGAAAAGCCGGGGCGTACGGTCTCGGTTAGTTTGGCAAAAAGCTTTTAGCTCTAGCATCATAAATGTAGTATTTTGTGACAGAAGATGACAACATGCAAAATATAACGTGACTTCTTACCTTTGTGATGAAACAACGCGATCGCGAATCGAATCCAGTCTGTTTCAGATGTGTGAATGATCCATGAAAGTCCAATAAAATACATCCAATTACCATTTTTGTCCACAAATGCTTATAATCCGTGAAATATAGATACATAGTCTGTTGTTTACATCAGATTTCGCATGAAGGTCTTATCGCCTACAATCTGAGGACTGTTTGCGTCGTAACACACTGTATATAAGATTACTCCGGGTTCCAATAACCACGCGTTAAAACTTTGTTTTTAAAAGTAGGTGGGAGTATAATCCATAATATCCAAATAGCGCTGTTATTTCCGTGAGAAAATTCAAACTGAATGTGACGAAACTTTTTGTTACGTCACAACGGAGCTGAGTTTTAACTCGCGCAATCTGAGACTCAAGGCAGAGGACATTCAGAAACCTGTATCTCACTCAAAACAGCATGGATGGATTTTTTTCCAAGTTTGTATGCGTGTGGGAGCATCAGAGACACAAATGAACACCCCAAAACCCAGAAAAAGTTAATTTTTCATAATACGCGCACTTTAACCACCGATTCTGAGAGTAATACAGTAGCTTCAAATCTATCCTTTATATATATTGCTACCCCCCTCCTATTTTTGGCCTATCAGCCCTATAAACATTTTAGCCATCAATACCAATAGCTCTGTCCTGAACGGTTTTATTAAGCCACGTTTCGGAAGGGGATAATACCGCCCCTTAATCTGCACTATCCAACCACGACACTGCCATTTGGTGCAGAGATCAGCTAATTTGCATTTAAAGGGACACTTCACCCATTTGCATTAAGCTTTGTATAGTTAGAACCCCAGTCATGTTTTTCAATGGTCGTGCATCATTTGCTCAGTTGCAGCTGAGACAGGAGAAATACAGATTTCAGTGTTGCACTTCCTTCTTTCAATGATGTAAAAATCATCATTTTGCATCATTGAAAGAAGGAAGTGCAATGTCTTTGTTGAGGGAGTGAGACTACAAACACCCCTTTTCTCGGTCAAATAGGCACCAAATTCTAAATGTATGTTATATTTCAACTACAATGTAACACACTTTCAATAAAGATTAATGTTTCTACGGGTGAAATGCTCCTTTAAAAGGACACACCCAAAAACAGCACATTATACCTAAAACACCTATACCTAAAAAGTGGCAATTTTAACATCTTATAATAAATGATCTATATGATATTTTGAGCTAAAACTTACCACATACGTACTCTGGGGACACCAAAGATTTATTTGACATCTTAAAGAAGTCTTGTGAAATGTCCCCTTTAATGTCATTTGACTTGATTTCATGCTTCCCACAAGAACAAATGTCTTGCAGGCTTGTACACATGACAGAATTAATATTTTTGGGTCAATAGTCCATTTAATCTGTAACAAATGTTTTTCTTACACTATCAAAGTCGGAAATGATTTCATTGAGGAACCTCAGGCACTCGATCCCGCCATTGTTGATGCTTTCCTCCGTGTAGAAATCAGAGAAGTTTGGTATAGATGCAAACATGACTCCGATCTCATCGTAGGATTGGCTGTAAAGCTCCTGCAATGTGTATATGGTAAGTGAAACTCAAACAGCAATAGGCTTTGATGGTGTGGATATATTTGACAGATGTTTCTCACCTCATCTCTTTTCTTGGAGCCCAGAAAGTGTCTGGCAACGTGCTCCGGAAGCATGTTAGTGACCAGAGCTTCGTTCCAGCGTCTCATCTCATACACCTTTTCCTTCTGTTCGTGAACTTCAATCTTCCACAAGAACAGCGTGCGTGCAAGCTTCTCAACCTGAGCGACAGAAACATAGAAACATGAGCAAATATACATATAATAAAACTAACTGTTTTTTATTGATTTACAGTTTTCGGCATACTGTAAAATATCCTGCATAATGTAAAGATAATTTTGATGTCTTTAATACTGACAGAGTAAGATCATGTTAGAGATTGAAATTCAACTTTAATCATCATTAGCTGATCTTCACACATCTTTAGCTGTTGTTCACATTTATATGTGGTGAAGTATTCAGAATGAACAGAGGACAGTACTTAAGTATTTTAGTGTGTGTTTGAGTGTTTGTCTTGAAAAAAATTGACTTCACTACATTATAAAGCATAAACTCATACTGTCACACTCCCTTTATATTGTTTAATATCCAAACACATCAAAACTGTATGCTTTCGTTTGTAACTTAGGTAAAAGTAAAAAAGTAGATATTCAATGTACTAAAATATTAAATCTAAAACAAAATCTTGTATTAAGGAAATGTAGTCGAGTAAAAATTATGATATTATTCTCTGGAATGTATGTTTTCAACATAAAATACAATTACTTGAGGTAAACAAATGCTTTACTACTGTCCACCTCCACCTTCCGCCTCAAAGCCATATAAATAATTGAAGCATATAAATGAACTTAAAAATGGTGACCATTAGTATGACCCATGTCAATATCTTTGGTTTGGTACTGTATGTCCATTGTGTTGCCACTGTGTGTCACATTATGTCAAATCTAGTTCCTAATGCAGAACTTGCTCTGGACCACTGAATTAATGCGAAAGATTGTGTGAATCCGTGTAAGAAAGAGAGAGAGAGAGAGAGAGAGAGAGAGAGAGAAAGAGAGAGAGAGAGAGAGAGAGAGAGAGAGAGAGAGAGAAAGAGAGAGTGAACCTTACATGTCGGGAAAAGTAGTAGAAGCTGATCATCATGATGAAGATCATCACGCTCATGGTGTATTTGGATGGCACAAGATAAATCCTGTGGGAAAATGAACCTCATTCAACTTCCAAAATAAACAACTAAACAGCACATTTAAAAATCTATACAGGGAAAACACTTAACTAGATATTTATAAATGCTGTCTTTCCCTGCCAAGGTCATAAACACAATGTCAAAGTTGGCCTGACAATGTTTGTGTCTCTATGATAATCTACACATTATAGTACAAACTTTTACATTAAAGGGGTCCTATTATGCCTTCTACAAAGCTTTGATTTTGGGTCACTAGTATAGGTTTTCATT
Source organism: Paramisgurnus dabryanus (assembly GCF_030506205.2). NCBI lineage: Eukaryota > Metazoa > Chordata > Actinopteri > Cypriniformes > Cobitidae > Paramisgurnus > Paramisgurnus dabryanus. The sequence continues at coordinate 34,940,249 of NC_133349.1, read as the reverse complement.
TACAAAAAAAAAAATTATATTAACATATTTCACATTATTCCAAACAGTAGCTCCAGTCTCTATAAAGCCTCTTTTTTCAAAACTCTTAGTCTACTCTGATTGGTCAAGCTGGCACAGTCTGTTGTGAGTGGTCACCCACTTAAGGGGGTTGCACAACATACGAGAAGCACCAAGCCACATAGCGTCGTGTCTAGGACGTCGTGTCTACTTAGCAGCCAATGTTAATCACTAACGATTTGAGACAAATATGATGTTATGTATTGTTAAAGGGACAATGTGTAGTTTTTGTGAAGTGTTTTATTAGTCAAAATCAATGTCTTCATTTATAAATATGTCCTCATTGGTGTCAGATGACCTCTGCCGATGATCTTAATTTTCTTTGTAAGCTTAAAATTTATTTTCCTTATTTACATTGAACGGGTAAGTCCAAGATGGCTTCCATGTCATTTCAACATATTGATAAACTATAATAGCAGAGAGGGACAAAAGCACTAGCCTACCGCAACGCATTGTCATTCAGAACACGTGAACCAGCTAAAACGGACAAGGAGATCAGTGATTGGCTACCATAGTTGCAACACGCATTTGGAAAAATCAAGGTGCTAGAGAGCACTGTTTGTTTGAATGCAAAATACAATTTCACCACTAGATGGGGGAAAATCCTACTTATTGTCCCTTTAAACTATGTGAGTGGCGCGACAAGGATTTGAGCAGCGTCAGCCGTCGCCGGTGTGCGTACATTCATAGAAAATAATGTGTTCCATTTTTAGATTCATGGCGCTACGCAAACTGACGCTTTTCGTCCAGTGTGCGATAGGGTTGCCGCGGTGACAGAATTTTCCCACCGGTTAATCAGTGCATCACAAACCCGGTGATCCCGGTATCATCGGGTGGAAGGGGCTTCTAAAAGCGCATGCAGACGTGCACATTTTACTTTCACTTTTGAATTACGCAACTGTTTAAATGCAGTGGTTGCGTACGCTGCGTTAAATTGCGTATGAATTTGCGTGCAATGCGAGTGCAACAGCTGGTAATTAAGTGCTTGAATCAATATGCGCAGGTAATTCTCACAGAACCCGCCAGTCCCAAGCAGAGCAACCGGCTACTTCTCCATAATGCGCTGCTTGAATACAATTTTATTATTATTTATTATTTATCTTGATGAAAAACACAACAACAAAAACGATCTCGCTTATATTAAACATCATATATGAATATTATAACAAAAACGAGTAAGCACGTGGCTTTTGCTATCGTCTGGTCAGTCAGCTCGCCTCGCACACTCTGACAGAAATAAATGAAATCTGACACCTGCTGCTCTGTGACGTGAAGCGCGTTCAGCTCCGCAGCAGACACATTCAGTTGTAAGTGTTTGCTCTCTCTAACGAAACTAAATGATTTAATTACACAAAAATATCAAAACGACGATGAAAGACCGTGTCGCGGTGTGCAAGTGATCTAACCGGTGAGAGGCTGAAGCACCGGTAATCACCGTTTCACAAACTATCGCGGCAAGCCTAGTGTGCGACCCCCTTTAGAGCATGTTTCTGTATTGTCCTGCCACTTTCCATAACTGCAAGCTTCAGCTTTTCAGGTGTAAACACTGTAAATGATGCAGTCAGTTTAGCCGTATCAATTCAAGCCTGAGTCGATATAGACGAGAAGTGGATCAGCCAGAACCAACTTTGCAATTATAACTTGAAGAGGACATTTTACAGTGGTACATTTTAATTTTGCTTCATGCAATGTGAATCCAATAAAAATAAGTTTATATAGCACCTACAGACTTTGTCATTGAACGTGAACTTCTGGTCTTTATTTGTGACCCATGCTGGCAAAATAAGTCTGAATGCGCACCGTCTAATTTTAAGCTAGACGCAAAAGAAAGTATACAATGTTGATTTTGGTCGAAATTGAGATTTTCATAGAAATACAGTACTGTGCAAAAGTCTTAGGCTACCACCACCACCAGACTTGTTATGTTAGAAGTTTAATTGTCCATCCATATTGATTTTCAATATATTTGATTAAGATACAAACAGAAAATACAGGAAATATGTAGAATTTTTTTTACATTTTCAGGACTAAATGTCTTCTTTAGGCATCCTCTGTGTTTAGTGTGACCTCTCTTGGCACAAAACACATCTCGAGAATGACGTAAAAAGACCAATTTCTTTAAAATTAGAAATTAAGATTTTATTTGATTTAGGTTTAAAAAGATCCTGCAGTATCCTGGAAAGGGAGTTTACCTTAAAAACTTGACACAACAGTTTTTATACAATTTTTAATACTACAGTATATAAATAGAATATTTTCTGGATGTATTCTATTAAAGAGACTGAGAAACAAATATATATGATCACTATATCATTCCAAAAACAACAAATCTAATTGTGGCATGCTGGCCTAAGAGTTTTGCACAGTATTGTAAGTACATTAAGCCCTTATCTACAATCCCAATGCTCTAAATAGTCATTAAACATCGAATATAATATTTATTTTTATGTTTTCTGAAAGCTGTACCATCCTAAATGCTTAATCTAATACAAATATGTGTCTCCATTAACACGCGCGTGTCTGACATTTTGGTTTTGGTTTTAAAACATGCAGGAATTAGAAAATAAAGTACAGGACTTTAAAAGAATCATTAAGGTATAAGACATGAAAACGATCTTCCTCATGCTGACTGACACATCTACACAGAATTACAGTTTTAAAAATATCCGTTCTGACAAGAATTCATGCAGACGGCAGACGGTCTGTTTTGTCTTAAGTAAATGTTTGGTTAACTGATGAGGAAAAATATCTGATGTCTAAGATTATATTAGATCATTGCATTATACAGTAGATTCTAAAGCAGTCTGTGTCAATTTCAATCAACCAATAAAAGAAAAAAAGTTGAACATAAAATTTTTCTATATATATTGTTTTTGACTTGGTGTGTATCAAATTTATTAGTTTTAACAGTGATTTTAAGGTATGTTTGTTTTTGAACCGTAACAAATCTTTAACTTTATTTTTCTTAAAATTGACAAAATTGCTGCCTCTATTTTATGTATTGTTTTGGAGTTTTTTTAATAGATTTATCAAAATAAAAATATATATTTTTTTTTAAATTACAACTCAATTTGCCAGCGCAGTTCACATTTATTTATTTAGTTGTCTGGCTAAGCGGCTAAACTGATCTCTGAAACAAATACCTTGGCAAAAATAAAATGTTTTGGTTTGCTAAAGACGAGGGAAGATGATCACAACTGTGTGGAGAGGTTTGGCAGTCAGGCAAAAATTCAAGAAAAAAAAACGACTGAACTACTACTAAAAGGACTCTGTTGTTATTGATTCTATGTGGAAGTCTACCAAATTCCACATTTCAAGTCACATTTCCGGCTGACGTCAGAAGTATTCAGACAAACACAACGTACTGATAAGCTGGCCAATCGGAGCACAGCACGCCTCAGAACAATGAGCTTTATACAAAATCAAAAAGGCAGGGCATAGAGGAGCAACAATAATGTACGATATGTGGAAAATAATGTGTTTTTGAATGATAAACCACGCGAAAATATTGCATTACCCGAAATAACGTTGTTTATAGCAAAATACTAGAGCAGGGGTATTGTGACATTTGAATATACAGAAAAAGTGTATAGTAGTTTCACTGTCATTTCTTATATTATGTTAAAAAAAAAACATTTCCATTGGTGTGGACTTTAAGCATAAAAATGTCATCACAAAATTACAAAGCTCAAACAACATAATAAAAATGTGAAAAAGCATAAAGAGACCCCTTTAAAACTTGCCTTATAATAATAATAATAGTGATGCTTGCCTCACATGCACTGCTAATAATACAAAAAGTATTTTTTTATTCGTGCCTGACCCACCTGTAGTCCTTAAACCGAGACAGGTCATAAACGTCAAAGATGTCCCGCCAGCTGTAGATGTTGACCACGCCTGTAGCTACTGTGATCAGTAGCATGAGGGTGAGTTTGACCATGTGGCTGACCTGCACCAGCATGGTGGTGGCTATTAGGGCTAAAACTGCAATGTAGTTGTAATATTTAGGATTCTCCAAACATTCCCTGGTTCCTGGTGTGACCGGAGTGCTCTCTGTCGCATCATTTGTGGAGAGCTGAGATGGCCGACAGCTTAGCTACAAAAGCAGACAACATTAAAGAGTTCACACACATCACATCTTTGTGTAAAGAGCGTAAACAGGCATCTACTCTAAAAGAACCTGATGGGATCAACCTTTTATTATATATTAATAGGAATTCAATGCTTATACTAATAGTGAATAGGTGTGTGTGTGAATAGGTGGTAAAGGAAAAAGGGTATAGATCAGGTATGAACTTTGGTTTCAGTAATCATTGTATTAAAATTTAGCGGGGGGGGGGATATTACTGGTGATTTTGATTATGAGGGATACTTTGTCCTATTTCCCTTAAAATTAGGCATCTACCGGTACACTATACGAGTTACTTTTCTTTCCATAACTTATTACCATATCTACTATGTCTGCCATTGTGACTATAAAGATGGCTGCCATGGCCCAAGTGTTGCGGGCCCAGCGCGTGTGATCAATCCATGTGGAGAACGACACCAGTCTCTTCGGAAATACCTATGGAAACAAGAGGCAAAGCCACATACACATTAAAATCTAAAAATTCAATTAAGTCCCCTTGTAATCAATAATTTAACTATTTACTCTCTTAAAGGGCCAATAGTTTGCCCATTCTTACAAGATGTAATATAAGTCTCAGACGTGCCTTAAATGAAGTTTCAGCTCAAAATACCCATTTGTTATGGCATGTCCAAAATGCCCCTATTTTGGTGGGAGCAAAAAAGCCCTGTTTTCATGTTTGTACCTTTAAATGCAAATGAGCGCCTGTTCAAAATAAATCAAATTTCTGGGAATACAGACTGAGACAAAAGTTTCTTTAGCTGCTTCAGTGCTACAATGTGCTAACAACAAACGCATTTAGAAAAGCATTTGGGTAAAATTAACCAGACGGTCAGTGGCCATGGACGGGGCTTCATCAGTGTGACATCACATTAACAAGAGAATCAAACAGCATGTCTAATGAGACTGCTTTGGTTTAATGGTATGGGGAGAGGGTGGATTTTTTTAATTTTAGGGTGCAAACACACATTTATGTCTAAACACCTTGTAAAAGTGGATTTTGCATAACAGGTGCCCTTTAAAACTCATCTTTGAGCATCATAAAAACTTAAGCAAAGGCTTTCCGTGACAGTAATTTCTTCATGCTTTAAAACAGCTTGAATGTAACTCTCCACCCTTTCCTCCACTCTTTTGCACCACCTCGGACCATAGATATATATGTAAATAGATGTACTGCTAAGTGCGGTTTCACACAATGCATACGTGAGCTGCGTGTTTGCAGCACGTATTTGTTTAGCGCTCATGTTAACAGGTTAGAGCATTCACACCGCACGTGTGAGCAGTGGACATACAGTGTTGGTGGAAACAATTGATTGAATTCCCAGCACTGCCAGCGTGATTCTTAATGCGCAATGACCCTACGAAATCAATACATTCTCCAATACGTCATGTTAAATGATGTGCTCTGTATTTAGTCCGTGTGTGTGTGTGTGTGTGACAGTTTGCCCTTCCTGAATCTCATTATCTCTGCGTGTGTGTGAATCAATACTGATACAGTAACTTTATTAATCAATCTGAAATGTGATGACTTACCTAATGAGATAGATTTAAATGTGCTAGTTTATATAATCATGTTTCGCTTGTTATATAGACAAATTACATAGCAAGTCCACAGCGCTGCATTAGAACAAGATTTTAGTGCGAACCCCATTACCTTTATGAAACCTTTCAGCCGGATGTAAAGCATTGTCTTGGAATATTCAGGAAACCTTTATAGGCGTAGTATCATTAAAATTGGTAAGAACTGCCATCTAAGAGCAGGGGGCATCAGGGTGTGGGATTTCATGTAGGGGATAGGGATGTCGTGTTGAGGGGAGGTAAGGGGAGTATGGGAAAAAAATGTGAGCACCGTCTCATAGTTAAAGGTGACATAGAATGATTGAACGGGGTATTTATCCTTGTTCTGTGATGTGACATGTAGACAAAATTTTTTGGGGGGGTCTGTAATGCCTTAGAAGCTTCCTAAAAACCTCTCTCAGATAGCTCTATTAGGGTGGGGGATTTTAAACAAGTGGTTTTGCACCTATTTGGCTCCCCCTCCTGGCTTAACTTGCAATCTCATGACTGATTGGCTGACTTTGCTGCCACTCAAAAAATTTAGCCAATTATTTTAAAGTGGAGGGGCAGTGAGATGCCTGTGATGTCATAAGCATCAGTTTTTCAGATTGGGACGTTTTCTGGCTGACATTTCTAAAAGAGGAATTTCTATGAGACTGAGATGTTTAGTATGTCCAGCACTTTTTGTATGTTTGTGAATGCGGGTAGACGACCATTATTCAACAAAGACAAGGTAAAAATGTTTTTTCATTCTCTGTCCCCTTTAAGCACTGTTTCACATTGTGTATTCTTTGTACGATTGGTGTTCAATAAAACATAAAAAAAATTGGTGAGATCATTTTTTGTTCCCAGTGTTGGGAAGTAGTTAACTACAAGTAGCGACGCTACTAACCCTAGTTCCGAAATGTTTTAAGCATGCAGTCGTCCAACCTTTGCTTAAAAAACAGGGTTTGGAGGAAGACTGTATTGAGAATTACCGCCCCGTCTCTAAATTATCTTTTTTATCCAAACTCTTAGAGAAGGTTGTTTATTCTCAGCTGATCTCTTATCTGAACGAAATGAACCTTACAGAACCTCTACAATCTGGTTTTTCTGTCCATCATAGCACTGAGTCTGCTTTGATTAAAGTACTTGATGATATTTTACTAGCAGTTGATAAAGGTAAGAATGTAGTTCTGCTCCTACTTGATCTTACAGCTGCCTTCGATACAGTCGATCACGCTACTCTTCTTTGGCGGTTGGAGCATTTATTTGGTATCGGTGGAACCGCCTTGAAATGGTTCAACTCTTATCTTAGTGATAGGTCTTTTTCCGTTGAATTAGGTAAGTTGTCTTCATCTGTTGCTCCGATTACCTGTGGAGTGCCTCAGGGATCCATTTTGGGGCCAATTCTTTTTAATTTATATATGAGACCTATGGGGGATATTATCAGGAAGTATAATGTTTCTTTTCACTTATATGCTGATGACACCCAGTTATACATACCCCTGAAAGCTGGTGATACCATTGAACCTCTGTTGGCCTGCCTAGCAGACATTAAGAAATGGCTGTCTGGTAGTTTTCTTAGACTTAATGAGTGTAAAACAGAAGTAATTGCTTTTGGTCCCCTTAAGTTAAGAACTGCCTTTTTAAATGAGCTTTGTACACATTTTCCCTCAGTTTCCCCCCAGGTTAGGAACCTTGGTTTTATTTTGGATTCTGAACTTTGTTTTACGAAGCAAATTAATAATGTAGTTAAAAACAGTTTTTATCAGCTAAGGATTATTTCAAGATTAAAACCATTCCTGGAGTTTCAAGACCTCGAAAGGGTTATTCACGCATTCATTACTTCTCGTCTTGATTATTGCAATTCTTTATATTTTGGTTTACCTCAGTCATCCATCAAACGTTTACAGATGGTACAGAATGCTGCTGCAAGGCTGCTGACCGGGGCAAAGAAGTCAGATCACGTTACACCAATTTTAGCTTCTCTTCATTGGCTACCTGTTCATTTTAGAGTTCAATTTAAAATTCTTTTATTTGTTTTTAAGGCTCGTAATGGTCAGGCCCCATCTTATATTAAGAATTTAATAACTCCCTGTTCATCCTCCAGATCACTAAGGTCCACAGATAAGGCTCTTTTAGCACTTCCTCGGTCTCGAATGAAAACAAAGGGTGATAGAGCTTTTTTCAATTGCTGCTCCCCGTCTCTGGTATCAATTGCCACTGGACATCCGCCTTGCATCTTCTGTTGTAACTTTTAAAACACTGCTGAAAACATACTTGTATTCCCAGGCATTTTAATTCACTGTCATCTTAAACTACTGTCTTTTAATATGTTGTTTTAATGTTGTTTTTGTCTGTGCTCTCTGTTTTATCTGTGCTTTTTTATTCTTTGCTGTGTTCAGCACTTTGGTCAGCGCAGCTGTGTTAAATGTGCTATATAAATAAACTTTACTTACTTACTTACTTACTTAAAAAATTGCATTGTTTTTATTTGTATTTAAATTTTATTTTTGTATTAAAATCGTTAAAGTCGTTTTCTTTCAGTTATGGAAGTAAAATTAGCAGGCTTTTTTAAATTGCTGTAAATATATGGACAGCCTACATTTACAAATATGCAAGAAAAGGTTTATACTGTAAAAATACTTTATTTGCAACAAACAGGAGATAAAGAATTAACAAATGTGTAGAGCCGAAACGTTTCAGTACTGGAACAGAGCCGTGAGTGTTTTTAAAACCATTACATAAAAACGTTTCTCATCATATTCGCAGGTACAAAGTCATCATATACAATAAATCTGTGGGGTAGCATTTAATTTTTTTTTTTTTAATAAATGCAATATTTGCATTTGTTTAAAGCAAAACATGTAATTACTAACCAGGCTACAGGTGAAGCAGCTCTTTATACCTTCTAACATCTCATAATCTGTCTTCATTTATGTTCAAGAGACTCAATAATAATCTTTTACATTTTAATCCTTTCATTTTTCACATTTAAAAACATTTGTGTGCTGCTGGGCATCCATGTGTGTGATAAGCAAACCCGTGTTTGTCTTCCCGTTTATAGGAGCATTTTACTCGACGCATTTTGAGACGCGCTCATTAAATAACAAAAACAATATTGCGCCATAGACTTTAGACTAGGTTTTTTTTATCAATGGTGTAGTCTATTTTAGTTGCCTCAAAATAGCAATGCGCCAACAATGCACCTGAACACACCTCGTTTTCAGACCAGAACGCATATGGGTGCAAAACTGGTCACAAAGGCCTTTGCTTTTTAAATAACGTGGCACTAAACGTCAAAGTGATAATTGCGACGGGTTTAAACTAGCAAAAGACACTGGGTGTATGATAAGGCCCATACTGAAAAAATGAATGTTTTTCAAAATGTATGTTAAATGCACCGCAAGTCACTTTGCATAAAAGGATCTGCCAAATGCAATGTGCAACCAGGGGTCTTACCTAATCGACTGCTTTTTTAAACAAACAGGTCTGAATGCACGATTGTCCTCTATAATGCTAAAATACATGATGTCTGAAAGCCAGCGAGCACACGCTCTATATGTGATGATTGGTTAAGAGAGGTGTTAGATCAGTCACTCACCCGTGGGAAAATGGCTGCCAGTGAACAGATAGTGAGAATAAGAAGCAAAACTTCACCCACGACTAGAGTCACATAGTTTGCCACCAACCTGTACAGAATAAAAACAGACAAAGATTAAAAACCTTTCTGAAGGGGATAATAGCACAATGTTAACTGTTCATCTATAAAGAGCGAACTGAAGTAGAACTGAGGCTCTTTAAGCAGTATTTAAATAAAGTCACTGAACATGTTTAAACTGGATGACAGGTATAAAAATAGTGCAAAAGTGGATCAACTGTAGTGAGTTTGCCAAGAATGACTAAATACAATTTCCACCATAGCTCTTAAATCTCATTTGCATCATATTTGTGCAATACGTTTCACACACAAAACTATGGTGTCAGAAAGGTTTATCTTTAGCATAAAAATAAATGATCTTCTGTACTAAATGTTTTTGGAGCGTTACAGCCCTAGTCCTAACATCCACTTATTTTATATAAAAAAGTACTTTACTAAATATTTTGATTTTCACAAAGGAGTCAAATGGTTTTTAATGATGATGGTGACCAGTGTTGGTTTAGTTTCTGTAATTTAATTACTTTTTCCTTAAAGTAAAGTAAGGGATTACTCTTATTTTTCCAGTAATTTAACTACAGTTCCTTGTAATGAGCTCCTGGCTGATGTAATTGAACTAAATACTGTGTATGGACTGTTGCACAATTATATACAATACAATACACAGGTTTCGTGTTTAAAACATTACAGAGTGTGCATCCTAGAGGCAGAAAGCCAGATTGGTGAGCTGGTTCGCTACTGCAACAACCTTAAGTATTGAAGTTTTCTTTATTGTTTGTATATAACTGCTGACTAAATAAAACGTGATTTCAGTTGTATCTGTCTGTCTTTAATTTTGCAGTGTTACTGTGATACATGTATGAATTATAATGTTAGGCTAGTAATGTAATAACCGCATCTACTGGTATGTTAACATCAGGCACCCAGCGTCAACTCCTTGGCATTTTGACTTACAGACATCGCTACTAGCCTACAACACGAGACACATCTCTTCTTTCTGCCTCTCCGTTGCATGAGTGATGACGTCGCGAGAAATCCATGTATTGTGGATTTAACATCAAAATTTAAAGTCTCAGCTTAAAATGCATGTTTTTTATGTATCCTTCTCACTTTAAATACTTTGGTGAGTTGATAAGAATAATGGTAACACTCTTGTAAGTGTACCCAATTTGTAACAATACTTAAATTTAAAAACTACTTTAATATGTATTAATAAGCAGTTATTATGAGTATATTGAGGCAAAAGCACCTGAAGAGAGTGAAATCTGGAGCTACAAAAATGTACAGTATGTTGAAAATAATGTGTTTTTTAACCATAAACCACGCAAACACATTGTATTATACCAAATACACAAAATAACATATATTTTTAGAAATCAAATAGGTGCTCTTTAATAGCTAGTTAATAGTGAAAATTGGACCTTAAACAATTGACCAGAATAATTTTTGAACTTTTATATGATTTATTCGAGCTTTTTTTTGTTTTATTTACTATAAAAGGTAATAAGTAATTAAATACTTTTTGGAGAGTGTAATTTGTACAGTACTCTAATTACATGATTGAAGATATATTTAGTAACTAGTAATTCATTTTTTTTTTTTAAAGTAACTTACAAAACACTGGTGGTGGCGAGTAACTAAAGACAGTGTATTTTGACATTTGGGTGAACTCTCTCTTTTAAATAATAATGCTAGAGACAAAGGGAGATGCTGAATAGCAACAGGTGATCTTTGAATCTCCAAACAGATGGTGCAATAATAACTGTAAATAGTTTCTGACCGGCCTCTGTTGGCCTATAGATCTTAAAATAGTAGTTCAGATGAGATCAAGCGTGGTTAGAAGTTAATAGTTGACTTACCAGGGGTCAATGAGCGCTTCCATGACCGCAGTGAATAGCAGAACAACACACGAGCAGCTAAACGCCGCGCCGCTCTGTTTCTCCTTCTCAACTGAGAAACGAGTCTCCAGCTCCGGGTCCGTAAAACGCAGGGACAGACGATTAGTGTACTTGCCTTTAAGCCTGCAATGCACATGGAAACACACACAAGCATGTTTTATTAAAGCACCTTAAAATCAAAATTCTGTCATTATCTATTGTTAGATATATATTTGTTGTATTTGCATTAAAATTGCACAACTGGTCAGTTAACATTGCCTATTTAGCCCTTCCTGGTACTGTAGATGTCAACATACCATCTCCGTTCTGTATTATTTGCAATTATAAAATAAATAGCAGATACATTTTTTCAACTTTATTCTTCAAAGACACAATGAAAATGAAGTAGTAATTGTAAAAATTGTTCCTATCGTGACATATATCAGAGTTAAACTGCTTCTGAAATGAGAATAAAAGGTAGGGCAAGTGAGAATTGATTGGCTATCCCTTTAGGTAGAAAACTGACTTACTTTGCTGGTGCTTAGATTTTACCCACGTTCCCACACACTACTTACGCTTGTACTGTCTCTCTCTCCAGCAAAGCTTCATTTAGGAGTTTATTGAGCTCCTGTTCATTCTCCTGAGCATCAATCACCCGCTCAGCCAGATCACGCAGACGCAAGCGACGCCGAGGGTTAGGAAACGAAGGGTTCACCACCTGGGTTCATATCAAATTTATAACATCTTTTTACAATGTTGCATTGTTTTAAACAATTGTTTTACACAAAAAATAGAAAACAGCAAAAAAGCACAATAATTTAATACATAAAAAGATTGTAATTTAGTAAAATTAGAAAATTTCCAGTAATACCATAAACATAAATGCAACATTCACTGAAACTTTGAAGTAATACTATGAAATGTAAAATACAACTGTAGGATACTACACACGAATGTGAAATAAAGTGGTATGGAAAACTATTCCTGAATAAAAAGAAATTTATTGAGTTTGTTCAGAATTTTTTATATTTTTACTAAATTCTTCAAAAACTGTGAATCTTTGAGACCTTAGGTATGGTCCCAAACATGCATCATTACTGCAATAGTCAGGCACCCAGACACATGATCTTTCAAACACTAGATGGTGCTAAAATAAAGCCATTTGCAATTTGGCCAAGGAAAAAGATTAACATTTTCCCTCTGTCTTCAAATTGTATCTCAGATTTCATTTCTGCCCATAATTTTCTTTTTCTTTTATAAAACAAATGTTTATATGTATCATGTAGGTATCATGAGAAAAACTTTTCAGACCAAACAACTGTCAACTGGCAGCGTATAGTTCACTTTCTCTCATTATTAACTTAAAATATGCAGCTTAGCTGGCTAAATCATGGATAAACGTAACCAGCTGGACATAAACTAATGCAAATAGATGTAATAATCATGGCATTTGGGTTGGGTTTATCTGCGTGTACTACTAATATTATTGTCTTGTCAGCCTTGACGACAAAGTTAGGTTCGTGTTTTGTTTGTCTGCTAATGCAGCATCTAGTCAGCAAATAAATGACTTCATCCACCTTATTTTCGAATGCGGAATTAAGTGATGTGACATTTGCCTTTTCTGTGATTTAAAACAGTTGATATGAAGCAGCGGACGCAATTCAGAACAAATACAGACAATAGATTTTTGCCGATAATAGATTGTTCCACCAATGAACTATCATTGCTGATTAATTGGCAAAACCAATTGACTTAAAGGTCCTAAAATAACTACAGCCTACTCCTGGATTATTATAAACCCTGTCTGGAAACTGCCCCTTAATTAATCTGAAACCATGTTACATGCAAAATGATGGTGTTAATACCCGTGTGTCCAGTTCCTCTGGCTCTTCTGGTGTCGTGCATGCCGTGTGGACGCTTCCGTTACACTCTTTAGTGTTGATCAGTAATGGAGAATTGCCATTAGATGATGTCACTGAAAGCTTCTGGAAAGAAACATTGGGGACGGAGTATGATGGGAGAAAACCGACAAACTGAAATACCAGCAAAAACAACAGGAAATAACACTCACTACTCCATTGATGCCATTCTTGCCCAGAGGTCCTTTGGGCACCACCACCAAGTAAGTCTCAATGCCCCTCTCCTTCAGATACTCGCAACGGTCCCCACCATTTCCTGGCTCAACATCAAACTCTCCGTGCAGACACTCAAGGGTATTCTGGGAGATGTGAACTCGCCTGCAAGACACATAAAATTTAGCCTTTATAGCAGGGGTCACCAATCCTGCTCCTGAGCGTTTACAAAGAGTATAGAAGAACAAGAGGGGAAACTCTGATTTGTTTTTGGCAACAGCCACTAGGTGGCGCTTCAGTAGCGCGACCGCCATTTTGGAATGAAAATTCTCACAGCCAATTCATTCTCAATTCATTCTCAGCGAATCTCACAGCCAAATCAGAAGCGCAATAGTACGTTTCTTAAATTAAAATTTTGTTCACTTGCTACACCTACACGAAACGCTGTATTGTCTTGTATGTATGTGTTGATTTGTTGTTGTTATCAGTTGTGGAATCCAATCATTAAATAGATACACATTTGAGGTAATTTTTTTCTTGCTTTATTATGTAATTCTATTTTATGCTACTTTACACATACAACTCCACTAGGTATTAAAGGTGCTCTAAGCGAATTGAAGCGTTTTAGACCATAAAACATTTTTTGTTACATACCGGAAACATCTCCTCACTATCTGCTTGCTGCCTGTCCGCTGATCAAACTGTAAAAAAACGCGATCTCTGTAGACAGCCCAGGCTTCACAAACGGCAATATCAACAAATGGCCAAACCTAGCAGCACAAAACGAAACAAAGTATTCCAGCCAATAAACGACAAGAAGGATTTGGGGGTGGGGGTTGGGCGCGTTCATGAAAGCACGGAAGGGAGGGGGAGGAGTTAGCTACGCTCTGTCTGTTTGAAAACAGTTCAAACATCAACAGGAAGTGACGTCGCACATTATTCGCTTAGAGCGCCTTTAAATATATTTTGTACATATTAATGTCTGTTATCCTATAATTGCCACTTTTGGACAATGGCTGTTTTTTTTTTACGTAATCCATTTTGAGCAATTCTAATGTATGTTTGTGTATATGTGTATGTATATGGAGCCAAAATATTATGTGTGGATGAGTTTATGTCGGTATGTTTGTATGTAAAATTAGCCTATATGAAAGTGGAAGACTTGTCTAAATATCTGAAAATAAGCTGTAAAAAGGGATTAATGATCACTGGTCTGATTGTATGTTATAGACCCTTTTACAGTTGGTAAACATTGTGACGTATTTGTGTGGGCGGGGCTTAGCTGGAGGCAGAAAGAGCCGCAGAGGCTATGTTGACAAGCTTAAACGAGCATGTTTTAGGAGGGATTTATTAAACATGGATGCAGAATTAGTTTCGGATCTGTCCGAATATGTACAGTCACTGATTCTGCGGGACCGTGACAGGTATTTTTGTAAATTAACTCTTGCGATTTTAACCAGGTTTTAGATATTTCATAGATAACATATGAATTACTTTCAGGTGGTTCTCTTTCATCATCTCGTGTTCGAGATCCACCTATGGGAAGGGCATCCGTACCTGACCTCTACAGAAGCATCCAATTGCACCAAGTCTGGCTAGACAGACAGAAGCGCGCAGCCAATGCCAGGTAAGACCACACCCTCTTACCTGCTAGCATATAAGACCACTGCGCGCTGCTCCTCCTCAGTTGACATTCGCTTCTCGCGATCTCTGCACGGATTCAGTTCGGTTGGATTTTTCGCTGTTCACTTTGTGTCTCCAGGAGGAATTATCGTCAGATCAGCCTCCGCCTGACGTGACAGTCGTTAATCTAACCAGGTTAGCTGTCTCTGTTTTTTAGCATCATCGAGCCGCCCACGCTCGTGTTTTTCTTTCACCTTTCCCTTATCCACGGCTGCCCGCCACGGATTTCTCCGAATTTTTCGCTGGTATGTCGCTTTCTAAAACTGCCGCTACTCCCGGGAAGTCTTCATCACGGGCCTGCCCGGCCGCGTGTGGAGCTTTGATCGCTGCTAAGGATTCGCACGAGTTTTGCGTGGTATGTTTGGGTCTCAAACACGCAGAGGAAGCCTTGCAAAACCCGGATAACTGCAGCCATTGCCTTGCGCTGCCAAAAAAGCTTTTGCGGCGTCGCCTTAAAGTTGCTGCGACCCAGTGTGGCGACGATGGGCTTTCGGATTCGGATGAGGGGCTTGGTGGAGGGGATGCGCAACCGGAGACATCCAGGGGCGCGACTTCCCTCAGCTGGGCCGACATGCCCAATCCCGCATTTCCAGAGGATAACATCTTCGAGGAAATTGCGGCGTTAGCCGGCGAACCGGTCGATTCCGGTGACGCTGACGACGCGGACCTTCTTGGGACCTCAGAGGACGAGGAGGCCATCCCGCCCTCATGTGCTTCCCAGGTCAACCCCCCCGCGGCTTTGCCTCAGTCCATTCTCCTCGACGTATGCGAGCGCGCGGCCGCGCGGCTCAAAATCGAGTGGCCGGCTCCACAGAGCGCCAACGATCAGGAGAGGGACATTTATGACGGGAAAGTGCTGGGACCCCCTCCCGGCCCGAGGAAACAACTCTTTCCAGTTCTTCCTGCGTGCGCTAAGCACATGAGGCATTATTGGAAGGACCCGCTCGACCTTAAACATGGTCTCGCCGGCCTCGAGGTAAAGGACATGGCGGCTCTCGGCTTGGGCGACCCGCCCGCGGTCGAGCCGTCGATCGCTAGACACCTCAACCCCGTCCAGGGTGGGCTGCTCGCCCCCCCGAAGCCGGTCTTACCTAACAAGATGGACCGTTTTTCTGCCTCGGTTCTACAGGCCTCATATAAGTCCTCGGCTTTGGCAGTAAGGGCTCTTAATGTTTCCTCGCTCCTTTCCGCCTACCAGGCGGAGAATTTGGACGACTTGGGAGCTCAGCTGGACAAAGGGGCACCATCGCCGACTTTGTGGAAAGAGATCCTGACGGTAAACGACCTGGTTCTCCGTAACGCTCGGCAGGCAGTCCAGGCTTGCGGCCGTTCGATGGCGCTTTCTGTGGCGGGGGAGCGTGCGCTCTGGCTCAACCTGTCGGGCCTTCCCGACAGCGAGAAGAGACGAATCGCTGGTGCCCCGGTTGAGCCTGGCCAGGCTCTTTTCGGTCCCGCTGTGGCTTTGATGCAGCAACGGTGTGACGATAAAAAGAAAGAGGACGAGGCTTTCAAGCTCTGCCTTCCCAGGAAGGCAAACCCACGTCAGGTGCCCCCTGTTCGTGTGTCTAACCCCCCGGCCACGGGTCGTAACCCGCATCACAGCAAGGAGAGACCCCGACACAAACCCTCTCCACGGCAGGTTAACCCACCGCCTGCTAAACCCTGGGGGAAACCACCCCCCGCCGCGGCTGCGGCTGGGAAACCCCCTAACCCGACCCCCAATATCCCGAAACGTAAGCGGCCGGCCTGATGTTCGACTGTTGGGGACGCAGGGTCCTTGTTCACAGGCCACAAGCCCATTGGACTCTCTTTTCTCCCCAGAGCTCCCGTCCAAGAGACAGAGGTTTTCTCACGGAGGGGTCGACCACCCCCCTCAAGAGGCTGCCCAGCCCGTGTGTTCGGTGGATGTGTTTTGTCCCCCCACGTTCAGGGGGTTGGTTGTGAGGAAATGTACACCAAGCATTTACACGGTTCCCCTCACTCAACAAATAAAGGCTTCGGCCCAAGTGTTTCCCAACACAAAACATACAAAAAACACACAAAACACAATAAAACAAACGAATCAAATGAATTCGTTTCAGAGAGAGCACATCTCTCTGCAGAGAATAACCCCCTCTCTGAACCCACGCATGTCGCCCCTTGTTTGTCCACTAGAGGGCGCCATTGTATCACAGATGAGTCTACCGAGCGCTCACGAGTTCAGCTGCGCGCCCTCCACGCTGGCGGGCACTCTAGCGAGTTACGAGCCAGCCTGGCGGGCGGTAGCAGCGCCCGAATGGGTTATGCGAACAGTTACGCAGGGCTACAGACTACAGTTTGTCAGGAAACCCCCGCTTTTCAACGGCATTCTCTTCTCTCACACGGAAGAGAATTCCGCTCACATTCTGAAAGAGGAAATCTCCTCTCTTCTCATAAAGGGAGCGATTCAGGCGGTGCCCCCCGATCTGATAAATCAGGGTTTTTATTCTCGTTATTTCCTGGTTCCAAAGAAGGACGGCTCTCTCCGCCCTATCTTAGACCTCCGAGTGTTGAACAAACATTTAAGGAAATACAATTTCAGAATGTTAACCCACGGTTCTCTGGCCCGAGCCATAAAACAGAACGACTGGTTCACCTCAGTCGATCTGAAGGATGCTTTTTTCCACATAAGCGTTTATCCGCCTCACAGGAAGTTTCTGCGTTTCGCATATCAGAACATATGTTACGAATTCACAGTTCTTCCTTTCGGTCTCTCTCTCAGCCCTCGGACGTTCTGTCTGTGCACGGAGGCGGCTCTCGCCCCTCTAAGAATGTCAGGTCTACGGATTTTGACATACATAGACGATTGGCTCATCATAGCCGAGTCGAAAGAGAAAGTGCTGCGGGAAACCCACCGTGTGCTCTCTCATATCACGTCCCTGGGTTTCAGAGTGAATGTGAACAAAAGCAATTTCACACCCAGTCAGAGTGTGATTTTTCTGGGGTTGGAACTGAACTCAGTCTCCATGCGAGCGCATCTTTCTCAGGAGCGCATCCGCGCTTTAATGAACTGTGTGTCACAGTTCAGAGAGGGGGAGAGAGTGCAGTATCGTTCATGCCTCAGACTACAGGGTCTTATGGCTTCAGCTATTCAGGTTTTGCCCCTGGGTCTCCTGAGAATGAGACCGTTCATGAAATGGGTTTTATCACTACATTTCAGCCCGTTACGCGATCTCTGTCGCGTGGTAACGGTGACGCGCATCTGTTCGGCAGCTCTGCGTCACTGGAGGAACGCAGACTTTTACGCACAAGGCACCCCCTTGGGGACAGTTATGTTGCGGAAAGTCGTGACGACAGATGCGTCCTTAACGGGCTGGGGTGCAACCCAGGAGGGCAGAACGGTGAACGGGCTGTGGCCGAGCAGTCTCCATTCAGCACACATAAATTATTTAGAGCTCCTCACCATATGGAAAGCTCTGAATCATTTTCTGCCGCGCCTGCGGGGACATCATGTTCTCGTACGCTGCGACAATACCACAGCGGTGGCATACATCAATCGCCAGGGCGGTATGCGCTCCTCAAAACTTCACAATCTAGCTCACAAGCTGTTAGTGTGGAGCAAGGGGTTTTTTCTGTCACTACGCGCAACGCATGTTCCGGGCATTCTGAACAGAGGCGCGGATCTTCTGTCAAGGGGAAACCCTCTTTACGGAGACTGGCGTCTCCACCCGCAAGTGGTGGACGCGATATGGAGGCGATTCGGACGGGCAACCGTAGATCTGTTCGCCTCGCACGAAAATGCCCATTGTCCTATGTTCTTCTCGCTAAAGGACTTGGACGCGCCCCTCGGGGTGGACGCACTGGCCCACCCATGGCCCAAGGTGTTGCTGTATGCTTTCCCCCCTCTGTGCCTCATAATTCCCACGCTGGCCAGAGTGAGGGAGGAGAGCTTGTCTCTCCTTCTGATAGCGCCCAGATGGCCCAAAGCCCCGTGGTTGGCAGAAATAATTCCTCTGCTATATGCCCAGCCGTGGCCCCTCCCCCTCCGCACAGACCTGTTGTCTCAAGCGAACGGGGAAATTTATCACCCACACCCGGACAGGGTGGCTCTCTGGGTTTGGCCCGTGAGAGGACAAACTTAAACGCGCTGGGGTTACACCCGCGCGTAATTGCTACTATTCAAAATGCCAGAGCCGTTTCTACACGGTCCTTATATGGTTGTAAGTGGCAAGTGTTTGAAGGGTGGTGTAATGAGCACGATCTCATATCTTATCAGTGCTCAGTCCCTGAGATTTTGCGTTTCTTACAAAACCTTATGGATAAAGGCAGGTCTTTTTCCACAATTAAGGTTTACCTGGCGGCTATTTCTGCTTGTCACGTAGGGTTTGATGGCTCTACTGTCGGGCAGCACCCTTTAATCTGCAGATTTATGAAGGGTGCCCGTCGCTCTTTGCCAGTCATCAGGAAGTTTGTCCCTGAATGGGACCTCTCCATGGTGCTGGACGCCCTGTCTCAATACCCCTTTGAGCCCCTGGGTGTTATTTCCTTGAAGCTGCTGTCTTTTAAGGTAGCTCTGCTCTTGGCTCTAACATCAGCAAAACGTGTTAGCGAACTGCATGCATTTTCTGTACACCCTTCATGCACTAAATTCTCTCTGAATGGAGAAAAGGTTTTTCTTAAACCTAACCCGGCATTTATGCCTAAGTGCTTCCCTGCGTTCACATCGGAGGTGCTGGAGCTGTCCGCTTTTCACCCTCCACCTTTTTCCTCTACGGAGGATCAGAGGCTTAATGCTCTATGTCCTGTTCGTGCATTACAGACGTATATCGACAGGACTAGGGTTTTCCGGAAGAGTGACCAGCTCTTTATCTCATGGACGCCGCCTCACAGAGGGAATCCCGTGTCTAAGCAACGTCTTTCACATTGGCTTGTGGACGCGATTGCCTTGGCATACGAATCGAAGGGAGTGCAACCACCTGGGAATATCAGAGCTCATTCTACGAGGGGCGTGGCCACCTCTTGGGCTTTGTTTAGGGGAGTGTCACTGCAGGACATCTGTTCTGCTGCGAGCTGGGCTTCTCCCCACACATTCGTGCGTTATTATCGGTTGGATGTTACTAAAACCTCAGTAGCACATTCCGTTTTGGGTGTAGGGTCAACATAGCCCTTCACTGCTGCACACCTTTTTCCTACTGTTGTCTTTATAGTAGGAACAAGCGCATACGGCTTTTGAGCTCGTTCATGTTACCAAGCATGCATTCACATCTCTGCCCTACTTTGTTTTTTGCATTTATGGGTTTCCCCAGGGTGTGCTTTTTACATAATGTCTGCCCTGCATGCGCACCACAGCCACTTGTGTGTGTGCGTGGGGCACATTTTTATGGGACGTGTCGGGCACCGCCCCCCCCCCCCCTCCGGGGGTGACCGTTCCGTTTTTATACTGGCTGTCATACCTCACTGCGAGTGTGTTGGGCAATCGGGGAGCTGTCCATGTCTCTCCCATAGGTGGATCTCGAACACGAGATGATGAAAGAGAACAATAGGTTACTTTCGTAACCCCGGTTCTCTGAAACATCGAGTGGAGAGATCCACCAGCTTTGCCCCGCTTGCCGCACGAGAAGCGAATACACTTACTGAGGAGGAGCAGCGCGCAGTGGTCTTATATGCTAGCAGGTAAGAGGGTGTGGTCTTACCTGGCATTGGCTGCGCGCTTCTGTCTGTCTAGCCAGACTTGGTGCAATTGGATGCTTCTGTAGAGGTCAGGTACGGATGCCCTTCCCATAGGTGGATCTCTCCACTCGATGTTTCAGAGAACCGGGGTTACGAAAGTAACCTATTGATTTGGGTAATTTTGTCTAGGCTTACTGTCTTATGTAACTTATCACTGGGCTAACTATGATTAGCAATGTGGATTATTTTAAGAGACTATTCAAACGATGGCATACACATCTATCGCTGTATGTTTGTTTAACATTTAAGCTAAACAATAGCGCGGTTGGCGACTTTTCACCAATAAAACAGAAACTTGCTGATTTGTACTAGATAAAACCAACACAACAGTACATATGCATAGATAATTTTACCTGATATGAAGTGTGCACTGCAAACACGAGTATTATTTATGATCGTCTCCGTCTAGTTTCTGCGCCGTATTGCATTCAACCACAATTGTCTTCTTGATATCTGTGAAGAAATGTCTGCCGGGATCCGGTAAAACTTTATTTTTGAACCAAAAGTGCTGTTCCTTCTAATCTGGCAGCCAAAAACACAACGAGATGACATTTTAAAGTCAAAAACTCAAACTTTTAGCGCGCCGGCTATGAGTTCCTACTTATTTTTTGCCTCCAGCTAGAGCGGTGACGTCACAGTGACGTGGGCTGTAAAAGGGTCTATTCTGTGTTATTATCATTCAGTTTAATCTTTTAATGTACAAAGTAGCTGATATTGCCATTACTTCTAGTTGACTACCGAGTCGCTCTCATTCCAAAATGGCGGATTCGTGGGGCTGCTGCTGGGCGCTGGTGTTGCAATGGAACGTTCTATTGAGTTTCCTCTCTTGTCAATATAAGTTCTTTGGCGTTTAGCTCCAACCCTAATCAAACACACCTGATGCAGCTAATTAAGGTCTTTAGGTGTGTTTGATTAGGGTTAGAGCCATGGCCATAGCCAGCTATGAGGTCACCGAGGTCCGGACCTCTGTAATTTTTTCATATTAAAAATAAAATTTGAAGTTCTCTGAATTACTAATTAGTTTTTCAAAACGAATCCGCATATAAAATTAAGTTTGGACAGTTTACTGTATAGTTTAGTGTAAAATGATGAAGATTGGCTTAAGCTGCGACGGCGCGGGTACAGAATTTGTAGTGTTGCCAGATCCCATTGTTAAAAATCCTCTTTAGACGTAGTGTTTTAGCAATTTATGTGACACTTTGACATAATCTATAAAGTGATTGTTAGGTGTAGTTAAGTATTAGCGATTTCTCTGATTTATTTCTGAAATACAAGGTTTGGACGAACTTTGTTTTTTAAGGCCAATTATTTTCGCTTGTTTGTCGTACTAATATCTGGCAACATGGAAACTGAAAGTTATCAAATAAGACATAGGAATGAATAGGTTATTTGCATTTTGTGCAATAATGAAAGATCAGATTAATATCCGTTTAGCCAAGACTCATTTATGTGGTTGAATGTAAATGAAATAGACTTGTTAAAACTATCTATAGCTATCTGATCAGAGAAGTGACCAAGTCTAAGGCCCTATAATGACTGCTGGAATTTTAAAAAAGTTTCATTGTTAAATAATGTGAAATAAAATGAGTAAAAAGGAAATGTAACTTCAATGGTGAATTCCTAGATTATACGGATTTAACACATAAGTATTTGATGCACTGATTTGATATACTACGATATAATATGTGCCAAAAGCATGTCATTTTTGATGGCAGGTATCATTAGCGGCTTTTGCATTTTAGCTCATGATGGCCAAATAACTGAGAGAAGTTTTTATAAATATGTTGATAGAGTGCAGATGCAGACAAACAGTGCCATCAGCAGCCATAAATGATTCTTTATAAATTTTCCTAACAACATCAAAAACCATAAGGCCGGTGACACACTGGATGCGTGGCGTGAGCGTCTCAGCTGCGTGGCGTGTCCGTTTTTAATTCGGCTTCCATGTTAACAGGTTAGAGCTTGCAGACTGCCTGCATGAGCCGCGCGGAAAACGTGTGCTTCCTAGAAATAGAACCGACGCCTATTTTTCACGCTACACGCAAGCGTCTTGGAAGCGTTTCCAGCCAAAATATATGTCACCTATAGCAACAGCAGCGCGTCAGCGCTGAGTCAGGCATGCTTCTGGTATGTACAGACACAGAAAACGCGACGCAGCCGCCACGCAACTGACACGCAACAGATACGCCACGCATCCAGTGTGTCACCGGCCTAACACTTGTAAAAGTGTGGGCCATTACCCTGGAATTCCCCCTGCTTCCATCTTATTGGCCACCGTCACGTCAGTTGACCACACATCGTATTGCCAGCGCTTTTGGCCAAGCACCCCGCCCAAGACTGTCCCAGAATGTACGCCAACACGCATGTCAACATCCGTCTGTGTCTTCTCCCGAACGTATCTGAAATCCAGACAAATGTGTCAAACCTTGCAACAATCAAGCAGATCAATACAAATGCAAAATTACTGTCAAGAACAGTTACTAATTTCCATGAAAGTCCTTGTGGCAGTTCATTAATAGATTTAAACAATTGGAATTAGCAGCGCTTACGAAATTGCCTCAACCATGGCTAAGCCCATCATTATGGAGCTGGCCGCATGGTCATCACGGTAATCTGGAAGGCCACAAATACAGTAATAGCAGTCGCCCAGGATCTTTATCCTCAATTGGTGGTATTTCTGAAGAGAAAAGAAATGCTCAGACTAATCTGACAGAAATAGTATGCTAAAAATAAAACACAAAATAAGGATTTAATTTCATTATATGTGTGGAGAAAAAGCATGTATATAGATGTGGTCACTCACAGCAGCCAGCTTGTCAAAGCGAGCAAACAATTCGTTGAGCAACTTAACCAATTCCTGTGCGCTACAGGACGAGGAGAGTTGCGTGAACCCCACGATGTCTGCGAACAAAATACTGCAAGAAAAACACAAAAAAAATGTATCATATGCCAATGATACTAGATACAAATAAATGATTTTAGTAAATGGGAAACAAAAAGAAGTACATAAGCGTCAGAAGAGGTCAGGAGCTTTTCAGTTTTCCATTTACTTTATATATGAAGTTTGCAAATGTTTATGTATAATAAACATTTGTCTGTTCAAATTAAATCGATTCATATGAACTGTTTTACACCACCTTTAGGGCCTTTTTGGCATTTGCATGTTTTACAAATTACAGCTCAGATATTCTTGCAAAAAAGCATTTTGGTATGAATCAACATTCGCATACAGAAGATATAAACATTTAAAGCGAACAGTTTAGCATGTGTGCTTAAAAAGTCTAGATTTGTATGATATTATCCTACACTACACAGGGAATAATATGGATTTTTTTCCAGAAAACTTCTTGCATAAAATAGATTCAAGCACTTTTAATGATCTTTATCTATGTACGTATATTTTCAAAAACTTCCCAGGGCCTTGAATTTTTTCCCCCAGATTCACAAACTTTCAAGAATTTCAAGGACCCGTGGGAACCCTGACAAAAGTGTTATCTTTTCATGGCAAAGAAAGTCATTGAAAGTTTCACTTCTACCTGCTGTTCATTTTCTAAAGTTGTTCATTACCTGACATTCTCGTGCCGATACATGTACATGGTGTTGAACTGTTGCATCTCTTTCTGACTGGGTTCTTTCTTCATGTCCTGAAGCATCTCGTCTGCGATGTGCTTTGGCAGGATGGAAAGCAGGAGGCGCTCCTATGCACGGAGAAACAACAAATAAATTGTAACCATCTTTGTTTCACCTATATGTAGCCTAAAAGTATGGGATGACCGCCCTGAAAATGTCCCGCATGTCTTAATTAGTTAGTAAACACATTTCAATTATGTTTTTGTTGTTATTTATTATTATTATTTCTGTAACATTCCTTTAAGTTTCAACTGCACAATAAACAAATTATAACAAAACACTGAACATGCGCTGGGCAGCCATTTGCATGTTCAAGACAAAGCAGGAAATGTTGAATAAACAGCAACAGAAAAAATGTATCTAACAGGAGCTCCCGCTAAACATCCGTCACCAATACATTCTTGGAGAGTGTGTTTTCTGTCAAGACGGCTGCCTAAACAAAGACAAGGAACCGAGCAACTGTGGACCTCATAAAATGTGAACTTCTTGTCAAAGTAATGAATGAAAAGACCATTCTCGAAGGGGCCAGTAGTCTTATTTATAAACCTGAACATAGGATCCCTACTAAAAGTTTACATGTGCCCAAAAGCCAACAATGGCGTACGCTAAAAAATATTCTGACTTATAAAACCATGCGTATGCACACCTGCAGGTACACAATCATTTTTAACCATAAATAGTCAATGCAAATCACCTCCTGAATGCTGATCTACATAATAATGAGATTGGCATCCAATTGTTTGTTCGTAAGCTGGTATGCGGGTGCCAAAATATACATGTCATTGGAGTAATATTCCAGCAGTGCAATCACACAGCATTACACACAGGGGTCACTGCAGCATTTAAATGTTTATAGCAGTTAGACTGACCGTAAACACCTTGCCAAAATCACTGCATAAATTAGTGGTATCACTGAAAAAAATGTTTTCTGCTCCTTTAGTGCACACGCTTGATATATGCACGCTCTTTTCTATCACCACAAGCGTTTTCCTCTGCTCTGCTAAGAGCAGAAATATAAAAACGAAACATTTTATTTTAAAAACATAAATAATTAATACCTAACAGAACAGACTTACACTTAGAGATCTTCTTATTTAAAACACTTATTTACATAGAATACTAATACTAGCCTATCTCTCTTTCGTGTCCTACCCAAAATCAGGTCTGCTGTTCTGCAACTTCCGCCTTTGTCAGGTGGTCACCTTATGTAAGTATGGGTCAAGAACATTTTGAAATCTAATTGCAAAGTCTGTTTGCAACTGTATTTGCAATGTCTTGTATTGTTGTTGTATTAAAAGTAGTAACGACCCTCACCCTGACATATTTAAAATGCAATAGCTATTATCACCCCGGAATTTGCAATTCCACTTCCTCTGGTGTTGCGTTTGGAGCGTGCCAGTAAACGAAATCGCAATTTTCCTTTGCATTTCCAATGCCTTGCACAGAAACCTTTGGGATTATTCCATGGGCGCCGGAACCAAATTTTTTAAGACAAGTGATATCAGACCAACTTACTTTAACCATCTATAATTCAGTGCATAAGTGTGTTCACTTTTCAGAAGTCTGTCAGTCATATCCAATTTTTCTGAGGAGGACCCACCCACATTTCTTTTGCCTCCGATGCCCATGGAATATACATTGGGGCGTGCTTGTATTTGAAGGTGACATCACTCCTGGCTATGTTTACATGCACCAATTTTTGTCAATTCAACAGAAGGTCCCTGGTTCAATCCCAAGCTGGTTTAGGAGGTCTTTCTGTGTGGACTTTGCATGTTCTCCCTGGGTGAGTATGGGTTTACTCTGGGTACACCAGTTTCCTCCCACAGTCCAGGTTACACAGTTCAGAGTCAAATTGCCCTTTACTTGTGTGAATTAACTTTGTTTGTCGAATGTTGCTTTTCCGAATGCATGTTATAAACAACTCAAATAGTGATTTTAAATTGATCAGGACTTCCTGCTAATCAAAGAGCCATAAAACATGAAAGAGCTGTGCATGATATTGCCTTTGCGAAATAGCATAGTTATATTATAATAGGTAGCAAATAAGCAATGTTATGGTCAAGCCCACTGCACTGAACGAGCAATCATTATTTTAGTTCAAACGACACCACGTTTGAACTAATGCTGATGCAAAAAAGTCACAGTGACAGCACGTTGATTTTTGAATCTGGAAAAATAAGTGGATTAAGCTCTTAGAGAGAAATAATATGAATATGGATTGTATGCATCAATGTTAGGCAACTTACAAAGGAGAATGCTGTTAAGGTAAGACAATTTTTATTTTCACTACTTGCTTACTGATTTAATAGCAATGTGCTGTGTAATATGTGCCAACCTGGTCCAGCTATCAAAAAATAGGTGTTTGGATAGCTTTTAGCTTTCTTAAAATTATATCCTATTCTATATCCTATATCCCAGCATATTGCTTGGCTTACAGTACCGCAGCATATGGCATCGTAACCCTTGTATCGGGATACGAACTGTATCGTCAGATTCTTGCCGATACACAGCCCTATCAGACAGGCATTAGTAGTATGAATTGCAATTAATCGTCCCAGCACTAATAAAAAATAGATAATATGTAATTTTTTAAAATATGTGCTCTACTCTAAGTGAAGCAAATGCAAGGAGAACTGCAATTTCATTTACATTTTGGCAGGCTTCACATGTGACACCATAGAAGTGAAATAGCAAATATATCATTATTGCGCATATGCAATAATAGCATATGCTATTGTGATTTAGGTATGACAACCCATAGTCACAACCCGTATGACATGGGAAATACAATTGCAAACTGACTTTGCTTTTCCATCTGAAATTTTGCAGACATTGTACATTCATAGAAACGATAACTCACAACTCACAACTCGCATTTGAATTTAAAATTATGTTTCATTTTGTAATTTGTTTTTTAAATTTGTCCTGTAAATCCCCCTATATGTAACACCCTAAGCTTGATTTAGAGTTCTGCGTAGGACCTACGTCATAGCCTATGCGCTGTAGGCTACATGCAGTTTTCATTAAAGCAGAATTAAACCCTAGACATTTTAGCTGGTTATCACGAGTAATTTATTTCCATTTTGCATTTTACATAAGAAAAAAGGAATTTGCATGATTTCGATTAATAGATTGATAGTGTGTTGAAACGGCATTTTCGTAACGCTCTTTGATGGACTCAATTAAGCAGAATGCACTGTAAGAAACTGAGTCATTAGCTCCACCCACTAACCACTGATCGATGCAGCCTTCAGGCTTGTTCAACTTCATGTGGCACCGCAAGAACCAACAGCCGGATGATGTCTAAGTTCCGCGAGAGCGATTTTAAAGTAAACTCCTCCGTATGATTTCGCGAATTCCTCTCGCGGGACTTTGACATCATCCGGCTGTCGATTCTTGCGGTGCGGCATGAAGTTGAACAACCCTAATAACTCCTTTACTGCTCAACCTGCTCTCAAATCAACTCAAGTCAACTTGAAGTTAGCCAGCAGACGAACCCAACCAAAGAGTAATTCCGCTTTTACAGTCTCTGAAGGGGAAATTACCAAATCCCTCGATAAAATATGACTAGAACCTGTGCAGTATGTGGATGTAAGGACAACAAATGCAGCCCACCAGGACTTTGTTTTTATTGTTTACCTCAACGCGACCCTCAGTTAACAAACCACTAACAGATTACTCAAAAATTTGAATATGCAGGCAGCACTTTCGTCAGGAAGACTTCAGGTACTGTTTTTCAGCCCAGTTTACCCGCGGACTCAGGTAATGTAAAATGGTCAAAATATCTTAAACATAATTTGGCTTAGTTGTTGGCTTGTTTTGTGTAACTACGATAAACAAACTATGTAAAAGTTATTATCATGTCGTTGTAATTATGAACAAGAGCAAACCAAGCTAACGTTAGCTCATCCTGAGTAGCTGTCAATCAAAGAACATGATCATCTACTGTCAATCATCTCACCTCAACCTGCCCCCATTCAAAACGTTCAGAATATGTAGTCGTGCATTTTTTTTCAGTGATTTGACAACGCGTCCAATCACCATTAATGTATAAGTTAAAAGCTTAAGATTTTTTATATGGAGTTAGTACATTTGATGGCAGCACAATCAACTTCATATATGTGATGAAATATAGTGTTGGAGCATAATGTTGTTTTACGGTGGAGTTCCGCTTTAACACTTCTGCGTCGCTGTTTGCGTCGACGTGCAATTCCACATTGCTAGTGGGCACTGTCCACGGGCACGTATCAGTATGAAGGCAAAAGCCAAAGAAGCAGCAGCTTGTTGTTGGAGAAGCATCAGCAGTGATTAAGGAAAATTGACCGTGCCTTTGTGGCAGCTTGAGTTGTTAAATTTAGCTCCTGAACATCTTTGTTTTTACCTTATGCAAGCGGAAATGTGTAAGAGAAAATGCGACGCCGATTTTTTTATTTAACTGACGCAAGGGACCTAGCAGACCAGTCAAAGCGCCTGCGGTCTGCGTAGAACTGATATGTTGTTACATTTTTGAAAAGGTAGGCATCAGTCTACGCCGTAGATATATACGTAGCCTAGAGTTTTCAATCGACGCAGAAGTACTTTAACAGTTGTTATTTAAAACTTTTACATATTTTCACCCGATTGTTTTGTAATTTGCCAAATATTTTATTTTTTAAACATTCTTTTAATTAATCTGTGCAGAGATGCAAAAAGTTGATGAGATTTAATCTGGGCCTACTTATGACATCCGCCGGGAAAACCAAGAACATTTTCCTGAACAAAGATCTCACAAAACTGCTTGAAGGGAACAGTTTCTTTTCCATGTTGTTTAATTTTTGGAACATAACAACATGCTCGTCCTTTTAATAAATATCCAGTAGCCTTCAGGTTATGCCACATCCTGACAAAGCTATTGTGCCAAAATGGTGGTATGGGGGGAGGGACGGTCTCATTCTAGAATTTCCCTGAAAGGGAAGTGTATGAGTTTTATATTTCAAAAACTTCAATGAGCTTTTCAAATGCAAATACAGCCCTTCTTATTTCCCTTTTTGGAAAAAAACATACAGATATAAATTAAGGTACTGGTCAAATATGCTCCTTGAGGCCACAATAACAAGCAGGAACTAATATGGCAGATGGCAAACAGATAGCACCTGTCCTCTATCCCCTGTGTTACTTTCAATGTTATGCAACAGTATTGAAGGCATTAACATGATATGACTCTAACACGACAAGCAGGACAACACGAGCACACACACAAACACACACACACACCCACATCTTTTCTCTCTCTTTTCCTCCAACACTCCTACACACACTCACATGTGAGGAGAAGAGGCTGCTAGTGACAACATATCAGGTCAGTACATTTACCCAAGAGTGTGACAATACAGAGAAGATAAAGGTTGGAAAGGATCAAGAGGAGTGAGTCGCTAGTGTGATTACAGCTGACATCGTCTCAGGAGGATGGTCACCATGGTAACCCGCTGTAGCCGGATGCTCCTTGATTGGCTGGCAGACCCCGTCTCCCGGCGGCCCCTGCTTCTCCATTAGTATTCAGGGAGTTTCTGTGCACATGGTCTTATCTGGGTTTTGGCACTCACATGCATACACACCTATATGCCTGGTTAACTTCTGACTTCTAACAACTGGTAGATCAAAAACCGATTGGTGATTCTGCACACGCACATACACAAAGACACGCACAGTAAACGTGACAACAGGGGCGCACGCACACCACATACACTGCGTTTTAAACAGGCACGTCGGTGTTTCCGGCTACAAATACTTTTTAATGTAAGGCTGCACAGCATCATACAAACAAAGCCAATTACAGCATATTGATGCTTAATGTATGATGGAGCAGCATTTTACACCTATGAGAGCTGGATTCCCCAGAAACACTGTAAATGCTGTGGCTCAGCTTGACAAACGTGGATCGAAAGATTAATTCCCTTCTCTGTTTCTTCATACAATGCCAGATGGAGAAGTGTTCAGTAAAACCTGTTTGAAAACAGTCATTATGTGCTACTGCATTCTGTATGGTGCAGAAAAACTAAGTGTAACAGAAGTATGCTGTCTCATTCCCTCAATTCAATTAAGTAATGGGTCTCGCAAAAACATAAATTCACTTTACTTTGAGGCCACATAGACTGAACTAAAATTGTTAAGTTTACCAAACTTGGACTTTGTATAGTGCACTAAAACAAATAAGTTCACTTGGTGTTTATAATAGGGCTGGCGCGGTAACCGCAATCCTGTATTACCGCGCTGCTTTGAAGCTTAACCGCATGGATGACAAGTAACCGCAACAACCATGCTTTTCACGTTAAATTCATATATAGCTATGCCCTTCTTGTTTTTCACATCATACATGTAAAATAAAGGCCAAATAGATTGTCAAGAGTTAAGAGAGTAACTTGTTTTCGTTAATTGGCATTTTCTATTCATATTTCGTTATATCATACATGTGTGAAAGAAGTGAAACTAACGCCGCATTCAGACAGCCAGCGATGTTATCGCTGTGTGTCGCCCGTCTCTTTCAATGACGCCCCATTCAGACAGCCAACGACAAGCAGTAGCAGAGCGATGCAATCTCATTCATTTCAATGGAAACCTGGCGACATCCGGCGACACGAGCGAAAGTGACCATTGGCGACCGTATGGGCGTGTCCAGCGACACGATAAAGTTAAGAAAAGTTTAACTTTATGCAAATGTTGAGCGACTTTCGGGAGCGACTACTAGGGCTGACACCTTTTTTTCCGATATTCGAATATGCATTCGAACATGACGTGAAATATCCGTATTCGAACTATAAATAAACCATCCGGTTTTTTAAATGCCATGTGTAGCTCATTTTTTACAGTAACACCTCGTAATAGGAAGGAGGCTGAGAGTGAGACCGACGACGGCAACTGTGCGCAAGAGAGGAAATCAAATTTGACTAACATGAACCTAATGTGCATGTGAAGATAGAATTATAGTTTGTATATAAAATGACATATTGTTTATAGTGTTAAATATTATAGCAGAATAAAAAGCTTGTGTTAAAACGTTCGCATTATGAAATTACCATGTATGAAGATAATTTCATATTTTTTACAACGCAATGAAAACTTTATATTAAACAGCAACAGCATTTGTCTTGTAAACGGATTTGAAATTATCATGTGCTGACTATTGCTCGTCACATTGACGGCAAGTGAGATCTGCTTAAAGCGGTAAGTTTAATTTAATCTCAAGTATCAAAGGGTTTGTGCTCTATATCATTGAAAACGGGCAAGCAAACAGCACGCGCAGGGTTAATGTACTTGTGAATGACGGCTCACAAACGCGCGGGATAGGCTTTATATGTGTGCTTGTTGTCAATGACAGTTCTGGTCACAAACACGCTCAAGCGCGGGATATGTGTGCTTGTCAATGACGGGCATTAAATCCACGGAATTCCGCGGAGTTTTCTGCCGAAATCTGCGGGCGCCAATTCCGTTTGCGTCTGCCTATATACTCCTGCTGCTATTTAAGTTGTCACGTTATTGTTTGTAACTGTTCTGAATCATGTTTTTATATATATATTTATATATATATAATTGTAATTCATAATAACAATAAATTGATAACCTGCTGTTTCAAACATTAAGTAAAAAAGTAATCCAGACAACCCTGTTTATGACTGTCACTGTTAATAATTTTGTGATTGAATCTCCATAACGGTGGGTTTTTGATGCGCGTGGGGGTGGGGGCGGCGCCTAGATATTCGAATATATTCGGATACATTGCATGATATTCGAAATCCGTTCGAATTTGATTTTTCTCAAAAGTGACAGCCCTAGCGACTACCAATGAGAACAAAGCAGTGGAGTTCACGTCATCCTTCTCTCATCAAGTACTGGCGTGGATGGTACTCATTTGTTTATGACAAGCAGATTTAGAAACGCCTCATTGAAAGAGACGGGCGACACACAGCGATAACAACGCTGGCTGTCTGAACGAGGAGTGAGGCGTTTCAAAATCTGCTTGTCATAAACAAATGAGTACATTTACAGGTACGGTCTATTTTTTTTATTTTTAAGACACTGCTGTGTTCTGTATTTACCGATGCTCTGTACATTTCACTTAAAAAAATTCTTGTTAAGAAATTGTTCTTCAATTTTTTTTTTCAAAAAAATATATTTATATAATAGTATAGTTTGTTAATCTTTTTTCATAAGAGGAAAGACATGTAGCCTACCTGCTTCTACATCGGTGCACCTCGTTGTTCCGGATTTAAATAATTATTTTACTTTAGAAAATGAAGGCCGTAAAACCGCATAGCGCGCTAGTGAACCACGCAAAATCACCGCAAGGGAAATTCCTTTAGCGCGACAGCTTATAAAGACTTAACCTAAATCATCATTTAACTTTTTATAATGAAAGGTATTCTGTACTGTATTCAATCAATAAATTAACTTAAAGGGATAGTTCACGCAAAAATGAAAAATCTGTCATCATTTACTCACCTTCATGTTGGTACAATCCTGTATAAATTTCTTTGTTCTGATGAACACAAAGGAAGATATTTTGAGAAATGTTTGTAACCAAACCGTTTGTGGACCGTATTTACTTTCATAGTATTCTATTTTCCTACTATAGAGGTGAATGGGGTCCACGAAGGGTTTGGTTACAAACATTTCTCAAAATATCTTCCTTCATGTTGATCAAAACATAGAAATGTATGTGGGTTTGTAACAACATGAGAGTGAGTAAATGATGACAAAATTTTCATTTTTGGATGAACTATCCCTTTTATTCTCCACGGAAGCACACAACCAACGGCACTAGGGATGTGATGAAACACATAGGGCCCGTCCCAATACCTCCCCTTCCCCTACACTTTTGCCATAACCCTCACTTTTCCGCATGCACGTGTAGGGGTAGGGCGTCCCATTACTTTAGGGAGCCAGATGGAGTGCTATTTTCCCCCTAGAATCAACCCTCAAAATGTAGTCAGGACCGGTGCATGCTTAAAACTAAGTGGGAGATAAAACTACCCAGGATACCTTGCGAGCCCAGCAAGCTTGTCAAACAACTATATTTTCAGAAATAAGCACATAAAAAAATCTGGAAATTGTAGGAATATGTTAGTTTTAACACAAGTTTTTTTGCGTTTGTGAAGTTTTGAACACTAATGTTAGAAAATATTTCACTTAGCTATCTGACGATGTCATCTGGCTGCTTCGAGGGAGTCTGCCCATCATATATACATCTGATCTGGGAAGTTTTGTCAATATTCAGGATGTGTGTTCGTATAACCCGGGCTTATCGAGAGTTCAATCATATGAATAATAATGCTGTGCACGTAGGTGAGCACGTTCGCTACGCTACTTTCCATATAGTGTTATCCCATTTCATAGGGAAAGATCTGACCCCCACTTCCCTTGTTTAGGGAACTATACTGTCGAGGGAACTCAAAACCAAATGGTGGATTTAAGGGGGTAGAAATGGGACGGGGCCATACACAAGATTGGGTTCACGAGAACAAGATTATTTTTTTCCACTTTTTAACAAATCCTCAATTATAAAATAAATGAATTGGCAACTGAAATCACATTACTTTGAAATGTTTAGACTAATCCAGGACTGTCCCTAACAATTATTTTGCTAATTGATAAATAAATAGACTCAAGTGAGCAATAACTTTTAAAATGACATAAAAATGATGATGCAATAATATTTTGTTCAAATAAAGTATCAAAACAAGTAAACACATTACAGTAAATAGCCAACACTATGTATTATAACAAATGCCTGCAGGGGGCGCTAACGGACCAGATAATGTTAC
Source organism: Paramisgurnus dabryanus (assembly GCF_030506205.2). NCBI lineage: Eukaryota > Metazoa > Chordata > Actinopteri > Cypriniformes > Cobitidae > Paramisgurnus > Paramisgurnus dabryanus. Next base: position 34,906,122 of record NC_133349.1, on the reverse strand, counting down.
TTTTACTTTAGATGCTTACTTTTAGCCAAACAACGTTTAAATCCATTTAAATCTTTAATATTTGTCCAATTCTTTACAATAGAAATGATACAACCACTGTTATTCTTGAGCAAGAACATGCAGAGATAAAATCATGTACACTTAGAGTGAGGGTTTAATCTGATAAAACGCTTCACATCTGACAGTGATAAACAGACAATAACAACGCGTCTCAGAAGAATATTATTGGAAACCCAAACAAAAAAGCACATTCAGTAACTCAGTAACTCTATGCCGATATTAGGACAGTGGCCGTTTCTCAAACGGAAAGCTGCAGCCTTCGAAGGTCACTTATGCTGGCTGCTTTATTTCAGTTAAAGGCAGGGTGCGTCATTTTTGAAAAACACTTTGAAAAAGGGAATAGGGCCAACTACCAAATCACACTTGTAGCCAATCAGCAGTAAGGGGCGTGTCTACTAACTGACACTGTTGCCTGGCTTGGGGCGGGTCTATCAAAAGAAGGTCCAGATTCTATTTGAGTAGTGGCGTGTTTGTTTAGATGATTTTAAATGTCAACACTGGCACCTAAACCGCACTGTTCACATGTATCTTCATTATAGTGGAGAGAAATTCAATAAGTTGAATGTGGTGCAAAGCATACCAAAGGCAACACTGATCACCTGAACGGTGACTTCACAAAAACTATAGTTTACAACAAAAAAAAACCATCAATGAGGCTGTTTACACTTGGCATTAACATGCGTTCTCGTCGATCGGATCACAACAGTGGACGACATTAATGCCAGGTGTAAACGGCAGGGTTTCCCGCAGCATATTTCAGTTAAGGTGGCCCGCCTAAGCTTGGAAACCCTACCACCTTAACTAGCTCGTCAAAAAAAAAAAATAATAATTCGCTGCACAGAAGGCCGTCAAGGGCATCTTCGAGAATAGCGCGTATGCGCATCACACCGCATGCGGGGACGCACGCCACACGGCTGAAATGAGAAAGACATGGTCCGGACCGTCACTGTCTGGAAGATAACTAGCCAGTTGATAAAACATCTCGGAGAATAGCGCAGACACGCTTCACAACGCGAGCGTGCACGCGCACCACACGGCCGAAACGAGATAAAACGTGGTCCGTCATGTCTGGAGGATAGCCAGTTGATAAAGCGTGTGTGCGTGAGAACTGTAAGTGGACTTATGTTTTTTTTTTTTTTTAAGCCAGCCTGTTATTGTATTAGTCTATAGTTCTTCTAATTTTAAAGTAAGTTATCTGGTGAATTTGTTGTTTGAGCAATCTGCTAGGGTTTCATGTGCCTGTTGATTAGATATAATTGTTGAGCGCTCTTGCTCACTTTATTTATGTGCATTATTTACATGCTACAGTAGTTACACTCCTTTAAGATAATGTAATTAATAGTGGGAAATAATCAGTTTTCAAAATTTTTGCGCTATCTATCATCGTTCTACAACATCTGCTTTAGTTTGTGTTTATTAACCCTTTAGTTTCACTTCATCACGCAGCTATTCCCATTAGAGGTATCACTTAAAATCATTTAAATTCATTAATAATCTAGTATGTGTTAATTTTTTGTCATAGTTTCTTCAAAATTAAGTTTTATTTGAGTGCTTTAAAAATAAATATTTTATTTATTTTATTTTATTAAAATATTAAAATTTTCATCATGAAGCATACGCCCTGCCCCTTTGATTGCCACGCCCTTGACCCCGCCCACCCGCCCAACCCTACCACCTTAACTAACAAATTTTCTGTGGGAAACCCTGAACGGTGTTCAAAACGTTTTGAGCTCGTCCACTTTCAAGCACTTTCAACCACATTCAGAGGTAGTCGAAAACCCTTTCGATTGGATTGCTTTTGTAGTGTAAACGCACATGTGGTTGAATGTGTTTGAACAACGTCAGCTGATCTCGACGTAGTTTAATTTTGCAAGCGTGTGAAATTTGCACAATCTTATTTCATCAATTGCACTGAAATATCAGAGAAAGCGCTAACATATACATGTACAAAACACTGTGCAGCATGTTAACTTACAACACAAGCAGTGGACTCTGACATAATATTAGTTCGCGTCCATATAAACTCATAATTACAACCGCTCACGTTTAAATGACAGCAGAGAGACTCGCCCACAGTTTCCACAGACCACCCCCTCACAGTCGCGGTCAAAAGTGGACAAAAAAGAGACAGATTTAAATACCAGGTGTAAACGTAATGTGTCTCTCTTGTGATCCGATCTTGTGACCCGATCGATGAAAACACATCTTAATACAAAATGTAAACAGCCTCAATAATGCCACAAAGAGAGTAAAACTCTAAGATATTTTATTAGCAACTGTTTATATGTCCCATCAGTTGTTATTCTTTGACCAAAATTAAATCATTCAAAATGTTTAGGAGCAAGGGCTTATGGGTATTCCTCATAGCATTCTGAACTGATACGTTTTTTAAATTTAAGTTTATAGTTTTTGTAAGTTAATAAGTTAGATAAACAAAGATAGTTAAGTTATGGATCCAAAGTGCAAAATTTAAGTCATGATTGCTTGACTTTTTGAGTACAAACAGCATTAGGGCTTTTTAACACAGATATCTTTTTCAACATATTTTGCATTTTAGAAGGTTTCTTAATGCACATTACTATTTAAAAGTTTAGGGTCACTTACTCATTCATTATTTAAGTAAGCAATAAAGTATTCAAGGCTGCGCTATAGCGTAAATAAGTCACGGCTGAAGGGTGTTGTTAGGCTTGACACGATCAGAGTCAATACAGCTGTGATTTATTCACAATAAAGCACAGCTCAGAGTAACTTATAGCTTTTATAAAGCAAATACCACATAAAACAAATATTAAAGCAAAACAATATGTATCATTATCAACTATGTTTACGTTGTTTGCTTATCGCAAATAAAACAGCTATTGACCAATCAGAATCAAGGGTGGAAATAAAGGTTTCATAAAATTACAGTAAAATAACAGTAAACCAGTAAAAAAACAGAGTTTCCCTAGAATTAGCAAAAATGTACTTTTGGCATTTTATCAACCAGCTACTCAAGGTCACAAGAGCTCTTTGTAGTTATATTCGTAGCCTGACGCATCAGTTTTCAAATATACTTCTGCATCGTCATCCTTGTTGTTGTCGTGCAATTACACATGCAGACCACTAGTAGGCAGTATACACGAGTCTAACCCACAACAGCAATGCAATGCCAAAGAAAAAGCAGCTTGGCCAGTAAACCCACAAACGAAGAAGCAGCAGCAGCTTGCTGTGTATTTGAGAAGACCAGCAGTGATGGAGGTAAATAGACAGTGACTTTTGTTGCAGTTTGAGTTAAATCAGTCCTCAACTTGGCTTATCTTTGCTCTGAACATTGCAAGGGGAAAAGCCTATAAAGAAAGGCAATGACCGGAGGGGTTGTAGTTTACCAATCACAGCACTTGCGGTCCATGTAAAACGACCGCATCGTTAAAGATGCCATAGAATAAAAAACTGTATTTACCTAGGCATAGATGATAATAAGAGCTCTTTACATGCTAATGACATATTGTAAGCCTCAAACGTTTGTTTCCTCATTTTTATGTAAAACTTGTGCATGCAAAGGCTGATGGAAAACAGGCCAATCTCAACATAACACAAGATGTACGCCCCAATATTAAATTAAGTATAAAGATGTTAAAATGTTTACTAATGTGAGCTACTGACATGAGCCTCAAAGTAGAGCAATCAGAGCAGAGCTCATCATTATTATTCATGACCCTTCCAAATAAGGCAAAACAGACCATTTCATTCAAAGGACAAATCCTAGGGTTGTAAATAGAGATTTCTAGATCATTTTTGCCCTTAATAAAGTTACATACCTTCTATGATATATCAAAGAACAATTTAACAGATTATTTCAATGCATTAAAAAATCAAAATCAAATCACTTTAATTGTCACATCACCAACAGCAGCAGCAGCCCTGTGGTGAGTGAAATTCTTAGGAGCGTGCCCGAACAGTGCAGTTACAGATAAACACGCTTTGGCACCTTTTAAATTGGCAAAATTATAGTTTTCTCCACATAAACAATTTTAAACATTCAGACCTACACCTTTAGGTTTTCAAGATAATGAAAAACAAGTCAAAGTGACCCTAACATTGAATGTAAATAAGTGAAACAAGAAATGTGGTTTGGTTCAGTTCAGCAAATGGGTGGCTTTGCATCAGACACAGGCAATGCTAACTTAATACAAAGGACAATATTTCACATGCACATGTTTCTCTTACCTGCTGCTGACTCTGCTCCTCCAGGTTCAGCTTTACCTCCAGGGACTGTCGGGTCTCTAGAAAGGCTTTACGGTGTTTGCGGTCGGCCATGTAATACGACATGATGCCCACTGTGATGGCACACGAGTATATTACAATGTTGGCCAGCAACTGCAAAAAAAGCACAGCATTATCATAACATGCCGAAAACTGTGCACACAAGACTTTAGTTTCTTAACAGTTAAGCACTTATAAACGTATTAATGTAATGCAAGAATCTCATCTCATCTTTATTACTATGAGGTGAAAAATATTTAAAAAGTAGGTAATATTTGTTGTTCTACTTTTAATTTAAGCTGATACTGATCATGAATATAATCAATTGAATCAAAAAAATTCCATAAAATATGACCTGAACATGTTTTTGAAAGGTTACGTCAGAGACAATTTATCACAGAATGTGAAATATTGCAAAACAGCAATCCTTGCTCTGCAAAAATATCCTAATAAACAGTTTTGAGTGTTTTGTTTCTTGAGGCTGCAGTGTTCACCAAAAACAGTCCTGCTGAGTATACAGACTTAAGCATTTTTGCCTGACACCCACCTGCCAGGCCATTTCAGCACACCTTATAACATCTACATCTTATTTCTGCATTCCCAAAAACAAACACCAGTCTGTCACACTGTGCTTCTTCTACTTATGATGTATTCGGTAAATCTCATGAAAACTTTTCCAGTTTTCCTTTTAAAGGGGGGGTTTAATGGTATTTCAAGCATTCTGACTTATTAACACAGTTATAGAGTTGTTTCCTCATGCTAAATGTAGGCAAAGTGTCAAAAATGCAGTTGGGCGTGTTTCAGAGTATTTCTGTGCCGAATGCACTTCGCCAGGGTTCGTACAAGTTTCGGCTAATTTTTTTCGATTACGGTTCTAACTGACGTTTCAGGGGTTTTCGATACGTATCACTTCTTTATATGGGCTTCCGCCGGAAAACTTCCCCCGGAAAACCCCGCCCAGCCGTCAGTCAGCAGGAGACGCTAGAGCTTGCTAACAGCTTATCACGCCACTCAGCTTTGTTTAATTTCAAAAGTCAACAATGGCACAACAAGAAGTGTGTTTTTGGATGTAAGGAGAAGACATCCAGCCTTATGGAAACAATGGATATAGTTTATTATCCGGATTAGCAGCGGAGTTTTGCGTGTGTGTGTTTGATGCGGTGGATTTTCATGACGAGTTACACGCAGTAAGTAAGACTTCTGTATTATGTTGGAAATAGGCGCGTGTATATTATATAAATGACACGAACATGTAGTGAATCATAAGTTAAAACAGTGTTGTATAGTGTTGCATGACTCGTACTCGCTCCTCCCGTGTTATAACTCCTCCTTCTTCATTTTTTCGTACGTTATCGGAAAGATTCGGTAAAGCTAATCTTTCTTTTATAAATCTGATTAAACTAAAGACTCTTCAGAGATATAAAGGATGTCATACTACTCCATAGGTACTCCAGATTAATATCAGAAATGCAGAAACAGCGTGTGTTACGTGAGCTTTAAAATCAAAATATCACATTTTGCATAAAGAATATAAAAAAAAACATTCAATAAAACATAAGCATTTTTGGCAAATGTAACATTAAAAGTATAGCAGAAGATTTTCACAAATTTTTTTAAAGAACCGCACCTTCACTTTAAAAAAAAGCACATGCGCAAAACCCTACCTCCTCCAGAGAGGGAACGCCTATTAAACGCATGCACGAGAGAGAGAGCATGCACAAGCCTAGTTCTTCTCTTCGCTCTGTTTACAAGTTGCTGTCAGCATGTTTACCGTGTCTGTGCGGTTCGTGACTTGTGCCAGGGCTAGCATCGCTAATCATAGCTTACATCAACTTTTACTAGCAGTGATTTTAGATGGATTTCTCCAAAAAGCATGCCAAACTTTACCTGTCGAGTAGAAACTTTGCATGGAAAGCCCAACCTGTGTGAAATATTCTCCCAAAAACACTCTGGTCTTGTTACTTTCTTCAAGGCCTTTCTCTTCTTGTCATTCAATTCGTAGACACTTTTTCACTTGCGACCCTCAGACATTTTGAAAAAACACGGTGAGAACGCGATCTTCAATGAATGGCTGAAACCGTAGACCACCACACATATATACCTGAAAGTGCGCATGTGCAGAAAGCGAACGTAGGGACGAGCACGTACGACGGCCTTACGTCAACATATCATCAGAATGATTGACAAATGGGATGACCAATAGTCTAGATGATTCACCGGGAAAAAGAAAATCTTCCGCTATACCTTTAAGCACAAACACTACTTTAATCTAGGGCTGCACGATTCGGAGAAAAAATCTAATTGCGATTTTTCTGATGAAAATTGCGATTCGCGATTTAAAGTGCGATTCATTAGTATATAATAAAAGAGCTACATCCAGGCTTGTTGTGGTGGTTTTAATAGCACCAAAGAAAGATGCTGTGCTACTGTTTATTTAAAACCTCTTAAACATTGTACCAAGTTGTCTGCAGGACTTTGCTCTTCTGCAGACAAACTTTTTTTTTATCTAAGAACATTAAAATACAATTTAACAAAAATTTATTGAAAGTTTTATTTAAAATAACATATAGGCCAATGTATTTTGGCTGTCACTACAACAATGCTTCTGACAAGCAAATGTTTAGTTTTTTCTTTTAATCATAAGACTATACTCGTCTTGTTTTACTTTTCAGGCATCTGTAATAAATGTAAATATATTAGTTATTAGAATCTATGATTTAACATAAGCAAAAAATACAAATAAAACACTGCACAGTCCTCACTGTACGATTTTAAATGTGGAGCTGCAGAAGCTTGTACAGTTAAGATTAAGGAGTGATTTTAATTTTTGGTGTGTAATAAACATTTCTGACACAGAAAGCACCAGGTTACTGTCTGTCACTTTAAGACACAAGACAGCTTTAAAACTGCTCTGCTTCAATATACTGATAAACATCCAGCTGTTTATGTTCACTTAGACAAGAAAGAAAACTTAAGTTTAGTGATCACGCGTGTGCTGACTGCTCTCTGTGTGCGCGCTTCATGAACCCTCGTGCCTGTAAATATTCAAAGTGGTGCAGATGTGCGGGTGCAAGAAAGTATAATGTACCTCTTTCGTCTGCTGTGTTCCGGGCTATAAACCTGCTTATAGTCTGATGAGGCGCTTGTCATTGTTTGCGATGCATGACGAGAAACGGACGTATATACCTTTCTTTAAGTCCAACATTACACAAAAGGGAAATGTTTTCGCGCATTTCTGTCCTTTCATTTGCCGGTTAATGAGTTATAATGGGTTTTTAAAATGACTGAATCCAAAACCTGCCAACTTCATGACATTCCGCGTTGTGCAGTTAATTCCATTAGTATGCATTTCGCGATTCTGTTGGTGTTTTCCGCATCGCGGAAATCATATGGCCGTACACTTTGTTGAGGAGTTGAACTGCTGCTCGCTCATGTTTTCCTAATGGTGTTATCTGACGTGTAGTCAGCACCTCAGTGTTAATGCACTCTATTGGTTTAAACTGCATCAAACGTAAAATGTGCATGAAGCGCACTGTCAAAAACTGCGTACTAGATGATTGTTATATTTGATAGTTTTGAATCGAAAAAATCGCAGCTCTTGCGATTCGAAAATCGCACCCATTCACATCGCGATTTCGGTTCAAAAACGATTAATCGTGCAGCCCTACTTTAATCCATTTTACAATAAAAATAATATTGTGCACAGGCACTAAAAATCAGTGCTGTGGTTGGATAGTGCAGATTAAGGGGTGTTATTATCCCCTTCTGACATCACAAGGGGGCCAAATTTCCACATTTTCTAGGTTGATAGAAGCACTAAGGGCCCAATTATACCACTTAAACATGGAAAAAGTCAAATTTTCATGATATTTCCCCTTTAAAGTGTATAAGTTATTACAATTGCTCATTGGCTGAAGCACTTGGCTTCACTATAAAAGTACCAATGTACAGTACTAGTCCCTGTACCGTACAGTATGTTCTTAGTATGTTATATTCTTTATCAATTCTCTATGTGTTTGACGTTGAAAAGAGTCTGTACATTAGATAACTTTCATCAACACCAATTGCACTTTTATCAAAATGCTCAGGAGAATCTCTTTATTTTTTAGGGAAATTAAAAGATTAAACTTACTGAGAAGATTCAGACACATAAAAAACATCTCAATCAGTGGATCTCAACTGGCATTTCGTACATTTGTTCTGACTGGGTCATAGACTGCAGGGAAGAAACAATCCTTAATACAAATTATAAAATGTTTGGTTAATGTTTTTGTTTTTAACTTTTGTAAGATGTTGTACAGTGTTAGGTCGCCACAACACATGGTACACATATCTGGCTCATAAACCTAAACCAGTTGAGAACCACTGTTTATATGACCCAAGCTATCCATGTTCCTCAGAAGCTCAACTGTATCTAAAGACCCATCTTTATTCCTTCAAACTGCTGTTGTCTCCATGTAGATATAACTGCAGACCGAAACTCTCCAAATGTGTCCGTGGTCTCCAAAAGTGGGCGGTACATATAAAAAGGGGCAGATAGGGTATGTATGGGTTAAGCGTGTCTTATCTATGATTCAATGGTGGAATGCCACACCCCTTATAGAGCTCCCACCCTCTTTCAGACTGTCCACATGTGGAGATCTCCAGGCTGCAGTTACACCTTTCTTTTGCTCCTTTACGACATTTATCTCACCTGTCTTCCGAGGGCCGCCCCCTGAATGTCTTCTTGCTGCTGCTGGGCGATAGTGACGCCCAGCACCAGGGTGTGCACCCCACAGGAAACGGCCGTGATGAGCACTATAGGAGTTAGCCGAAGCGGCAGCGTCAAAAAGAAGGAAAAGCTAAAAAAGGCCTGCCAGCCTACAGTGTCACTGGGCTGGTGGAAGCGGGCAAAGTTCAATCCTAGATAACAAAAGATCTGGGCCGCTATGAGCACCCAAAGGGCATAGGGCAGCAGCCGGCGTGACACGCGGTCTGGGAGCAGGCCGTACCGGCACAGCACGTAGAGTAGGATGTCTGCGGCCAGTCCCACCGACGCCACGGCCACAGATGCCAGCTTGTCGCTGGTATAAACCACAGTGCACATCACAATGACGTAGCAGTCGAAAAGGGCTGCAAAAACCACCAGCACGAGCAAGGTCTCGTGCCTCTGCCGGCGGAAATAGGTCTGATAGAGGTTCTCCAGAGAGTCAGGTGCAAAGGTCAGGCGCATGAACCGCGGCAGACACAGGCAGCAGCCGGAACTGCGCACGGTCACCTCGTGGGTGCGTCCGACAGCCTGACCAGGGTCAGAGGGCAGTGTGACCGAACAGTCCGCCGAATATTCTGCCGAATACTCCGGCTCAGAAAAGGCCCGGTTCCGAGGCATTGTCGAGGTTTGATTGTAACGTATAATAAACTATTTTTTGCAGGTTTTTGTACTCTTTAACACAACAGACATTCAAAAAACATTGTGCTTAGTCGCTCGGACGTCTTTAAAACGTGTCCACCGATGTCCAAACCTGAGATGTACGTCGAGCAGATCTAAAGTTGACGCGTGATTGTCATGCACTGCATGTTCAGATGTTGAAGCAGATCTTGTATGCATGTTTACTCTGTTTTACTCATTGGCACCTAACAGCACCTCATGTGTCCTCTACAGACACTTTGGCACTTGGGGATCTTAAACAACTGACCATGTTTTGCCTGCACAAACAAGTCTCAGCAAGCAAATAAATATGAATAATAGTTAAAAAGAAAAGTGTAAAGAAGCTGTTTACACGTTTATCCGCCTCTCTTTATTCAATCCAGGATCCAGTCTGGGTGTCCACCAGCGCTCACTCTGGGTTTCCATGGTGAATCTTTGGATAGATGAAGAACATCAGGACTCAGGAAGGAAGCAATACGACCATTTTCCTGCCCAGATCAACATGACACGCTGTGACAAATCAAATAAAAGCCAAAAGAAGGTTTAAATCGAGAATTTAGACGTGATCGTGATCAGAGGCCTGATACACTCTGTTATTATTATGCATTTCTCGTCCTGTGCATTATGTGTGCGTACAGGATTCAGGCAGTAAAAACATGTTGCGCGCTCACGCCGTGTGAAATATGGAAATTAATATCATAATACACCGCTGCAGTCTTGCGTTATTGTTAAAAAATGTATTCATCCTGATGAATTCACTGACGATTCCACAAAATCGCAACTAGACACGCGAAACAGGATTGTGTCAAAGGTTCAGGGATGAAGACGTGGATATCTCTCCAAACTGTCCGTTTCTTATGGAAATGCAGCGCTGTCTTTATCATACTGTACCCATTACCGAGCCATATAACATTTTACAGCCATTAAAGCTCCAACCCCGAATCCTTTACAGATGTAGAGTGCGACAAAGATAAACCTTGGATGCGGAGGACAAAAATCCTCCGTAAAACGCATAAACAATCCTCTGGCTGGTTTATTCGAAGGCTTTCTCCACCAAAAGTCGTCGGTAACGGCGCGACAGTCCGTTTCATAGATTAAAACAAGTCAGTAATGACACAACCTTCAGTTTTGCACACAAGATTTTGCTGTGTAGACCAGAGTCGTCCTCACTTTCTAAATGTACGAACGGCGATGTCCGATTCGCAAATGAACTGAATTGCGAGTCGGCTCTAATAAATGATTCGTTCGAACCGATTCTGAAACTTGGGCGAAACTCCAAGGTGGGAACAGTATAAAATGTTACGCTGCCAATTAAAAGTAATCGAAAACGTAGAGAAAAGGAAGCAAAGTATGCATTTTGTGGCACTTTGGGACCTCTTGCAAAACCGTTAGGCGATGACCCTTGGATTCAGTTAATGAATCAATTACATGAAACAAAACGTCCGAGCGAACCGACTTCGTAAATGAATCGGACGACTTCGCTACAAGCGAAAATGGTCAGCCATGGCAAACGGTTTGTCTCATTAAAATGAATTTGTTCAAGCTGACGTTGCTTGGTAAGCGTTCAGTTACGCGAATAAATGTAATATTCATGAACATATGTGTGCTATCATTATAACAAATAAATAATTCGCGTTTATCTATTTTCACACCCCTCCCACGGTTTGTGAAGCAAGGACAGGGCCATCCTATGTCAACAGCTAATATGTATTCTGTTTTTGCAATCTCTCTCTCTCTCTCTCTCTCTCTCTCTCTCTCTCTCTCTCTCTCTCTCTCTCTCTCTCTCTCTCTCTGCATGGCCTGACACCACCCCAGGGTAATATTGATTATTCCACTGAAACCCTGTATTGAACAAGTTATCAATAGTCAGAGAGCTGACCTCTATAAAGTATAGGACCCATCAACATCCCATCATCATGCCAAACAGATCACATCACTATTCAGCCATGAAAGTGACATATCCTTGCCATGGCACTGTTATCACCAACCAGACTTTATCAGTAAAGAGCACAGGTCATTTCTACCAAAACGCTGCTACAACTGACTGCACTGTGCACCTAAACACTGCTAGTTGAAATGAATAGATATATTCCCAGGCTCTCGTTGCTAAGTGCACAAAAAGAACTGTAGTCAAGAGAGGGAGCATGGTAATTATTAAATTCGCTCAGCCTCAGAGGACCATGGGTGAACAATTATGGAGTACTTCATTATACATGTGGACGTTTGGGACTTTAAAGCTACAGGGACAGAGTTTAAAAACGGGCATTTTAACAACCAGAGGCATACACTACTTGAGTATTTTAAGTAAATTTTCCAAGCATCTGTGCTTTATCAGAGGGTTTGTCTTGGGATAAAATTTACTTTACTTTACTAAAAAAATTTTCACTATATTCTAAAGCATAGAATCATACTGTGTATTCCTTTTATATTGCATATGAAAATTGATTAAATACCCAATTACATAAAAATTGTATACTTTTACTTTTCTTGAGTAAAAGTACAAAAGTACTTTTTACTTAAGTAAAAGTAAAAATGTACTAGATATTTAATGTACTTAAATATTAAATAAAAACAAAAAACTTGAAATTATGAAATGTAGTGGAGTAAAAATTATGATAATATGCTTTGTAATGTATGTTTTCCAAAGAAAAACACTGATAAAATATGAATACTTAAAAAATTTACTTTTATGTAAGTAAAAATACTTATAGTGTCTGTTAACAACACCTTGTCTAGCAATTTTTTCTTCTGTTCCATATATACAGCAGAGATATTAGTTAAATTTAAAAAAAAAAAAAAACTTTGTTATGGCCTTTTGTAATGTTATCAATGCCAATATGTTTAATATTCAAGAATAAAAAGGAAAAACAACTATTATAAAAGTTATTTTGGAAGGATAAAAGGAAATACATTTTTTTCCGTTTTGATTTCTTGAAGCTTGATACACCATGTTATGTCACTGTAACTTTAGTCTGGAAAATACAATACAAGAAAGCAAGATATATTTAAAAACCAGAGAATGAAAAAGTCACCCAGAAAGGCAACTTTGTATTAAAGCGTCTTGTTACATTTGATGAATTATTGGTGGTCCTGTCTCTATTTCAAGTCTTGATAAAATCAAAGAAAAAAGTTCCTGGGAAATTCCTGTTATTCAGGCATAGTGTTATATCCCAATTCTTTTGGAGATTAACCCTTAAACAGGCAACGTGCACCACGGGATAAGCTCTGTTCAGTGTCTTGTTTGGGGCATAAAAAAGATTTTTCAATCAAATCCTTCTATTAGTTATCAAACCTTGGTCTGTCGTGAATATGTGGGTAACATTATTTGCTTCAAGTTTTTTTTTTATCGATTGGTCAGCCTGACCTAAATCCAAAATGGACACCAGTTTTGCAGGACAGTCAGATTTTGTGGTAAATGAATATTAATCTTACTTTTCTTCTTTAAAAAAATATTAATACTGCTAATATTAATTGTGAACATGGTGCTGAAGAAGAAAATTTGGTTATATGTTGTTCGTATTGTTATTTAGCACATTTTGAAATATATGTATCCCCTGAGATACATTGCCTGATTAGGGTATAAAAAAGGGATTAACCACAATATTGACTGTCTTTGTATTTTGAGTTGAAAAATGTAATAAATGATCAGATTTGCAGGTTAAACTTATATTCACATATTTAGGTGACTGCATCTTAGCATTTTAACTGGATATTTTCTTTTGCGGCTTCACAACAGCTAATTTTATAAATAATTTACCAAACTATTATCTATTTTTTTTGCAGGTAGAGGAGAAAAAGCACCAATGAAGCCAATGAAGACATTCAAGAACTGCTTATTCTTAGTTAGGCCTATTTAGTTGGGTAGCATTGTTACTAGTAGCCTAAATCTGTTGTTTACACTGTTAAAATGGATGAAAAAATATGTATGGCATGTTTTAGAGCAAGAGAGGAAGTTAGAATCACATAATTTTTGCTGCAAATAAAAAATAAATATTGATGATTTAGTCCTTTTTTATACCTTAATAGGGCAATATATCCTGGGAGATACAACTCATAAAATCCTGAATATATCAAATATTTTAATAATTCCAATGAATATCTTTTACATAAGTCCAGATGATACAAAAAATGTCATGAAATGATTTTTTGCTCATCGTTTTCCAGATGATCTTGACTGTTTAAGGGTTAAATGTCTGATGCTGTTAGACGCACCTGATTATAAACACAAAAACCTGTTAAATGTTCATTATGAGGTGGTTTTAAACATGTATTGTCCAAAGCATATATACATATGACAAACTCAATCGCAAAATCAATTGTATAAAAATACGTGATGCAGAAATTAATCGCTGGCTTGTAAAGCACTGTTTTTGTAATGTTCATTATATAAATAATCTTTTTTAACCTATTAGTTGTGTGGACCACCAATATAACTGATTAAAAAATACAAAATTTAGGCTACCTTATAATGTTTTGTTAAAATAAATCTGGAACATGTTTATACACCGACCAGTGTTCCTTAAAATATTTATCATTTATTTTAATAGTATCATTACATTTATTAGTTTAAGTTTAATTATTCAAAATATGTATTACTTAAACAGCCCAGCAACCATTTCTGTGGCTCAATCGAGTTTATTTAACACACATAATTTTTATAGCGTTTTTACTAGATTTATTACGATTACGTGCAGACGCTCAAGCGAACGTGTGACGCATGCACGTAGGATATGACGCTCTGCTGACGTGTAGCTAGGGAAACAGAGGAAGTGAATGGCTTTTTGACTAATGTTGTAAGTAATTCAGTGTGCGAAAGCAGTGGCATGTACACTGAATACAGGAATAAGTGCGGCGAGAGACTAAAGTGCGTCTTCACACACACACACAGGTGCAGTGACTTACATCGACACCGATGATTTTGGTTAGATTTGCTGTTCACCGGCTTCAGGATCGAGAGGGTAGACAGCTAACGTTACAAAGACCATAATGATGTATCAGTGCTGTTAATCTTATATCTTGTTGTCTATGACATAGTCAGTCATGTATCTATTATGTTGAATATGCATGTCTAATAAACGGGGATGTATGACAGACATATTAATGTGAAAAGGTGAAGTAGCAGATGGATTATCGATGTGTCAGAGAGACTTCCGATAGTTGTTTACCAGTAGTGGTTTATGAAGTCTTGTTGTCATACGTTTCTGTGGTCATAATTATTCCTGTTATATAGTAAAAACGAGTATGTGCTGGATTTATGAAAGCATTTTAGTAGTAATATAATATGAGCTATATTCTTATTAACTGGAGTAAGCTCTCTAGAGTGATGATGTTTCTGTAGAAGCCAAGTCACTTCATTTGCATAAACCGTCCAATATTGTAGGCTACTGTATATATACTATATATTGTAAACTAAATATTTGTATTTTAATTATTCAATATTCTGCATAAGCACATGTGCGTTAATGTGCATTAAAATAGGTTCCTTTTTATTATTGACTTATAAGGCAACTTTAGTCTTTAGATTTTAGTAGGGCTGTCAAAAGATTAATCACGATTAATCACATACAAAATAAAGGTTTGTTTTTGTATGCGATTAATTGCGGTTAATCTTTTGATAGCCGCTAAGGTAAATTGTACTGAATTAAAGTGCATAATCGTGGGATTTTAGTTTATCCCCAATAAAAGTAAGATATGGACATATTTATGCATTCTTCTACTTCATTGTGTAGTAAAGCCAGTGCAGTTTGCGTGTTCACTTTAACTTTTTTCCACGTTTTATTGCAAATCCAAGTTTTTAGTGATGCCTAGAAGCTTTGGTTCATGGTTATAGAGCTCTTTATATGTAAATAGGAAAAAGTTTCCAAAAGCAAAAGTGGATATTCCGTTTTAATCTTTAAACTCTAAACTGATGTTTGTGCTGTTGTTTCCCCACCAAAAACCAGCGCACTGTCTTGAGGTTAATGCCATTAATAAACTAGCTAGTTCAGGTGTATTATTTAGAAGAAATATGTAGAGAAAAAAACAAGAATGACTTTAAATATTACATCTTACTAGGTTTCCAGTTTTTATTTTTATTAGTAGTAGCCTTTGTGGACATCACAAAAAAATGGTAGAGTCTTTTTATCCATGTGGTGAAATGCAGTTGTGGAATTGTGCATAACAAGCAGTGTTTTACTTTCAATCCAGAGTCCAGAGATCAGAAATAAATCATGGGTAAACGAAGAGCGCCGGAGCTGTACAGAGCACCCTTCCCACTGTATACTGTTAAAATCCATCCCAAGACTGGGATGATCATAACTGCTGGAGGAGGCGGAGCGTCAAAAACTGGGATCAAAAATGGAGTGGTACGTGAACCAAATTTCTTTTGTGTGTGTGTGTGGGGGGGGTTAAAGCTATTTCATGCATTCTGACTTATTAACACTGTTTAAGAGTCGAATTCCTCATGCTAAACATAGACTTAGTGTCAAAAAAGCAGTTGGACGTATGGAAGTTGAGTATTTCTGTGCCGAATTTACTTCACCAGGGTTAATACAAGTTTTTTTGAACATGAAATAATGAATGTGATATGGCTCAGCTTGTCCGTGAACTACGGTTCTGTGTAGTAAATGTCGCTCCAACTAAAAGGAAGTGATGCCGATTTACTACTTATCACGGAAACGGCTTTACTGATGAGATACGCATGATAATCCCATCCCTAATGTGCTCTTTAACCTGAATAGGGCTCGAACACACCAACCAAAAGCTGACACGAAATCAACTTGTGTTTCAACACAATGTGTTTTTGTTTGTACGGGAAATTTAAGCTTGTTCAGATTCCCAATGAACCCAGCATTATGGAAACAATAAATGTAGTTTGTTTATCTGGGGTAGCAGTGGAGTTGTGCATGCGTGTTTGTTCAAAGCTGGATTTCGTTGAAATGGGGCAGTCCCAACCGGGTCACGAGTTGCAGACGTTTTGTTGGGAATCGGCATGAAAGTCTATATAATGTAAACAACACAAACATCTAGTGAATCATAAGGGATCCAAAGATATCCAGAGAAAGTGGGATAATGCTTTGTGTGTGTTGCTTGCTTGTGACTCACAACCCCGCGGGAAGCCTCAAGGATCTCGTGTTTTTCCAGAAACTATCGGTAGAGATGATCTGTCTTTTATAAATCTGATAAACTAAAGACTCTTCGGAAATATGAAGGATTTAATCGTACTTTATAGGTACTAAAGACATGAAATAAGCAAAAACCGCGTGTGTTGTTCTTTCTTTAAAAGAATGGTTCACCTAAAAATGTAAATTCTCTCATAGTTTAATCACTTGGATTGAGAAAGATTTCAGAAAATTGAGAAGAGTCATTTCTTTACCAAACATTAGCAACTAAGGTTTCTCTTGCATTAAAATACTGTGCAGTGATAGTTTACTGCGTCATCTTGAGAGTATTTATTTGACTACAAAGTGCTAGAATCAAGTCCATAAAGACTTTTAAACCTATTTGTCTGATATTCAGTTTGTCAGTAGGAAAAAAGGACTTTTTTGTCTAGTTTTCAATACAAATATCTAAAAATTCTTAAATTAAGATGTATTTGATGAGCAAAATGACCTTAGAAAAGAAGTCTAGTTTTTAGATAAAAATATACAGTTTAAATGAATTTGTGCTTAAAACAAGCAAAAATGTTGTTCAAAAAATTTTAATCTTTTATTTCTTACCGTACTGGCAGATTTTTTGCTTGTTTTAAGCACACTTTAAAATTGTATATTTTTTTGTTTTTGTATACTTATTTTCTTAGGTCATTTTGCTCATCAAGAAAATGCATCTTCATTTAACAATTTATATTTTTTACTTAAACACGAAGTAAAAAAAACATTTTTGTTGCATTACAATAATTGTGTGAGTGTCCTGTTGAGTTATTTTTTCTTTTGAAACTAAAGTTTAGGTGTGATATATTGATGATGTTTAACACTGACTAGTTGCAGGTGGATATTTGAGTTCTCAGTATGTTTGACCAGGATGTATAACCAGGACATTTGCATTTGCAAGTTTATTTGGTCAACATTCAGAAGTACATATAAACAAATAACGTCATTTAAACTTTTGTTCATACTGTGCAGACTAAAGGAAATCATATTTATACGTTCAACCATTAGATTTATTCCCATTAAAATAGCAATATTACACAAGCGATTTTATGTTTTAACAACAGATGTTGAAAGACAGACGAAATTTATGTAGTGCATCTTTAAGTGTACAACTAACTATATGTTAGTTGAAGGGACTGTGCAGTTTCAAGTTAGTTTTAACATGTTTTTCATCTGTTTGCTTGCAGCATTTCTTGAGTTTAGAGCTGGTGGGTGGTAAATACAGCGCCACGCTGCTGCACACTCATGACACGGACACACGGGCCACCATGAGCATGACACTGAGTGGTGATGTGATCGCCGCAGGGCAAGATGGCAACTGTACCTTGATGAAGTTCAGTCAATGTGCACCCAAACAAACAAAGAAGACGGCAGCTAGAGATGGTCAGTAGAGGCTTCTGTTCTCAACAACTTTAAACAAAATCTGTTACATGCGTGTCATCATCATCTTTGTACAAAAACTGTATATGCTTTAAAATTCACATCTGAAAATATGCATTGTTACATGTAGCTGGATGATCAGTGTTTGTGCATGTTTATATTTACATTTGCATAATTCTAATACAATGTTATTGCAAAGGTTTAAACAGTAACCGTTTCAGACATCATGGGTTACTACTGAAAGCTAATGACATGCAAGAGAAGATGAGCAACTCATTATACTTTTGTGAAGATGATAGGATGAAGTGCTTAGTAATATTGTGAACCACACAAACCTTTTAGTGCTGTTTCAAAGTGAATAAATTATGGTATACATACATTACTGTTGTATAAGTCAAGTTATTATAATTAATGCAAAGTGGCTCAGGCATCTAAAAACAACCGTAAATGGAAAGTGGACTGATTTGCTTGGTTGACTAGTATGTAACATGGCACTGAATTGACAGGGACTGGAGATAAGGGTGCAGCCAGGAGGAGAGGTGGGAAAGGCCAGAATGGAGGTGGAGGAGATGTACCCCAGATGAAGGAGGAGTCTCCTCAAATCTCAGTGGAGAATGTTGGTGTGGTGCAGGCAGATCAGAGCCCTCAAGACCCCTGTGTGAAATGTGTGCGCTTCAGCTCTGACCTGACACTTCTGCTGTGCGGAGGGGCTGACGGTTACATCAGAGTTTGGGAGGTGAGTTGTTCCCCAAAAGTAGTCCTGTGTGAGACCCGTCCCCAACATGATTTTGGTGGTCCTTACTTGTTTTCTCTCTCTTCAGTTTCCCTCTTTAAAGGAGAAGTTGAACTTCAAAGCCCACAACGATGAACTAGAGGACATTGACATCAGCCCTGATAAAAAGGTAGTTCGTATAGCCGTCATTCACTGATGACCAAAAATTATTCACACATGGGCCAAGGTTAGTCAGCAGAAGAAATGCAAATGAGATGAATGTGACTGCTAACATGTGAATATTTATTATTCTTTTATTATAAGTTTTAGAAGAACCGTCCACCAATAAGTTCTTACTATAAATTGGTTGATCGGATCACAAATGCAAAACGCTAAATGTAGGTGTAAAATGTTTTGAGATTGTCCACTTTCGACCACATTCGGATTTACATTAGAAAATGCATTCGAGCGGATTGTGTTTGTGGTGTAAATGTGGTAAAATGTTTCAACAGCCACAAAAGGCCGCCTACTCTCCGCCTATTTATCTCATATAATGTATGGAGCACAATGTTTTTTACATCTGACCTGACTCTAGGCCACAGTGTTCAGTGTTCTGCTCAATTGTTGCAAAGCAACTTTACATGAATAAAAACCAGAGAAGGAATAGAAAAACCAATGGAGAAGAAATGTAGCAAAATCATAGCTGCGTGTGTATGGTTCTTCGTCTGCAGCACACATTGAGTTTCTGCATGAGAGCGCCCTCTGGCTTTTGGATGTAGTGGCATTTCACCATCATTTATTGAGAAGCATAGCAAGCATCATTGGCCGATTTATTGGTGCACCCCTAGTCAGTAGTAAAGTCTTTAAATATGAAAACATAGACTACTTACAGGCTGTGAGTCAGAAGCGGGCAGAATTATGATAATGACCGTCGTGTCCACGCCAACTAACTGCGGAAATAAACTGTTGACTAAGATTCGTGTTTGTTGTAGTCCAAGAAAAGAGATTTACATTGGAGATGATAACTCGTGTCATCGTTTACTTTGGGGTTTGGACCTTTTGCATATCATTAACATGTACTAATACACACTTACACACCAAAGGAAATATAAAAACATGAATCGGATAATTGGTGTTCTTTATTTAAGCAATATCGCTCCAGTAGGAGTTTGATATAGCTCCATTTCATCACAGCTGTGATTAGGCCAGAGGGACGAGGCCAGACCATTGACTTGCACAGTATTTGTTTATCCTACTATGGAAGTATTGTGATAAATTATGATGAAAATTTTTGATGAATGATGGTAAGCACCAAGTTAAAGGTTCCCATTTAATTCCATAGGATTTGTTTATCCAATTATGGAAGCCAAGGGTTTTATTGTAAAAAAATACTACAACCATGCGGCAAGAAGTGGATATTGCATGACACACATTTTAAAGTAACATGCAGGTTGACACAAATGTATCGCCCCAGAAATTCGGCGCATACCCTTGATGTCAGCATTGCTTCACAATACATTATCACTTTATCCCTGGATAAGTTTTGATTTACAATACCAGGGGTAGGCAACGTTAGTCTTGGAGTGCTGATGTCCTGCAGATTTTAGCTTCAATCCTGATTAATCCTTCCCTACCTGTAGTTTTCAGATTACTTTTTATACCTTGATTATTTGTTAAAGGAATAGTATACTCATTTTCAACATTAAACTATGTTATTACCTTAACTAAGAAGAGTTTATACATCCCTCTATCATCTGTGTGCGTGCATGTAAGCGCTGGAGCGCGCTGCGACACTTCGATAGCATTTAGCTTAGCCCCATTCATTCAATGGTACCAATCAGAGATAAGTTAGAAGTGACCAAACACATCAACGTTTTTCCTATTTAAGACGAGTAGTTATACGAGCAAGTTTGGTGGTACAAAGTAAAACGTAGCGCTTTTCTAAGCGGATTTAAGAGAGGAACTATATTTTATGGCGTAATAGCACTTTTGGGAGTACTTCGTCTCGGCGCAGTAACACCCTCCCTCTCCCATTATGAGAGGGAGAAGGGGAGCGGACTTTTCAGGCGAGTCAAAGTACTCCCAAAAGTGCTATTGCGCCATAAAATATAGTTCCTCTTTTAAATCCGCTTAGAAAAGCGCTACGTTTTATTTTGTATTTTGTTCAGACTCATGATCGGGATCTTTCAGCACCAGGACTGCTCCATCGTTCGATGTTACTGTACGTTCACACCGCCACAGACTTGAGCTTCCAAAGTTACCGGAAATCATTAATTTACAATTGAAGCTGGCTTCTCTCAGCTGCAAGGAGCGTCAAATCCATCAGCGTCGCGTTTTGAGATGTACAGTTGAACAGTCTGTAAATCCAACGTCGAACAGGGCCTTGTTTATAAAACATTCATCACATAAATGCTGTAAACTAACAAACACACTTGTGAAACTCTATTGCTGTCCCAGAAAAACAGAAAAGCTGATCAAGGTTAAATTTCCCTCAGAACCAAAAACACTTGGTGACATTGTTGATTTCGTGATCTAAAAACCAAATAACAAATCTTTTTCAAGCAAGTCTGTGAAACGCTATATGCAGCGCTTCTGTAACCCAAACAAAGCATGTTAATGGGTATGATCTCGCTCTGGGTGCTCATTCAAGGAATTCCAGCCCTTCGTAACGTCAAACGTGGCCATTTTTAAGACGTACACGATCCCTGACAGAGTGTATATGGCACAGAAACACTATGTCATACGTCCAGCTAATTCTTTAAAACTTTGCTCATGTTTAGCATGAGAGTCCATCCCTTTAAACAGTGTTATTAAAGCAGAATGCATGAAACGGCATAAAACAATCCCTTTAAAGTATCATTCTCAGAATGCGGTGTCTCCTTAAGTTTGCATATAAACAGTCATTTCACAGTTACAAGTAAACCTGATTTTTGAATCTTTATGACTGATTTACTATTAGGACAGTCATTTATGTGTGATACTACATTGTTCATGCTGTTTGCAGTCACAACAATCTTTTGATGAAATTAAATGTTAATACTAACGTTGATTCCCTTTCTCTCTGTTAATGTAGCACATCGTAACAGTGGGTCGTAATTTTGAGTGCAGCGTGTGGAGCGGCGATCAGCTGGCTATGGGTTTGTGCTGGTATGAAAACATGCCCCAAATCGCAGAGAAATCGTATCGCTACAAGTCATGCAGGCAAGTCGTCGATAGTAAATGACGGGCAGTAACAATTTCAGATACGCCGATGTTTGACATGATCTCACTGTCGTGCTCCAAAACAGGTTTGCAAAGGTAGAGGACCAAAAGGACGCCTTAAGACTGTACACGGTCCAGATCCCACACAAACGAGACCGCAAACCCCCACAGTGCTATATCACCAAATGGGACGGACGATCTTTCCTGCCGCTACTCACTAAGCCGTGTGGAAATGAGGTCACATCCTGTCTTGCTGTGAGGTACTTTTGCTTTATCCCCTTCGTATGTAGTATTACTTTGTAACAAAGATTATTTAGCTTATTAGCATATCATGCCATTAGCTTATTCTAACATTCAGTTCCTAGTTTAAAGGTTATTAGAAAGTATTAGTGTTTGGCATGCAGAGGTTTGAGGCTTCCTCATAGTTAGGATGCTCTCTATAGACGGTTTCAGCAGTAACAACATAAACAAGCGGCTTTCGTGGTCATCACGTAACTTCCGGTAAACTCTGCAAAGAATAAATAACAACAAAGTCCTTTTAAAGTAGTTTATTTACATAACAAGCAAAATAAACAACACGTAGATTACATAGGAATCCAAAACATTTATTATTTTCCACAAGGTATTTGTTTAAGAGTTCAGTTTCAGCAACTGTTCAGACCATTAAACAAACAGAAACCGGAAGTAAAGTTCGGAGCAGGCGCTTATCGCGTCAACGCACATGCGCCCAATGAAACCGTCAATATAGACAGCACAAAGTGGATTATTATCGCTAGTTGGGACAGAGCCTATATATCTGATTTATTAATCACTGTTTTTGTGTTTTTTTCATGCTTATGATTCCTCAGTGACTCAGGAACATTTCTTGGTCTTGGAACTGTGACTGGATCTGTAGCCATTTATATAGCGTTTTCCTTACAGGTAAGAGAAATTTAATTTTTTTGTTATCTCACTAGTAAAGTAAATTATTTTTGTATTGACTCCTCCATCTCATCTCACCCCTCCAGAAATTGTACTACATCCAGGAATCTCATGGCATTGTCGTCACAGACCTATCATTTTTTCCTGATGCTTCAAAAAGTAAAGCCATAAAGGGTGACAATGAAGTGGCCATGTTGAGTGTTGCTGTGGACAGTCGCTGTCAGATACATGCTGTGCCTAACCGAAGTAAGTATGGCAGGTGATTGGGTTTAAAGGCACAACGCAGAACTTTTTGGCCACAAGGAGGAGCCAGACATGTACTTCTCACATTTAGCGCCCCTAGAGGCCACAAGCACTGCAGCACTGTCGCAAATGAAAAGAAGACAACTCTTTAGGTCACAAAGTGGGCCTTCCAGCATGTAATATATATATATAATTTCATGGGTTTTATGTTTTTAAACTGCAAAAGATCGCGTAGCTCATGTTTACAAGCCAGTTGTAAAGGTGATCGCTTGGTTAAAGTTTATTTTAAAAAATATTGCCTTAAAAGGGAATCAAACCCAGGTCTCCTGTGTCATAAGTCCACGACGCTACCACGGCACCAGTGATAAGTAACAGTTTCTCTCTACACCCTCCAAGTAGCCTCCAATAAAATTCATGTAAAAAAAAAAAAATATATATATATATATATAGGTCCCAAAATATTGATGCCAAACAGCACAACACAGCCATTATAAAAGTAATCCAGTGAAATAGTAAATATCTGCTGTAGTGATAGCTGTGTGTTTTAACATGCAGTCATCCAGTCATTAGTGCGAGATAACTTTATTACTCTTGTGATTTGTAAGTAAAACAGTGTCATGTTTTTTTTGTAGTACTTGTGTAAGTACATTATTGTAAAGATGTTCCTGTATTTCCTCCTCTCTGTCCAGGATCATTCCCATTATGGCTGGTGCTGTTCTTCTGTGGTCTGATGGTGGTTGGTGTGATTCTGCTCCTGCAGTCTCTGTTCCCAGGATTCATTTAGTGTAGAGGATGACAGAACAGGACGGCCTTTTCTCACCATCACATGTGTGCTAAAATGACTTGGATAAACAAACTTGGATCTATGAAATGTGTCAGAATCAGTCAGAATTAAGGTTATAAATGACTGTATTTAGCAGCAGGTTTAACTGAAGTATGATTTCTAGAGCAGCAATTGGAGCTCTGTATGAAGAGTGCGCATGTGTGTGTGACCGGAAAATGGATTGTGAATCCTGAAAAGGTGTTAATTGGAAAACTGGACGCAGAAATGGATTTCCTCATGTAACATTTAGATGTTCTCAAGGACTTTTATTTGCTCCACCAGCATGTCAACAGTATCCTTTTATTGTAATGGAGGGAAATATATATATACATGGAAGTTCAATTGTGGATTATTTTAAATATTTAAAACATGTAAAAAATATAAAGTTACATCTAACAAAAGTTGTTGTGAAGTCTGCTCAATGATTGTGTTTCTTTAGCTCAATTGGAAGAACATTGCATTATTGACACAAACGTTGTCGGTTCAGTTCCCAGTGAACACACATGCTGAAAATAAATGTATGCCTTAAAGGAATACTCCACTTTCATAAAATATCCCAAAAATGTACTCGCCCCCATGTCATACAAGATGTTTATGGTTTTCTTTGTGTAGTATATAAGCAATTACAATATTTAAACAGCTGCAATTGTGCCAATAACATCTGAAGTCAAATGAATACAATTTAAAGGGGACATATCATGAAAATTTGACCTTTTCCATGTTTAAGTGTTATAACTGGGTTCCCAGAGCTTCTATCAACCTAGAAAATGTGAAAAAGATCAACCCAGTAACTTAGTTTTGATAAACCATTATTCTTCTCATCTTGCACTAGCTGTGTGATGCACCAGCATGATCTTACGTATTACATCAAAAGGTCATGCATGACGTATGCGAAACTTCCTCTCCAGTGTGTAGAGGACCGTCCGGATATTGCTGTATGTGTAATGATACTTACGTATTAATGTCTTTGGGCCCTATTTTAACGATCTAAGCGCATTGTCTAAAGCGCACAGCGCAACATCTAAATGGGCGTGTCCGAATCCACTTTTGCTAATTTAACGACGGGAAAAATGGATTTTGCGCCGAGCGCATGGTCGAAAAGGGTAGGTCCTATTGTAATGGGAGTATTTTGGGCGTAACGTGCAATAAACCAATGAGAGTCTCTGCTCTCATCCCCTTTAAAAGCTAGTTGCGCTGGCGTTATGTCTAATCCCTATTTAGATGACGGACTTTGTAAACTGAAAAAATAAGCGGAGGAAGAAGATCCCCAGTTTAAGATTAATGTTAAATAATTGTGTTGTTTTTCACTTGTATTGAAATTGTTATTTTTTTATCAAAACCTTTAAAACCCGTTTTCTTTTAGTCATGGAAGTAAAAAGCAGGCTTGTAATTGCTTTTAATGTATGGCTATCCAATATCATCAAAAAATTATTTACAAGCATGTAAGATAAGGTTTGTACTCTAAAAATACTTTATTTGTAATAAACAGGAGATAAAGAATTTACAAACGGCTCTCCTCACGTTTCAGCACTTTGGACAGCGTTTTTTTTTAGCAAAGAGTTTTTTTAAGCATTACTTAAAAATGTTTCTCATCTCACCATATCCACAGGTACAGAGTCATCATAGACAATAAATCCGTGAGGTAGCATTAAAAAAAAAACATTTAAAAACAGACGCATTTGTTTAAAGCAAAGCATTTATTTACTTAGCAGGCTGCAGGTGAAGCAGCTCTTTGCGCCTTCTAACATCTCATAATCTGTCCTCATTTATGTCCAAGAGACTCAATAATAATCTTTTACATTCAATCCTTTAATCTTTCATATTTAAAAGCATTTTTGTGCTGCTGCGCATTATGTACCTTGTGATAAGCAAACCCGCGTTGTCCTCCCGTGTTTAGGCGCATTTTACTAATGCGCTCTTTAAATAACATAAAACACATTGCGCCATTGACTTTAGACTTTAGACCAGGTTTTTGTTGGTCAATGGCGTAGTCTATTTTAGTTGCCTCAAAATAGCAACGCGCCAACAATGCGCCTGAACACACCTCGTTTTCAGACCAGAACGCCCATGGGCGCAAAAGGGGGCGCAAATGCAATTGCTATTTAAACAACGCGGCGCTAAACGTGAAAATTAGGGTGGAAACTAGCGAAAGACACTTGCGTCGCGCATTGCGCTGCATTGCGCCGGGTGTAAGATAGAGCCCTTTGTGTCAGTTTATTGTTTAAAACAGTCCGCATGTGTGTGTTTTTATATATGTAAAGCATGACCTCTCAAAGTAATGACGTTATACGTAAGGTCACGCTGGCGCATCACACGGCTAGTGCAAGATGAGTAGTTGTGGTTTAAAATTACATATTTTTATTTTCTTTGGCGAAAGTGAAGATGGTTTCGCTAGATAAGACCCTTTGAAGCTGTGTTGAAACCGTGAACTGATGAGTAAATTATTGATTTTTTTTATAAAAGTGTGAGAGTTTTCCTTTAAATGCACAGTAAATCACTTTGGTTCAAAATATTTGCCAAATGCAATTCAAATAGCAATACTGATAGCCTCTTATATCTGAGCTAGATCACAAAACCAACATTGCTTTTTCAGAATTTGTAATGTTATTTACAGGCAATGACAAAGACAGAGATTCTGTTCATTTGTAATTGCATGTAATAAAATCAGGACTAAGTAAACAAGGTCAATTTTTATGTTAATTTTAATCATACAATGCTACATAACTCCACTAGGGGACGCCATTGCATTTATTTTAAGTTCATGTTTTCATTCACCTATTTTTGGATTCTTATGTAGCTCTCCTAATCAAGTTACCTGAAATTGTTACAATGTGTACTGCAATAACTAATTAGGCTACAAATCTATATTGGTTTTTAAAGTTCTCAATAGTTTTTATTTTTGAAGCAATATCTTAACAGATTTTGGGATCAGGTATAGGGTATGTAAGCTGATAGGGTTTAGATGTGACCCAGAGTCTATAACTAATCAAGAAATCTGTTTTATCGTGTTAGGATGACATGAAATATCACAGAGTGCCGGGGAAGAGAATTTCAGTATCTGGGGCTGTGACACTGAAAAACTTTTGAATACATTGTTGTTTTAGGACCATGAGTGGGCTTAAAAAACTGTAATCTAATAAGAGTTTTGCATTGTATTTGATAAACTACTGGAAAGTGGAGTGTGAATAATATGTACTGGCATTTGTGTTTGAATTGTGGACACATTGTACCTTGGCAAAGTCACATGTTAAAGTATTCCTGCTATGGGTTTCCACTATGATTGTGTGATGGAAATGTTGTTGCAAGGAATTCCAATAAGGTACAACTTTGTGCACAGTTTGCAAAACTCCAGTACATTTACTAGGATTAGGGCCACGCAATATATCGAAATTATTGATACAAGCAGCAAGTGTGCATATTGCAATGGTTTTCAATAATTGAGATTTCATTTTAATACTTCAAAAAGTAACATATGGTAAAAGTTAAATGTCAGATTTGTTTTAGTCAACAGTAAAACATAGCTCTTCACTTTCAGAAGTTGAAGTGGTACATATGAAACTCTTTGTTATTTAATTTTATAAATATATTTTAATGCAAGGTAAATAGATTTAGGAAAAATAATTGTATATTGAATACTGCATTATTTAGCTTGCCATCACATATCGTCAGTCATCAATCAATAATTGGAAATGTCCTTCATTAATAAAGAAAAGATAATTAAACATGAATAACAGACTCTTATACAAGTACAGTATAACAAGCCCAGTTATTTCAATAACATTGTTGTGGATTGCAGGCAATTTTAAATGTTTGCATGCTAATGTTTTCCAGACTAGCTCAGAATCATTTTGCTGTGGAAACTGACACGTGATAACTGTTAGTGTTTGTCAGGCCTTTAGGTATTTGAAAAGATTCAAGCAGTTGTCCACATTCCACATTTGGTGCCAACAGAAGAAGATTTCAATAGCCAGTTTGGTAGCTGCCTGCCAAAAAGGTGGAATATATGGAGCATAGATAATCCAAAACCTTTTCCAAACCTTTACACCAGATAAACTATAGAGCACATTGACACTGAGGGCCACATACCCTTTAAAAGGTGTTGATAAGTTTTATAGCACCGTTCTAAATATCTCAAGACAAATAAGTCTTTTTGTCCATCCAATTAGGCCAAGTTTATATTAGTTGCTTAATAGTCTTTGAGTTGAAGGGCTTCAATGTTTCAAGGGTTTTTCCCTTCACGTAAAACTTGATCCACAGAAACATTTCTCAGTTTGACACACACTGTCCTCTTTGTTTTCCAGTTTTACAGGAATCCTGGTTTCTGAACTATCCTGCAAAATTCCATGATATAAAAACCATTCCAGACTGTTGTTACATGTATGTGAATGATATCTCAAAACCTGTAGCTTTTTTAATGGTGAAGTGTGCGTTCCTTTCTAAGTAGTCATACGTACAGTTTTTACCAGCAGAGCGCTATAAAATTGGCTAACAAAATTGCATTATAACTTATTTGGGACCTGAATTTTATAAAAAGGAACCGCTTAGCAGTGCATGCCAACTATAAACTATGAAAAACTCTTTATTTAGGTTTTTTTTTGTGTGTGTGTGTGTCAGTGTTTGGCATGATTATACCTCCAATAGTTTTCAGCTAAAGACACTTCAAAGACCCATTTCGGAAATCATTTAACATTATAGTTTTTCCCTTACAAAAATGTAATTTCAATAAGACTGCAGTAACTTCTCATATGGCATAAAAACACATATTTTTAAATATAATTTGAAATATGTCAAAACATATTTCAGCACATATATTATTTTGCCATTTAATGTATATTTTGAAATATATGTTCACAAAAATACATTTTTTACCAATATATATTTTGGCAATTTTTTGCATATTTAGAAGTATATCTAAAAAATATAAATAAATAAATAAATATACTTTCAAGCATTTTTAAAGCATTTATATTTACATCGCATTAAACGAAAATCATTGTTTGTAATATGTATTTATATATAATTATTTTATATGTTATACCCATTTTCCAGGCCAAAATATAAAGTTTTTATAAAATCTGTAAAATAATTTTATTTTGCTGTATGAGTTGTAAAATTAGAAATGTATTTGTTGCCCCTGAAATACATTTTAAAATATATGTTAATATGTGAAGGTTAAAATGTATTTAGCATGTATTTGGCCAGAGAAATGTATTTATTTGCAGTATGGGTTCTGTGGGATGGTTCAGTGATCAAACAGTATGAACTACTTAAACACCAAGCTATTAAATGTTAGCATATTCATATAGCATGGTTTGTGCAACTCATCCATGTCAATACCACAGTAATTTTTTAGAAATTTTAGTACTTTAGTGTTACATCATAGCTCTCCTCAACTCAGGCAGAACATGAGATTTAATCAACATTGCATCAACAGATGGCGCTGTGTACCAGAGAGACGGAGCTTTGTCATTGATTTAACCTACATTTATCAAACGAAGCACAACCTTTCCACACACTTAGGCCTCAGAATAGACCTGAGGCTTTTCTCAAGCCCTAAAGAGTCTAAAGCAGTGTTTCTCAAACTTTTTCAGCCCAAGGACCACTTTATCTTCCAATTTTTTTCTGAGGACCACCTAACAGAATCCCACTCTAACACGCCCCCAAAAAACAACAAAATAGGAAGGATAAGCTAAATTTAAGTTTAATATGCAACTAATTTTTTAAACACAAATGCAATGCTATGTTCAGAAATTATTATATGAATTTTATTTAATATTTTTTTAAGTTATTGTGAAATGAGTTACATCTTAATATGAACAACAAACTGCATATATGAAAAAAACTGCAATTAAACATACTATATCAGCCTAGGTCCCACTTAATGTCATTCCAAAGAGCACTTAGTTTAAAACTGAGGTGGTGGGTATATGAAGTCTATGGTTGTAACTATGGTAACAATTAAATGCTGAAAATGTTTTTCCCCTTAATGTCCAAAATCACTGAAATTACAGGGAACTAGTACATTACAAAACTAATAGATCTGTGGATTTTAGCTGCTTTCAGTTGACGCTTGATCCTCCTCTTTGGTTTAGCCACCGATCCATTTTTACGTTATTAAAACAGAATGGCAAGAACTGATATCACAGTTTTGCAAGTGCATTAAAAATCTACTTAAATAAGTGACGATTGTATAAACACTTGCCTAGTTTAGGTCATCTTTTGGCAGACCACTGGGGGGGTTTGGCGGACCACTAGTGGTCCGCGGACCGCACTTTGAGAATTACTGCTCTAAAGTCATTTCAACCATGTAGGCTTACTTGTGACGTGACCACACTGTTGTCCCATCACACGGAAAACTGCTGGTTAGTGCACGACAGAGGAAGACCAGAACATGCCAAAGCATCATTTTAAAGGACAAAACGATGTCATAAAGGTTAATGGCTTGTGTTTTGAAAATGTCATCCTTCTGAGATTCATCCAGTCCCTAAATACGCCTCCACCCTACTCATTTCACCCGACTTTAGCCGTGGGCAGGAAACACAACACCCACCTCGCACCTACACTGGAGCCCAACAGGAAATGAACACCCCAGACAGACCAGTGTCTCGGACACGCTGAGGAACAAATAGCATTCCTTTCCCTCTTTCTCAGCCTTTCACATACAATAAAGGCCAATTGAGCCCATACAAGGAGTCTTGGTTTATTTAAAACATCAGTGTTAACAGGGCATGACTGTGTCTTTAGGGAGTGGCTCTAATTCATTTACTATTTTTATCTCATTGCTTATTTTCGTTTGTCATGTTAGCTTTCTGTTCAACCCTGTTAGCTTGGGGCATATGGTTTGATCTTTCTGATTAATGTTTAACAGCGCGACATCACAAACAGCATTGTTTAAACACAATATATCTTGCAATCTTTACTGTATTTGTCTGTTTTCATATACTGTATTTATATTGGTCTCATCCAACTCAGCTCTTTTCAAAATGTTTTTTTTCTTGCCACAAAGAATACAAGAATATTGACCGAACATTGTGCTATTAATGAAATGTAAGTATAATTGCAACATCAAAATGATTGCCTTTGCTTGTCATAAGTTTTTGGGACGGTTTCCCAGACATGCTTTATCCAATACATGTTTGAGCTGCCTTAATTTGAAAACGTCTTGCCCTGACATATCTCAATATATATCAGTGCCATTGTTTTGTCTCAAGATACACCCCAGTAATTATTTTTGTAAGGTTTATTTAAAAACTGCTTAAATGTCCCAATATAACTAAGGCCTAGCCCTGGATTCATTTAAACCCTGTCCGGGAAACTGTCCCTTTGTGCCAAGCGACCCATCTTATCCCACTGTTAACAGTCTGAAAACCCCTGGGGTAAGTGAACTGGCATTATGACGAGATTTGATTCAAAATACGGGAAACATGCATGATCGCCCCATAAATACCGAGCCTCTCTCGATGCTGCCTCACATAAACAGGAAGATCAAGCTTTTCGAATTACGTAGAGAAAAATTCATTCTGCCAGACGAAAGAGGTTTCCTGGGGTCAATTTCACATAAAAAATGCTCTTAAATGTAGAACAATGAAGAAACATGAAAGGTAATGTAAACCAGACAGGGCAATGCAAACAGTACCTGCTTCTGCTTGTGTCAGCACTATAAGCAACTAAGATAGCACAGAGAGTAAACCACTGCAGCGCTCTCATATTCAATCTTATCTCCTACTAACCCTGCTCAAAACTGATGTATAATACATGTTTAATCATAACATTTGGGTAGAATTATCTTACACAAGAACTTGAGCTTTAAAGATGGTAAAAGTCTGATTTTTTATGTCAGGAAGGAATCACTACTGCTTACACCAAATAAGATTGAACCGCTCCATAATTTCAGGTAATATTTAGGTAAGCCTAAAGATAACTGTTACTTTTCATAGTAATCAGACTTACAATTTTCACCTGGCGAATGATAAAATGAGCAAGGACATCTAGAAATTGGCACAAGTAAGAATTTTTAGTAAATATTAACCAAAGAAGTGAACATGCATGCTGGGAACCATTCAGACCATTGTTTTTTTAATTGCTTGTTCAGATTACTCAGTTTGGCAAGTTAGGTGAACGAATTGAACAAAAACGTATATTTCTAAGTCCAGCCAACAAAATAACATTTGTTAGCTGAATGATTATCTTTTTTCATTTAATGAACACAAAATAATGAATTGACGCCCTTCAACAAAAAAATCTTTGTTCAAGTAACTTAATTTTCTTTGTTGAAAAAACATTTTGAAGTTGGATTTTTACAGTGTATTTTAGTCTGTCATTTGTCGGTAAAGCAGCTTCTTTAAATGAAAAGGAAACTCCCCTATTTAGCAGAAATTTATTTGAATTTCTAGACACCCAGTGGGCGTCTGGGTCAAGCAATGGTTTCGTGTTAGTGTGGTTTCGGCACAAAGGTCATGGACTTATATGAACTTTGTTTCCATGCACAAAATATTGACTTTATTCCGCCTTTGTCTGCTTTGTCATTTATTCCAACAACTCAAAAGTGAACAGAGTCCCTTTAACAAAGTGAAACTTTTATTTTATGTTATATGGATGTGTGGCAAGCCTCTTTATCCATTTTGTTTTTGCAATAGTGCATTATTATTTTGAGGAAAACAACCAGTTCCCCAAAATTTTGGTGTGGGGGGTCCTGCTTCTGGATGCTGTATTAATATATACTTATTTAAACTTAACAAGCTTTAAATAGTGATTTTTTTATCTTGAATTTCCAAAATTATGAATTCACGTTTTAAACTTCAGTAGTTTGCGCATAAACCCCTGCAAAATTGGGAATTTTATTGATTCTAATGAAATATGACCCAAAACACACTACAGTGTATTGGTCTGTGTTGGTCTGTATTGTAATGGTATTAATGGTTCTATTGGTTCTATGTACTGTATTGGTTCTAATGGAATATGGCCCAAAACACACTACAATGTATTAGTTTTAATGGTAAAAGCTAACGGTTCCTATTGGTATTTTAATGGCAACCATTAGAATTTTCTGTAATGGTTTTTATTGTTGTTTTTTTCCAGAAGGGACATCATCTGCAAAGTTACACCGCTTAAAAGCTCAATGTAAATGAAGATATTTTCTGGCTCGGCTAACAAGTAAACTAAATGCTAATTTATGTTTCTGACAATTGCCTAGAATCACCTGCAAACTTTTTTAATCCCACCAGCGAACTTCAAGTGGTGTTTGTGTGATCAGTGTAAATTATCCTTTGATTGGAGCTTTTATGTAGTTTTTATGCTCCTATCCCTAAACTGATTCTGTGCTTTGTTTGGCCATTGTAGTTTGTTTAGTAATGGGCTCATAGTTCGACGATACACTTGTTCTATAAAGACAAAACGAACGTAACTATGTAGTCTGTAGCGATCCCTGTAGATCTGTAGTTTGTAATTAAATAACAGCTACAAATAACTGCATATCTGAAAAACTATGAGACAATCTTATAGGTTAATATTATTAGTTGATATAACAGGTAGACTACCAGACAAATAACAACTACAAAAAAGAACAATACCATTCTGAAACATCCTGTAAGATCCGTGCTTGCACAGGTTAATCCTCTTCACTTATATTCCCTGGCTCTGAATTGGGCTCAAATTGATATGGCAACATTGACCACGCTGTTTTTAATACACCAGAGCACATGCAACTACCGGTAACAGTAAGGGGCGTGACGTTTCCGGACACGTGTGGTAGGTGGTTGGAAAATCGCAACACACTGGGCCAACTAGGGGCAGACTGGGACAATAATTCAGGCCAGGAATTTGACTCCATCCCAGGCCACATTCGCTGCTGCCGTCACCATGTTCATGTAATCCACCAGATTTGGTGATCTTATAGGTTAATATTATTAGTTGATATAACAGGTAGACTACCAGATGAATAATAAACTCAGCCACTGTGTTCCATCTGACTGTGATGTGTCTATACTGTAGACGAACCCTCAAAAGCTTTCTATGAATACACAAGGTATACTACCACGGACAAATACACAGATTGCTTACACTTTTGCAAAGTAAAGAGGCACGGTTCAAATGTTGAAGTATTTATATTTTAAATTAAATGAAAAATATATTTAATGATCTATACTTTACTTACATTAAAGGCGCTCCAAGCGAATGTGTGTGACGTCACTTCTTGTTGACGTCCCTCTCCCCACTCTCTCCCTCTCGTGCTTCCTCACACACACTAACCCCCCAAATCCTTCTTGTCATTTATTGGCTGGAATAAAATTTGTTATGTTTCGTGGTTGTAGGCTGCGCCACTTTGTTTTTGTTGTCGTTTGTGGAGACTGGGCTGTCTACAAATACAGCGTTTTTTACGGTGTGTTCAGGGGACAGGCAGCTAGCAGACAGTGAGGAGATGTTTGCTGTATGTAACAAAAAATGTTTTATGGCCTAAAACGTGTGAATTTTTATTAGAGGGCCTTTAATAGATTTTTAAAAAAGACATTTTTAAGAGCTGCAAATTAAAAGGAGACCGTAATAAAATGCATGATTTGCACTTTTGATACTGTTTTTCATAAAACCAAAAGTTTTATAAAATGATAAACTTTATATATCACCCTTGGTGTTTCGCTGTGGTTGCATGGACTTATTGAAAATGCAATTGAATGATCGGCCTGATGCGTTCGGAGCAGCAGTATCGAGGTTTTCCGGGTAAGGACTGTACACAAAGCAACGCATCAAGTCTGCATCTGACTTTAAAACATGCAATCAGCAATATATTTATACATGCTTTTATTGGTAACTTGACTGGCCTGCTACCATCTTGGTGAATATTTCTGTGATTCTATGACCAGGGCTTTTCTTTTATTCCTTCACTTTCTCTCTCTGCTTCACATTTGCTGCATATTTGTCAGATAAAGCCAAAGGTGCAGTGCGTTGCGTAAGGTCATGTGGTGGCATTTTGGCAACGCGATTGCCTGTTCTGTAGATTTTTAGAGGTCCGCCATTCATTCATATTATATCACATGTCAACCGGAGCTGACTGCACAGGGCCAGAACGACTGCCAGGCCACCAGGAAATGTCCCGGTGCTCCAGTTGGACAGTCCGCCCCTCAACTTTCCCAAACACATTTTATAGGTTCAAAAACAGTGTCTGTTGTAGTTGCCGGCAAAGGATTCAGGTATTGATTTTTGTCAATATCGCACACCCCTAGGCTGCATAAATGCGCAAAGGTAAGCTATTATTAGAATAATAAGTTATTTTACACTTTTATGCGCATGCCCAGTTACGTGATTGGTCATGTTTCATGCGTTTATGGTCGTGTATAGTGTGGATGAAGATTCTTTTTAAAATGCCAGTATAAACGAGAATCGTTTTCATTTTAAAATGCTGTTTTAAAACGCAAATGCTCTAATGTAAACAGGGCCTAAGACATAGCCACTATTGATACTCAGTCTTCACATCACATTCAATATCCCTTCTTGCCATGCAGCTAGGGAAAAATTTTCTTGCATGCCTTATCCAACCTTGACATTCCTCTGAACCCATTTCTTGGGCAACAGCAGTTATTGCAAGGGCATTTGCTCATAGGTATGGTGATCATAAACTTTCCACCTCCAAGCACTGAAGAACTCCTCTATGGGATTCAAAAATGGGCGGAGGAACAGCATCATCATACGAGAGTGTACCCCAAACCACTCCTTAGAAATCCTTCATCCATGCTGGCAAAGAACAACACAGATGTGGTACCTTTTTTATAAGGCCTGCAGACTGATTGCTATTTGAAGATTTGTGTGAAGGAGTGTCAAACAGGTGCTTTAGTGAGTTCATTCTGATCTAGGTAGTTTCTAATATTTAGGAATAGATGTTTTGTGTTTGGTTACTATACTGTGGCTAAAACAATGGAGTTTGGACTGCTTGAATGACATCCGTGTTAACTGTTTTGCAGAAGGGTGGGAAAAATGTTTCAATTCAATGAGAAAGGTTTAACACATTTGGAAGATGTGTCTTCTGCTCTGCTGAGATAGCGATGATGAAAACTGAGCGGATCCAAGTTTCTTTACCCAGGTCAAAGCAAGCAAGAAAAACTGTAGTGTTTTCCTCACTGTTGTAAGTCACTTTGGATAAAAGCATATGCTAAATGTCTAAATGTAAATTAGCAAATGTCTCTCCAGTGTCCAGATAATCTTTGTGGCCATTGTATCTCGGGTTGCAAAGGTGTGTTTGAGGTGTGTTCATGTGTTTTGTCGGATGAAAAGCATACTTTCTGAAAGCTGAATAGTTTTCAAGATTGTGTGGTCTCAGGCGTATACGTTTGAAGGTATGTTAGAGTTTATACATCTGTGTGTGGTATTTCAGGGTAATGCGCGTGTGGGAGAGGGAGGCGTAGTCAGAGTGGCACCAGGTACTTCACTTTATGAGAGATGGAAGACATTAGAGTATTATTGCTTCAGCATGTTTTAACCCTCACATTATTTCTGTTTCACTGACTTCTATCATAACCAGTGTGCATTGAATGAGTTAGAGGTTAGGTTTCAATTTCACAGATAAAAGAAGTGTACATTTATTTTCATTTAATTTGTGTGCATATGTGTGTGTTCGAGCAAATGAGTGTGGCCCTGACATATACATGGAAACTAAAGATAAACAGAGAAATACCGCTAACAAGATTGTTGGTGGTCGTGTGTACAGTAAAATGTGATCTTTACGGTTTAATTTTGTGGTGGGCAAAACCCAGAAGAGCTTCCAAAAACAGAGTTTGTTTTTGACTGTAGGGCATGGCATTGTAGAAAAGAGCAAAAATGTGTGTCAGGAACTTTAATTGTGGGGCCCCTAATCTGTGATTCAACCCCATGTCTGGGTGGGAGACAGTGAGTCAAAACTTTAATGTGAGTTAAAAGCTCATCTTGCCTTCTCAGTGTATCCACTGTTTGTTCTGATCTGACACTTTTGTTCCTTAAAACCATTTCTGGACAGTTTAGCCTCAAACTAAATGAATCCTTTGTTTTCTTGGTTGTTCCTGATGTAATTGACCTATGGCAAAGCCACGGCCCAAAATGCGATGAGCCAATCACAGTGCGCATAGCTAACCCAATACACTCTGACATTCTCTGCTTCCACGTCCATTGAAATGCATTGCAGTTAGTCAGTTTTCATTCGTTTGTATGTTTTTTCTTGTCATTTTAAGTTTAAAATGGTCCAACGGTATCCAGAAAGGCTGGGTGACGTTGTGTATTTTTTACCCTTTCGCAAGCCACATCTCAACCGAGATAACGTTAAGTGTCTTCTCTGGATTAAGTTATGTGGTAGACCACAACACAAACTAAACGTGGATAAATTAAACAAGGATGTCTACATCTGTTCTAAGCTAAGTAAACAACATATTTAAAGGTTATCTTTAACATCTCTAACGTAACGTTAGCTTCTAGCTGCATATCTGTAAATAACCGAGATAACAAATGTTATTTGTAATAGCAATGTTGTGCTGAATGATTAATGTAAATACTGTAGCACCAAACTAACAGAGAGGTATTCTTGGTTGAGATGGTAAAAAGGCTTATCCTGTATACAAGTTAGACCTGTACAAATTAATTCAATCATGATTGCAATGAGATGCAGTTTATCGCGTTTACACTGTGACCTGTAAATTTTTGCGTGGAGCTGAAGCTTTTCATCGACCTTCTCAACAATAAAATCATTAATATAACCCTCCAATGCATAGTTAAGGCTCTTTTGGTGTCTTCAAGATGATATATAAAAAATCATCATTTGCCTCCTGTGAAATGTCTCCTACTGTGACAGCTGCCATAGCGCCTATCACTGAATGTTGATTGTTTATCCGAGTGAGTGGAGGGGACGTGGCTTAGCCATAGGTCAATTGCAATATAGAGTGAGGGGGGGGTCAAGGTTTTGCTTGTTAACTTGGTCGTTAACCCTTGCTGCTGAATGATTTAACTACAACATTATGGGAGCAAAATGTTTGTTCCACATGAATGACATTTTTGTATTTTGTAACAACCACATAATCCCACAACCATTATGATGAGACGAAGTGCCACTAATAGAGAAACTGAGAAACTTGTAGGGCTGCCACTAATGACTATTTTTAAAATCGACTATTCTATCAACTAATTTATCGATTAATAAATTTTTCTAACGACTAATTTACCACCAAAAAAGAACAAACATCATTCAAACATTACTAAATCGCAATGTTCTTTTAACGTGGCATACTCTTTTTATATTGTATATAAATACTATTTATTAACTGTATCTGTGTGTATTTATTATCAGGGCCGTTGCTGGCCAAATATTTCTATATATTCCAATATAAATATATATATATTCCAGCGGCCCTTCAGATGTTCATGCATCGAGCTGGTACTGCTGTGATATGCCGACGAAACCTTACAGAGTTTACAAACCAGCCTTTTATTACCAGCAATCTGAAGTATTCTCATACTTTAGACCCCTTCAGCCTTTGATAACTTTTCCTAACTAACTCATATGACATTGCACTCGACCCCACTTCATTTTTTGGAAGCTGTTGCTTACTGAGCCCACTGGTGGAGACGGCGATAGACATAAGGTTCGCGCCTCCTAGTGGTGTGGAGGAAACGGTTGTTATTTTAGTGTGAGAACTAAATTTTAAAGTTAAAATACAGGAATCAACTATAAATATTGATGTCGACTAATTATCAGAGTTGACGCAGTCGATTGTGTCGACCAATCGCGACAGCTCTAGAAATTTAAACATTTATGAAAAAATAGTCAAATAATGTACTCTTATATACTTGTTTGCAGAGTTTTAAAGTGCATCAAGGAGCTACAGCGCTTTCTAGGGTTTGCGAAAAGTTTATTGAAAACTTTAGCTCTGTCACAGCCCCACAGGGGGTTGATAAAGGGCAGTTGTGCTAAACTTAAGTTGAAGGTATACTAGGGCCGTCCGCGTATGCGTGCCGTCCTCATGATGTCATTTTCATCATCAGGAAGGTTTGCAGTCGTCCGCGCACCGTCAGCATGCAGCTCGAAATTTGATAAAAGTTCAACAGCACATGCGGGTGAATACACTGAGACCAGACACACCACTTAGGGACAGTTGTAGCCTAGAGGTTAGAGAGTTGAGCTTGTAACCTGAGAGTTGCTGGTTCAAGTCTCACAGCCAGTGGGTTGCAAACTATGGGGCCCTTGAGCAAGGCACTTTACTCTTTCTGCTCCCCGGGCGCTGGGATAGCTGCCCACTGCTCTGTGTTTGTGTGTTCACTACTCACTGGGTTGGGTTTAAATGCAGAGGTCACCTTTAGAGTATGCGTTGCATGTCACTTTTACTACAAACAAAAAAAAGGCAATAGACAGTGTTTGCACACACACCATCATCTTTTCTTTTTTATTTTCACTTCTTCCAAGAACATAAAGCTGTGGAGAATTTTTGTCACCATAATGTTTGATTCCTCTTCTTTGTTTTCTTGTTGTTAAGTAGTAGTGGTAGATGCATGTGGGCCTTGTTTTTCACTAGATTTAACTTTTCAATAACCTAACTCTGGCTCTAAAAACACTTAAGCGGATGCGTGATTCTGCCAATTCATCCCATCCCTCAGCCCTCTTCCATGTAACCCATTCCCCCCGCACTAATCTTCTAATCTTCTGGTTTAACATCACCTTCATCACTGATCTCCCAGTTTCGCAAGGCAACACTACCATACCAGTGTCACTAGTGTCATCCAGAGAAAGCTGCCCCACACTGTGGTCGACCACTCACCGGTCTCACTCACCGAAATACTAGAACTCAATTTTTCATCATGCCTTCCTTCATCTGATTATAACAAGATCTGCTACACATTCAATTCAGTTCAGTCCCTCGAACTTGCGGGAGAGGACATGAGTGCTAAAGAAACTGTTGTCTTTCTCCACCAGGATCTGTCTGTGGATGTCTACAAGAAGGATGGCATGGTCCTGCCTGTTCATTATTTGATGTTATAAGTCCAGCTTTTCCTCTGCCGTCTTTGTCTGCGACTGCATTCCACAGTTCCTTGCAGGATGGTCTTGGACAGGCTGCCGTGCCTTGTGATGTTTTCAAACCATGTCAGTTTCCATATTTGTCTAATTTGCCAGGATAAAGGAAGTTTGTATACTGCTATCATACTGCATACACTCTAAAAAACACTAGGTTAAAAAAATGGGTTTGGAAAAAAGTATAACTTTGGTTCCAAAAAGAAACTTTTATATTTTTGTCAAAACATGCTCATTATTATGTTATCATGTTTTTATTGTATTTTATTGTGCCACTAAGCTGTATTTATTTTTAGTTATGAAGGCTTAAATCAAAACAAATCAACTGCAAAAAAAAACAAGATTTCGTTTTGGAACCAAACTCTTCATATCCTCTTGAAAAGTGCAAACTTGAGTCTCTCCTGACGACTGTTTAAAATGCCCGCGACAGGTAACTCAACAGGAACTCAACATCACTGTAAGGACACTTGAGGTGAAGTGACTTTAACTAGTTACCTGGACAGATGAGGATGTTTAGAAATGTACTGTGAGAAAGTGGGGTTGATGTTTCGGGAGGGGTGCATTCATTTAAATGTCACTGAAAATGACTCAAACACTAACCCAATGGTTAGGTTACACAAAACTAACCAAAAAACTACCCAACACTGAGAAAACTCAATTAAATGACCCTAAAGGCTCAACCCAGAATTTGGGTAAAAAAATAAGTCAACATTTTTTTTTAAGTGTATGTTGCATGTAAAATAAAATATAATAATGTCTATATCTACAAGATCTATAACTATAAATGTCTACATAAATATTAAAAAGTTTTGCAATCACTTTGTGGTTAGTATTTATTGGTGAATGTGGTATCCAATGTGGAGTTCCTCAAACAAGGAGTTGAGGTGATGAGTAAGCTGGGTGTTGTAGGGAGAAAACCCAGTCCTATTTACATGGCACAGGCTCATGAATCTCTGACGTCAAGTCACCAGACGCCGCGCAGCCAAAGCGGAAGGCCGTTGCATGCGGCTAAAAGTAGGCAAAGCGTAAACATGATTAATTCAGGACAAGCGAAAATATAGAGATTCCTTTCACCCCTCTGTGAACTTTAACATGCTTCATAACCCCATGCATTACAGTAGCCTATTTCAGTCATGGTTTATATAAACCCTCTCCATATCTCCATTCTGATCTGAAAACAGCTAATTTCGATTAGTATCAGTTTGAGGAACCTCTATAAAGAGATGGAAAATATTGTCTACTGGCATGATTGTGAAAGCTCTGGGCAATGCTGATTTGACATGGCAAAGACTAATTCAACATGTTTTTTCCACAAAAATGTAATTCTGGATTAAATGTTCCATCCAGCAAAACAAGCTGATTGGCTAAACTGCCTGACTGTGACATTTGCAGCAGAGCAAATTTGGCATTGTTATGGAAGAACTATAATATACATGTTATTTTATTCCTCCGATAGAATACCCTTTCCGATTTTGTCCATTACAGCATACAAGGTCTAACCACAATAAAGCACAGAGCAGTGTTTAGTGGTTCTGACTTAGACTCTGGTTTACCTCCTCATTTTGGTGTCGTCTGGCCACTCAGCAATGACCCGCCCCTGCGTCTCTCCGCTGGCAGTCCTGACCAAAGAAGGGGGGCATACTACAGGCTCATAGCTCACAATTTCTCTTCCATTGGCTTCCAGTTGTGTTATTGAGTAAGGCTTGCGAAACCCCCCATAAGGACGGCACCACATTTGGCATCATACAGGACATGTGAGCTTGGCAGACACCATTTTAATATGATGAGTTTAGTGAGGGTGCACACATGAACAGAGAGAAAACACTTTTATTTGGTTCCTTTAATTTCTTAAAGGCACAATATGTACATTATAATATCCAAAAACTACCATAGAAACCGTAGGTGTGTTTGACATCATGTGACACTGATGCAGAATGATCGGCATGTGACATCAAAGTATCTTAATATCAAAGCAGTACTCTCGCAACAGTCTGATGCAGTGGTCACCAACCCTGTCCTTTGAGATCTCTAACCCCTATCAAACACACCAGAACCTGGCAATCAAGCATTTTAGGGCTACCTAAAAAATTAGAGGCAGGTGTGTTGAAGTAGGGTTGGAACTAAAATATGCAGGAGGTTAGATCTCCATGAACAAGATTGGCTTCCAGTTGGTCTTATGTCAAAAGGCCATCAATCTGCACAGCGCCGCATGAGTAACTATGCATAACATACAAGTAGTTACTAGCTACTGAATCAGTAGTTGACCTTTGTTGTGGCTTCTATCAACCCACATTGTGGGCTTACATTATAATGCAACGTTTATAAAAATGTATTTCATTACATCATCCATGCACATGATTTGTGACTCCCATCAATCCATCTTTCACAGCATCATCAAGCTGTGAGCGTTGTTGTGGTTCAGCAACCTCAAGCGACAAAAATTACTTATAGTAGTATTAAAAATCGCTAAAAATCGCTGATGTCGTCCTTTTGCTTCACTCTGGGTCTTTGTCTGAAAAATGAGAAATATCGTCTCCTGAAGCCAGACAGTTGGAAAACTGATTTTGCCGGGCAACGGGATCACCACATCACAATTCAGACATGTCATAGTATAGACACGCTTCTCTTGAATTATTACAGAGCTGACTTCAAAGCTTAGAGAATCTGAAATATAGGATGCTGACAGAGAGAAGAGAATGAGTGATTAGGGCAATGATAAAAATAAAGGGTGTGTTTTTAAAGATGTAGGCATGGGTAACCCAGTCGCTGAGACACCCAGAGACACACAGTCTGGCCCCTAATGCTCTCAATGATGAGGGAGATGTGCCTGACCTCAAAGGGGGCGTGGAGCCAAAGCCATGCGTAACATTACATTTTAGGCTGTCGGCTTTGTGGTGGGGTCTCCTCTGGCTCTGATGACATCACTTTCCTTACCACCCGC
Source organism: Paramisgurnus dabryanus (assembly GCF_030506205.2). NCBI lineage: Eukaryota > Metazoa > Chordata > Actinopteri > Cypriniformes > Cobitidae > Paramisgurnus > Paramisgurnus dabryanus. The sequence continues at coordinate 34,863,053 of NC_133349.1, read as the reverse complement.
CTGCACGCACACAATCACAAATACAATAAAATTATACATCTGGTTCTTAGTGCAAACATGTTGTGATTCAGTGTGGTGTATTTTGCCTTTTTTAGAGTAGTTGTGTGACTCGTCGCACTCTTACGTACATTGTGGGGTTTCCAAGTCTGCCGAATTTACCACTGAATGGTTGCTTGAGAAAACAGGGATAGAGGTCATTTTGAGTGGCATGACTTGAAATAAATCAGTATTCTGGTCCATCTGGCCTTTTCTCCATCTCGGGGTAACTAAGTACCAGATGGTGGCCACCACTTGCTGCCTCACTCACATGTGGGCAGCCTCATTATCATGAGGTGAATTACAGTAAAACATTACCAATCCCTAGCCTGTAATGAGCTTTACAGATGTGGCTTAAACTTGTGCTTGTGTTTCCCTACTGAGCAAAGAGTGCACACTGACTTAGCTCATTTTACCTGGTTAATGTGCCTGTTGGGCTTTGGAGGTACGGGAGAGCTAAATCTTTAACAATTACATGCCTTCCACATCAGTATGTGCTGTAATGTTTCTTTAGCTTCATTAGATGAAATGTAAGTCAAACATCTCTTTCCAAGTTAATAACTGCCTCAATGCTAGAACTACTGAAATAAGAATATATTACTATGGAAGAGCCAGCAATTTAAGTGTAAGGGTTTATGACTGTGGCCCTCAAAATCTTGGTAATAATGGGTCTTATTCACTAATAATTGCATACGTTTGTCGTATTTATAAGGACATTTGAACTTCTCACGAAAACTTTACATAAATTAGTTGTTATACTCGTTCTTACACTAGTGAATTAAGAGTGTTCTAGATGAGCGACAAGGTTGACAATTTGCATAATACACGCAAAACCATCTCCATTTAAGGGCTTTGCGTAATGCTTGTCCACAGAAAATTTTGAGCAGTTTGTCATCGAAGCAAAAGAGCTAAAAAGAAATCCATAATCATATTTACTATCAGTAAAGTTCTGTTTTGTTAGCATTTTCTATTTGGGAGGTTTTGCTGTTGGTGGGGAAGCCAGATGTGTCCTCATAATCAAAAAAAAAAAAAAAAAAATGTGCCCTCATAATCTTTACCGCAAGGGCACAACCAAACCACGCGACGCAGCAGGCAAGCAGAGCACGCATGATCTAAACCTGGGGTAGGCAATGTCAGTCCTGGAGTGCAGGTGTTCTTCAGATTTTAGCTCCAACTCTGATAAAACCTTGCCTACCTGTAGTTCCCTTTCAATACGGTTCACTTCGCATTGCGTCAGTTAGCTGACGCTATGGGGGGGGAAACTCCTGTTTACTCCATGACTGAAGCCTATTGGTTAACGTCTGTACAAAGTACAGACCAATGACGTTTGAACCCGCGTGCGGGAGGAACACGTCCTTATATAAGCGCGGTTCAATCGTCAGGAGCTCATTATTTTCTCCTTCAGCGCGAACCTCTCGCTGCTCCGAAGAAAAAGAAGAAGCCTTACCTCGCCGTTGACAAAAGCCCTGCAGCGGAGTCCAGGCCTAGCGTCTTCCCCTGCCGTTTTCCGGCTGAGAACCGAAGATAGCAGAGTCCAGGTCTAGCGTCTTCCCCTGCCGCTTTCCGGCCGAGAACCGAAGATAGCCTTCGCTTGCCGTGGTACGAGCCCTGTGCAGCGGACACATGCCTGACGAGGTCTCCCCTGCGGCCGCCCGGTAAGATCAATATTTTAATATAAAGCTATAAGCTTAAAGAGCAGGCGCTGTTGTAATAGCGTCCAGCACAGCGGCTCGGTGAGCCTCTCTGCTATGAATTTCCTCCGAGCGCGTTACCGGTCTGGCCCTTCCCACGCCGGGACCGCGCTTATGCTTTGGTTGTCTTATCCATGTTTCGTGCTCCCCCTGCTGTTCCTCTCTCGCCGGGATGAACACACGGCGAGCCATGAGACTAGATGGATGCATAGACAAGCACACACGGACTAACCCCCCCTGTGTTCTGTCACATCCCAACCGTTCATGCTTACAGAGTCCCTATGCTCCTCTTACATTCAGTGGCGAGATCTCTGGCACATATATTAATCCCCCGAGTGCATCGGGTGATACCGTTCATACGACGCATGGCTGTTCTGTCTGTGTTGCTGCTCCCCTCTGCCGTTCCTCTCTTGTTGAGATGAACAAGCGGGGAACCGTAGAACTGGATGCATACGACAAGCAAACACGGGCGGTCTGCCCCTGTTCTCTGTCATAGCACAGCCACTCGTGCTCCACGCTCGCGGAGTCCCTCGCTCCTTTCCCCACAGTGGTGAGGTCTCTAAACGGCTTAGTTAGCACACGGTATTACGGCTCGCTGCCTCTAAATGCAGCTGTCTAGTGTTCAACGATTACAGAGCTTCATGCCCCTCCCCTCTTGGAGCGGCGCGATCTCATTCGTCTGCTCGATAGGGCGGATTCGCCGCTATTGGAGCACCAAGAACACTCATTATAAGAGAGCTTCATGCCCCTCCCCTCCTGGAGCAGCACGATCTCATTCGTCTGCTCGATAGGCGGACACGCCTCTATTGGAGCGCTAAAACACTTATTATAGAGCTTTACTGGCCTGAGCCTGTCTCACTTAGGATAGCTTACTGTTCGTCTGCCCGGTCATTTCTCTCTGGTTTAGACGGAATCAGAGGCAGAACGAATTTGTTTATAATATACTGAGGCCCGAATACCTCCCTTTATTCAGTCCCGTCCTATATCAGTGCGCTGAATATTGGTACATTCTTATATATGGTGTTTTTCTGCCCTTTTAATAAACGGCAAAACCGCGGGCCTCACGGCAGACTTCCTCTCTGCGATGGGTTCAGTCTGACATTAAACCACCTAGACATACTGCTCTGCTCCGTAAGCCGTTCGGTCACTACTGAGGCTTGTGCACCTGTACGGCTGAGCTCTGGTCTCTGCAGCACAGCTGCATCAACAGAGAACGAAACTGTCTGGGAGAAAAGGGGTTATGTCGCGCCTAGGCTGGACTGCCCTGAAATGTTTTCTGTGTGCTGTTTATCCAAACATACTGTGTAATACTGTCGGTTATGCGACCTCACTATAGTGGCGAACGGTATTTAATTTCTCTAAAAAGAGTAATTTCCGTGCTTACTATACTGTGTATTGACACCCACGGTTGTACGGTGTCTCTAAACACTTTATCGCCTTACTGACAAGCAATCAGTAATACGCACACACGGCCCGCTGTCCATAATTCTATCGACGCTTGCCGAAAAAAACCCCGGTTTGGCCATATACTGTGTATTGACACCCCACGACTGTACAGTGTCTCTAACACCTTTCTGCCAAATTCGCTCGCAGCCCACCTCAGTTTCTCCGCTACCATGCTGATGGAGCAAACGAGCACGGTCTTACGGCTGTTATTCTCTCTTCCTAGAGAGACGACAGCCTCAGACTTTTGCATGGCTCCAAGCGTTTGAATCGCGCCCTCTCCGGACGGCCACTCAAAGACTTACAGCCAAGCGGTTTATGACGTTTTCGGCCATATAGCTGATTTATATTAGCGGATCCGAAGACGCTCACACCTCTGCTCCAATACTCTGAGATATTAAGGGTAATATCAACCTCAAGTGAGCTTGCTACCCGCCACAATAAGTTTCAAAGCTTAAAGCGCGCGCACAGTCAGACGCGCGCGGCATCTCGTTTAAGACGGGCACACGTACCCCTCTAACGAGCCTCAGAAAGCTGAATATCGTGGCATTCTGTTCATAAGTCCACTTCAGTTTGACTAAGCAAAGGTCCCGCCCCGAGCTGACGGCCGGGAAGCTTGCTTAAGTTACACATGGCTGCATGAAGTGCTGTCATTACGAGCTAGCCCAGCATCTGCTGTGGGTTGAACACGCTTTACGACGGCAATCAGCCTTCGGCGCGTGGAACGCCGTTTGTCTCCTATAAATCACCTTGTACTGTGAATACGGTACATTAAGAGGATGATTTAGCACTGCAGCACTCTCGACCGTGTTATTGTGATAATGCGGTCGGGCAATCTACGGTGGTTTCATTATTTACCGAACCAGACTGAGATCTCGCCCCCTGAACAAGCTGACGAGTCATCTCCTTTATAAACTCATTGCATCGCTTTATAAGCTATGTTCAATCAGAGTGATACGCATCTCATGCTTACTACCAAGATTCAAATATTAACCCATTACGATGGGTGTGCGGAGATGGCATCCGTGGGACACGACCTACATTACGTGCCTTATGACACATTGACACAAGCTGCTAGGACCCCTTTCACGAGGCGTCCTTATGCAAAGTCTGATCCATTCTGTCTAGTGACATTTGAAAGTCTAAACCCCCGCGAATCGTGGGTGGAACACTTTTCTCCTCACTACAGAGGCACGGCGGCTCTCTCCCCTACCTATATCTATGTGGCCGTGATAACAGCAAACCACGCTTTTACGACCGACCATTCATTTAATTCACAAGCCTGTCATCTCTCAGATGCGGACGGCGGCGGTAACAGCGAACCATGCTTTTACGGCTGGCCATTCACTTTATTCATAAGCCTGTCATTTCGCAGATGCGGACGGTGCCCGAGGCACAGCGCTCTGGAACTGTCCAAGGTCCTGTATGACACATACGTCTGACGTACATCAGACGATCAGCTGTTCATCTGCGTCACAGATCACTCACTAGAGCACCTGTCAATACAGGTTATTTATGGATCGTTGACGTTATCACCTCCCGTGACAATTATGCTCACTTGTCTTAGAGCATGGGCATGGTCTTAGAGGTTTCTCATTTGACAATTGTGACACGGCCGGCTGGTCCCCGCCGTCCACGTTGTCAGTTTACAGCTTCGACATCCCTGCTTCGCGCACTACTGAGGTTTGTTGCAGTAAAGGTGCGCTCATTAGCTCACCTGTATGCACGATATTGTTTTTAATTATATGCGTCCACCGTGCGCTTAGAGAAGCTCACATGTACACGCTATAACATTTTGGTATACAATAAGATGCGCTTGGAAAAGCTCACCTGTATACAGAGCTGTGTTATGCTTTGTGACACATACATTGTTGTTCATCTGTGTACGTTCACGGTGCGTTGGGTGCCCACCGTTACGTTCATCAATCATATCTGTACACATTCACGGCACGTTCTGTGCACTGATTTATCTATACGCATTCACGGTGCACTGATTTATCTATACGCATTCACGGTGCACTGAAGAGTTCACCCGTGTGCGCACAATTTATTATCAGAACACATGACGGCGCGCTCGAGAATCTTGCCGGCCTGTGCATTATAACACTCTGATTCATCTATATGCATTCACGATGTATTCAAGTGTTCACCTGTGCCCGTGCAATTTATAGTCAATACACATTTACGGCGCGCTTGGAAAGCTCACCGATCTGTGCACTATAATACTACCTATATGCATCCCGATGCGCTCGAGGGTGCACCTGGGTTCACACTATTGTGGTATCTGTATAATCCCACGCTACGAACCGTTCTGCCGCATATTATAGTCAGATCGGCTTTCGCAGATCACTCACTACGTATGTCTGTTGCTAACAGTGGTTATTTAGATGGATCGTTGAAACCATCGCACTGGCTCACGCCCCTCTATGAGCTATGTCCTATATAGAGCCCACTCTGTGCGAGTTTGGCTTCTTCATGAACTTGGTCTACAGGGGTATCTATATCTATATTTGATATCTGCTACGCGGCCGGCTGGTCTTCGCCGTCTACGTTGTCAGATTGTACAGCTTAGACGTCCCTGCCCTACGAGCGCAGGTTCTCTCGGCTCAATCATGCACGCTCATGCGTTTTATGTGTACACCACGGTGCGCTCAGCGAGCTCACCAACGTGACTCTGAATTTACTTATCTCGCACAGCCGCGGCGCGCTCGGTACCTCGCCGTCTTGTGCTATGTTATGTGCCCCCGGTGCGTTTAAAACCCCACCGTGTGCGCGTCAACAATTTATATGGTGCTTACACATTTGCTTTTAAAGCTGTGAATATGCCGGGTATAGGGCCACACGCAGTGTCTCTCCGGTATGGCACTTCAGTACGTTGTGTATGCACGGCGTGATGGGATTACATTCCCCCATAGCGTCAGCTAACTGACGCAATGCGAAGTGAACCGTATTGAAAGGGAACGCTTAGGTTACTCACGTAACCCTGGTTCCCTGAAATAACGGGAACGAAGCATTGCGTCTCTTGCCGTGCTACAAACGTCTACGCAGCGAGTGTTATTCGGCTGCGCGCTTCAGTCGAATAATAATGAGCTCCTGACGATTGAACCGCGCTTATATAAGGACGTGTTCCTCCCGCGCGCGGGTTCAAATGTCATTGGTCTGTACTTTGTACAGACGTTAACCAATAGGCTTCAGTCACGGAGTAAACAGGAGTTTCCCCCCCCATAGCGTCAGCTAACTGACGCAATGCTTCGTTCCCGTTATTTCAGGGAACCGGGGTTACGTGAGTAACCTAAGCGTTTTTTAGGCGACTCTCTAGACCTTGATTAGTTGTTCAGGTGTGCTTGATTAGAGCTAAAGCTAAACTCTGCAGGACCTCGGCACTTCAGGACCGATGTTGCCTACCCCTGAATTCTAAACCATAACAGTTGTGACGGAATTTGAAGGCGCTACGCCAAAAAAAGTCAAGTTCAGGTACCAGGATTTTGTGCATGAAGATGCCAAGAAGAGAAGAACAGCAGCATGCAAGGCCTGCAAGACGAAGATATGTGATACAACCCGCAACACTTCTAATTTAATTTGACACTTCAAATCTCACAAAAAACTGCAAGTAACAAAGTCTGTCCCATTGTTTTCAGTTAAAGTTAACGTCTTAGCCATGTTAGAAGTTAAAATAAAACCAATAATCGAAGACACTTGATTATTTTAGAAAAAAGTACTGCACACCTACACAAGTACGTATAATAGTATGTTATCTTTGCATTATTTGAATTTTCTCTCTCCTGCTTGTGATGTACAGCTTGACCATGGTTGATCACACACCCTGACAATCCTATAGACTGTTTTGACACTAATGGTTTTTTAATTTTCATGTCATGACAATTTCTGAGGATGTCGTATGAAACAAGAAACCATTTAATTAACTCTTTTGCCACCACTGACAAGAAGTTATCTGGCAAAGATAGGTTTTTACATCAAATCCATATTTCAGATATTATGCAGTAGGTTTTACTTTCCTTATAAAACACTATACGAATGTGTATGTTTTGATCATCGTTCTCAATCTGATCTCTAACAAAAGTTCAATAATCTCAGCTATTTGATCAAAATGCAAAAAAATTTGGTGGGTTAACATAAGCAAGTGTCCAGTCAATCAGATAAGACTTCTCGGACAACTCTTTTATGGCTGACCTCCGTGCCAAAGCGGAGAAGAAAAAGATGTTTTGATTAGCTCACACTATTTCTGCTTATCATTCCTTTCAAACCCCCCTTCGCCATCTCATGAAGGCAGGGTGATCGTAAACATTTCTTAAGGAAAAGCATTTTTCAAATTATTGGATAAACCAAAAGGACAAATCTTTACATCCTACCACCACCAAAATGGACTTAAAACCATCACCTATTGACTTCATACTCGTTTAAAGACATTAGCATTCTGAATTAAATCTCTTTGTTATGAAACTGTTCAAATGAATGAATGCATGTTTAATATGGTAACATGCTGTCATGTTTATACTTTTTACACTTAGGACAATGCCAATGGTATTTTGGTACTGGTTTGGTAAGTGGGAAATGCATAGATGAAATTCTAAAGACAAAGTTAAACTCTGTACTTTATGCTATGCAAATGAGGTGGACCACCTTCTGTGGACTTCCTCTGACATCAACAGCCAATCACGATTCTGCATTAGGAAAGTGCCAAGATGCAAACTCCTCCTTAAAGGAATAGTCTATCCATTTTCCATATTAAACTATGTTATTACCTTAACTAAGAAGAGTTGATACATACCTCTATCATCTTAGTGCGTGCACGTAAGCGCTGGGGCGTGCTGCGACACTTCGATAGCATTTAGCTTAGCCCCATTCATTTAATGGTACCAAACAGAGATAAAGTTAGAAGTGACCAAACACATCAACATTTTTCCTATTTAAGACGAGTAGTTATACGAGCAAGTTTGGTGGTACAAAATAAAACTTAGCGCTTTTCTAAGCGGATTTGAAAGAGGCGGATTTTACTTCGACTCGCCTGAAAAATCCGCTCCCCTTCTCCCCTTTCATAATGGGAGAGGGAGAGTGTTACTGCGCCGAGTCGAAGTACTCCCAAAAGTGCTATTCTGCCATACAATATAGTTACCCTTTTAAATCCACTTAGAAAAGCGCTATGTTTTATTTTGTACCACCAAACTTGCTCGTATAACTACTCGTCATAAATAGGAAAAACGTTGATGTGTTTGGTGCCACGGCCGCTGCTGCTGCCATATGTCCCAGGAGCTTCTGAAATAATTTCAGTGGGACCACCATCTTGCCTTTGAATATATTAGACACAGGAAGAGAGAGATAGCCTGAATAGTAAGACTTTGTACTGATATGCCAGCCCCTCGTATGCAAAGCGGAGAAAAGACCTGTGTCGTGGGAGAATTGAGACATAAAAGTATGCGTCCTTCGGGTCTATGGCAGCAAACCAATCTTGGGGACGGATGCATTGACAAATGCTTTTGTGCATCAGCATCTTGAACAGCATTCCGTGAAGTGCACAGTTCAGTGAGCGCAAGTCCTTTTACTGTGGTGAAGAGGGTGCCCGAATGTTTGAGGGGGCAGCGGGCAAACTGAATCGCGTAGCCGAGTCGGATCATGCTTAAAAGCTAATGCGATGGGCTGGGAAGCTGTTGCCAGGCTTCCAGAGGCCGTGCAAGGGAAATTAATGGCACTAATGGTGTACCTGCAGTGGGGCAGCCAAGCTGAATGGATGTGATCACCGGTGTGTGCGCTGTTGCTTCATGAATAGAGACATTGTGTGGTGTAACACTCGCCTGGCTCCGCTGATGGGTGGCTGGGCAGATGAGACTTTGTTGTGGGGTACACAAGCTGCTCGACACACCTGCTGGCGATAGAGGAAGGGCAGTACGCCGGTTTTTGAGTAACTCCAGAATTCCTCAGAAGACCAAAAGAGGGGAGGGGAACTTGCTCTACATGGCGTATGGGTGACGGCTGAAACAACCAGCGGAACATGAAGAGGGTTTTCTGCACCTAGCCCTCTACCGGGGGAAGGTTATGGTCGAAAAGTGGTCCCCTCCATCTCTAGGTCACCCGGCCTGGGCTGGGCGGGTTGCTTACAACGGGTTTCTCTATGCTGCCTGGATGGAGGGATGACGTGGCTATAGCAGGACGCCGAGAGCCGAAAAGGCCAGTTTGGGATATCGAAGCATTCAGGAGACAATTTTTATCTACCTCCTTAACTCTTTCCCCGCCATTGACGAGATATCTCGTCAATTAAGAGAAAACGCTTCCCCGCCAATGACGAGATTTTCCGTCTTTCCGCAATACCGCTATTATCCACCAGGTGGCGCCCTTCCGCAACTTTTTAAAACCGGAAGTATTGCCCTATGGCAAGCAGCTGCATGTCCGTGTCTGTTTTAAAGATCGCGCTGAATGGGATCTCTATGAAAAGTCCGTCATAAAAATGGAATTATATCTGCTTTTTGCTCAAAATATGGTGTTTTTGCAAAAACCTACCCATATTCAAAAGCTGATTGCAAAAGAACCACTAAAGGTAGGATGAAACGTTTTTTTTTGTTTGAAAGCAGAGGGTCTGTTCTTTCATTTGGTATATTGTATGTTTATATATTTAAAGAAGAACATTTTCTGGAAAGCATTAAACTTTGGTGAAAATCATGAAAAACGCTGGCGCTGGCTGGCAACTTTTTTTAAAAACGCTGGCGGTGAAAGAGTTAATGTCCATGAGATGGCGTTCCAGGACCACTAGTGTGGACATCGCACAACCAACAGCCTGTGTGGTGACCTTGGTTGCACGGAGCACCAGGTGAGTAGCCGCACGAAGGTCTGAAAAGACCCCCAAGTCATGACCTCCCTCGTGCAGATCTATCAGAGCCTTAACCTGATGTACCTGCAGCAACGCCATGGGCAGATGCCATCAGTGGGCTGACTGTTTGCAGGCCCACAAGGAAAGGTTCGGCAGGTCCATCCAGGATAGGATCCCAGCGTAACCTTAGCAGCTCCACCATGGAGAGAGAGTTGAGGGGTGATTCTGAAAAGGTCAGTTGTGAGAGGAGAACAGGGTCCTCCATAACCTAGTCAGTTCATTATGCACCTAGGGGAAGACCGGGACAGGAGGTGAGGGCTAAGATGCCTTAGCAGCTCCGAAGTACCAATCATCGAGGCAGGATGGTTCAGGTGGGGGACCGAGGCGGTGTCCACACCAAGCTGACCACTGCCGTTGCCTGAGAGAGCATGGCCTACATCTTGGGGTCAAACGCGGGTTCAGGAACCCTACCCAAAGGAGGGAGCAGATGTGAGTCGGCCTCAGAAACAGGCGGCACCCTTTGATGCAGCGACAAACATTTGAGTCTTCATCAACCTTGAGTCAACCTTTTCCTGTAGTAAAATGGACTGTGGAGAAGCCACTGATTTCATCCAAAAATTCACCTGGTCGACAAAAAGCCGTTTTGCCTACCTTATCACCGCGTATCCCTGTCACTATGACAAGCTGACATGGACAGCCTGATCTCATGAACTTCAGTGTCATAGTCACGGAATATTGTGTCAGTGTCATGGATCTCTGCATTTTTCCGTGTCCATACCACAGACTTTGTTTTCTGTGTCAGTTTCATGCATTGGATACTCCAGTGTTTTTCCTATTTTTAAACCATTGTTGCTTAAGGCTTGCTTTCAGCTTGAGCTGTCTACAGAGACCGCGTTTTTTTACAGTGTGTTCAGGGGACAGGCAGCTAGCAGATAGTGAGGAGATGTTTACTGTATGAAACAAAAAAAATTATGGCTTAAAATGCATGAATTCGCTTAGAGCACCTTTAACCTTGTGGTTAGAGCGTCTGGCTTTTAACCAGAGAATTGCCGGTTTGAGGCTCACGGCCAGTGGGCAAGGCACCTTACCTTAATTGCTCCTCGGGCGATGGGACAGTTGCCCACTACTCTGGGTGTGTGTGCGTTCAAGACTTGCAGTGCATGTGTTTACTACTCACTAGGATTGGTTAAATGCAGAGGTCACATTTTGCGTATATTGCGTACTTGACAAACTTGTCACATTCATTTTTAACTTGACTGTGAATACGTTATCAGTCATGTCTCCATCCCAACATTCCACATTTAAAAGCAGGGACAAAATTTGTGCCATTCAATATCCTCTGAGTTTACAGGCCTAGAAAATTCACCAATAACCGTCAATTTCTCTCATCTTTTGAATTAGCCACTTCATAGCATTACTCCCTAAAATCAAATCCTCAGTTTGGCCTGGGACGACTAAGACTGGAATGATCAATCTGCAAGTATAAACTGAAAATTCAAGTTCACACATTGTTTAAGGGTTGACCCGGTATCCGATTATGACAACATCATTGGCAGGAAACTTTTGTATATTGCTTATGCTGCAATAAACCTTGTTCAACAGGTTAATTTATTGTGCAAGCCATGGAGCTGCTGTCAACCATAGCTTTTAGTAGAAGGTCCTCCCACACTGTGACCTGAGTATAGAACAGACCATACATTTTTTCAATCTGTTTGTATTTTTGAAAATTACAGTTTTGTTTGCAGACTCAACAGAACTAGAAACACTATGAAGTGACATAGGATCATCCATACAACATTGGTTGGGAGGACTGTACTCCCGATCTACACTGTCCTCCCCTAAGTGCAGATATTCTAGTTTCCCATCCCTTGGGAAGACGGAGAGGTCACTCTCCCTGGACAGGAGTATGGTCAGGAGAGTAGCACCAGAAACACAACCTTTTTTCACGCAAATGTGTGAGACCGGAATGATCAGGGCTCGAACAGACAATGCATAGAAGGTCATTAAGGCATTTTATGCGAGGCAGCCTTACTTTAAATTGTGTGCGTGGACTCGATTCTTTCACTGACTCTTTCAACAGGACTCTTTCCAACAGGCCCATGATTCGCTCCAAAGCAGAAGCCTCCAAAGACCTGGACTGTTGGGCATAAGAAGTAGTTGGGAGTGCTAGTGTTCACGATTCCACTTCAGTTCTGTTCACAGGTACTCTAGTGGGTGCCACACTTCTTTCTGCTGATGCAAGGCTGGTCTGTGAATAATATTCATTCAAAATATCTTGAACTTCCTGCAAAGAAGTTAAAGATGAGTTGATGGTTTTAGATCAAAAGGTAATGGCAAGCTTTTTACTTGGGCAATGTCTAATGAACATACGAGTTATCTCTGTACCAGAGAAATCCAGCACTTTACCCTGTTCTTTCAGGCATTCAGCAACTGCACGGTTCACAGTGACGTCAACTGCATGGTTTAGCCTGATCCAACACTCATATGCATCCTCATTTTGTCCCGGTAAGATAAACGTGATTTCACCAAGTAGGATGTGATCCTGGATCAACACTATTGTTGGTCCTGGATCAACATTTTCATTAACCAATCAGATTGCAGGATTAGGATTAGTGTGTATGTTATATTTAGGTTTAGGATTGGGTTAGGAGCTTTTAAGAAATACTCCTCAAACTATTATTTTACACACTTATTTAAGGGTTTAAAAATGGTTAGGATTTGAGTTAAGGGTGGGTTGGGGTATCTAAGCTACTTATCTTGAACACGCCCTTGTACGCCCAATGTGAAGATCCAGTTGCCCTTCTGTACACTGTACATGTACCTGTAAGCCCAAGCTAAAAGTTACTTACCTGTACGTTTAAGTCAATAGACACCTGTTTTGGGAGTACTTACTTGTATGTTCATAGCGAAGATCCATCTACCCTTCTGTACAAGCATTGAGATGCCGAAGGCAGAACATTGACTCCCCTTGTGTGTTGAGTGAAGTTACAGGGTATTGAAAATTTCCACCTGCGCATCGTCCAGGCACTCCGTGAGCCGGGCCCTCGGAAGTGGACACCTGGACTTAAGGTACTCACCTCAGTTCTACCTGTTGCTCACCGAGTTCTCTCTTTGCCCTCAGGAAGGAGGAAGGGCGCCACGGCCAGTCGAGTCTGAAACAGAAGACTCAGTATTAGTTGGAAGCATCAGTTAAAGCCACTTGAGGGAAAGACGAACTTTCTGGGACTACTTACCTGCAGAATCCCTGTGGCGAAGTCGAGCACTACCGGCCCAATACTCTCTGGCTCGAGAGTTTGATTTTAGATTTCCCCTTCCTTTCCCCACTTACCTGCTTTAAATTAAATTAAATAAAGTTTGTTTTAAGTTTACTTACACTCTCGTGTGTCTGGTCATTGGGGTGTTCTTGGGACCTCCTCGAGGTGGAAACTAGGGAGGGGCGAGACTCACGACATCGGTGGTCCGCTCCGACCTGTGACATTATTTCATTTTATGTAATCACTCACGACATTCACTTAAATCAACAATTTCAGAAACTTCACAAGGAGGTTCTTTGGCATTTCTGGAAAAAGACAACTGACTTTGAATTAAGTTCAGCATTTGTGAATCTTTTCTATCTGTTATCAAATATTTGGAGGAGCTACATGTTGAGCCTGGGTCCACTGATTGTAATGGGCTGAGTCTGGAGACTATACTATCAGCAATCTGCTGACCGACTTGGCTAATTATGTCATTTAGTTGCAGTAATTACATCTAGTATCTGTGTAAGGGGTGGGGGTAGATGAAAACATGCCCTGTCGCTCTTGTGATGCGGTGTGACTCATGAATGAACCCCCACAAACCAATGGTGCTAAATCAAGAGCATGACTGTCACTCTGTACATTGGGCTCACTGAACTCTAATGATCTTGGCAGGTTTAATAAACCCCACGCTCTACCTCTACTGCCACAACATTGAGTGTGTGATAATAGTCAGATTCACTCATAATGAATAACAGTATATCCAACCAATGAATACAATGCCTCAGAGAAAACCTGAAACGTATTGTTGTAGAAAGTAAATTGTCTTGTGTAAATGTCCCAAATTCAATTGCAATCACTATGATAATAAATTCTCTTTTTCAAGTAGTAATTCAACTTGAGTTTCTGAGCGAGATTGCGTCCACCTGACTCTAACAAAGGCTTTACGATGAACCCTCGGCCTCTTCAGGAATCATCTTGATTGAAGATCAACGAGTCATGGGACAATGTGACTGTGTGTTGGATGGAGTAGCTCACACAGGAATCAGGTGGATGGTCACTCAAAGTTGCTTAATTTAACCTGAAACAAACAGCCCCAAAAGGCTGATTAACAAACAGTGCATCCGTCTTAGCAGCAGAACGAGACATAAATCTTTGCTACGATGACACACTTTTACCAGTGACATGAACATATAGTGGACAAAATACTAAATAAACTCTGCACTCTTTTTTCATTAGTCAATAAACTTCCTCAACCACCTTCCCCTGGCATAAATAGCTCTGCAGATTTTGTGAGTCATTTCTTAATTTTTTCCAGAGTAAAATAAATAGTAAATATAGTCTACTTCCCTCCCTCTTCCTTCCTACCCTATCTGTAGATTCTGTCTTAACATCCATTCCAGACACTTTTGCTAACTTTGACCCCCCCACTCCAGCATATATCTTTGAGTTAATTACTGCACTGAACTTAACGCGAACGTACATACTGTCTTAGCGCACGTTAAGTGGGTACTCAGTGAAATTCAGTATCTACACGGTAAGTATGCGATTTCGGATTCAGCCCGTCTCAAGTAAGCTATTGCTGGCACCTACCATTAACTCGACCGACCCAACCGTAACGGTATGCGTTTCAGGGAGGATGGGTGGGAGGAAGAGGCCAGGAGGGGCTGAAAAAGGCATTGAAGGAGGATGCTACCAAATGTGCCAAGCATAACGATTTATTTTTAAGAGGACAAACAAAAGTGGCAACAGGTAAAGAGAGATAGGCCTATGATTAGTATTAGCAACGTAATTATTCGGCTAACACCGTTGTCAACCTATTCACTGGCAAAAAATAAAATTTAATTAAAAGCTTTTTGTGTATCACCCAGTACATGGCAATTCATAGACTTTGCAAATATTATGATTAATATTGATAACAAAACTCAAGCTTGATCTGTATATGCAGTAAAATGACTTTGTATTATTATTTTATTTTTATTACTATTTTTTTGTGGATAAGTGAATTCTTATTTAACCTTTACATTATTGGTTGAACCATGGTATTAATAAAAACTATTCACAATAGTACAGGGTTCCTAGAGGTTTTTTCAAGTTAAATTCAAGTCTTTTTAAGACCTTTTTAAGACCATTTATATAAAAAATTAATACTTATTTCACATCCCTACCAGCAAAGAAAAACAAAACCGTTCAGTCTGTGACCCGGGACTGTGTTGGGTTCTCAATTATTGGATATGCCACTCTTTATTTATACTATGTTATTAAATCAAACAGGGATGCAAACACATGTATGTTCACAAAAGAAAGGTAATCAAAGCCCTCGCACCCCGGCAAATATCCAGATACTTACATTGCCACCGACCCTTGCCAACCCCTATAGGCATATAGAGTAAAATTAAATTAGAAAATAAAAATACGGCAACATTAATTTGGAATATTCAATTTAATTTTTTATTTTAAAACAAACTCTTATTGAATTATCTAGCACTTCTTCTTGCTTTAGACTACTCCTCCTTCCTCTTCCTGGCACCTCCTGCAACATATCCAGGGCCTTCCATCTGGCTGCATTCATTTATATTAATTTCACATTATATTTAATAAATCCAAACATAAATGAACAAAGCTGACAATGTTTGTCAAAGCAACACAAAAACACTTTACTCTTTTTGCACTGACATATGAAGCAATGCTTGTGTAGATGACCACTTTTAAAAAACTCTATTGAACACAATAATATGTATAGTATATTAATGATAGAAAGTGCAGGTCTAGAGATTACAAATGTGACCGGTGTGTTATAATGGTTTAAGTAGTTTTCTTTCCTTTTTTAGATAGAGCAGAAACAGTAAATTTGCCTCTCTTTTAATTCCTCTCTTGCAGATTAAAAGAGCTTAATCCACTTAATATTTTAGATTCAAAAGTCTACTTGCTGTCCCAGTAACTGGTGACTTTACATTACAGCTTTGCGTTTTTTTATTTCTTGAGTCGGCATGAGCTTTGCTCGTGCAATGGGCTTGACATTCACCTACATTGCTTCCATCTCTGTGATCTTTGAGCAAACTTTTAAAAAGATATAGATATAAATAGATAGTTCAGTAAAAATAATATTATTTATAAAAGGGAGGGAGGAAGAAGAAGCGCTGCTTGGTTGTAACTTTTCAAAATAAGCCAGTTGTTATCGCCATAGAAACGGAGGCACGCAGCTTGAAACTGTATGTGAGCATTAGCACTGACTGACTCTGATCACGGCCGTTTTCCGATTGACACGGATTTTACACACAATGTTAATCGGACCCGGTCCTCCGTGAAAACCTCTAATGCATACAACTCTGCTCAAGTTCATTAACATGTGACGCTGAACTCACTTCATGTCGCACCCAATTCATTGAGAAACAGGGAGCACGTGAACGTACACCAAACTCATCGGAAGAGACGAGATGTGCTTGCACGCAAAAAAAACCACTTCGGATTTGCACGATTCACACAAGTCACCCAAACAAGGAAAAATACAATATGGAGAAGTTACATACAGCACATTTTTTAAGACCCAGATATTAAAATTCAAGACTTTTAAAGTCTTTTAAGGTATTATTTCCAAATTAATAAATTCAATGCTTTATGGCTTTTTAAGACCCCGCCGGAACCCTGTAGTAAGAGCTGAACTGTTGCATCATTTATCCAATTTGAGAAAAGTGCTAATTTGGAATTACACCATTGAAAAGTGGGCCTGTCTTGGGCCTGAAACTCCCGGGCTGAAAAGTGGCCCCACTTCGGCCATGATACTGAAACAGCTTATCTTAGGGTAGTTAACGATCTGCTCATGGCTGTTGACTTTATTTGCATCCTAATTCTCCTAGAATCACACCATCCTCCTCAAACGTCTATCTGACCGTGGCATTACAGATACTGTTTTATCTTGGTTCATCTCTTATTTGACTTACTGTCAGCAGTACGTATTTATCGGCAATGCTAACTCACCCATTGCTTCTGTAATGTCTGGTGTTTCTAGTGAATCCATTCTTGGGCATTTGCTTTTCATTCTTTTCATGCTCCCCTTAGATCACATTATCCATCAACACGGTTTTAAATTTTATTTCTATGTAGATGACACTCAGCTATACTAACACAGTCTCACCCATGGCGTCAATATTTGACGACACTTGACCATGCGTCAATATGTTGACGCGGAGGGTATACCTTTCGCGTCATTTTTTGACGAACTGGGGAATTCAATACTATTACGTCCGTTGCATTCTCTTTCCTATTTTCTTACCATTTTCGCGTCGGTTTAGGGTTAGATTACGCAAAATTAAACAGTGTAAGCGAAATTAAACAGTTGTCACCTGGCGTTGGGGTTAGAGTTAGGTACGCGAAATTAAACAGTTGTCACCTGGCGTTGGGGTTAGAGTTAGGTTTGGGTAGGGATGTCATTATGTAAATCTAACCCTAAACCGACGCAAAAATGGTAAGAAAATAGGAAAGAGAATGCAACGGACTTAATAGTATTGAAGGCCCCAGTTCGTCAAAAAATGACGCGAAAGGTATACCCTCCGCGTCAACATATTGATGCATGGTCAAGTGTCGTCAAATATTGACGCCATGGGGTGAGACTGGGTTGGCTATACATTAGCTTCAAACGCACCGCTGTACTCCCAAGATACCATATGAGCTTGCATTTATGACATAAATACAATAAATGACCAAAAACGTTCTTAAACTAAACACTGATAAAACAGTGTTTTAAGTGTAAAATCTACTTTTGATTGGCCCTCCTAAGCCCCTTTCACACAGAGATCCCAGAAAATACACACAAAACATGTATTAGTATTTACCGGGAAAAGTTTGATTTTGGTTTGTTCACACTGGCGTTGCCGAACTGAATTGTGGATCTGTGGGCGCCGCGCATTGTTGTGTGTAACGCGTTACAAAGTAACGCGTTACAGTAACATAACTACTTTTTTGAGAAAAAAGTAGTGTAACGCGTTACTACTGAAAATTTGGTAACGTAACGTAGTTTATTTTCCAATTCAGCGCAACGTTACTTTTGGTTAGATTTGACAGCGACACTGCCATCTGCGCGCTTGCGCAATAGTCACAAGGTCCACACACATGACAGAGGCTCGTATCAGTCTGCAAAGAAATCATGGCAAGCAAGAAGCAGCTGACGCTAACTTTTGAGGGATGGAGGCATCTTAATTTTAATCAATGTTTTATCAACCAATTGCCTGATTTTAATAAATAAGAAATAAATTATAGAAAACGATTCAGCTTCATATTTATGTTTAAATGAAATAATTTTTTTAAACATAAATATAAAACTAAATCATTTTCTTTTATTTATTTCTTATTTATTAAATTCAAGCAATTGGTTGATAAAACATTGATTGAAAATTAAGATACAATTAATACAAAACGAAATTCACTTTAGAGAAAGGTTTCTACGAAAACAAACTTAATAAAGTGGTCAAAATCATGTCTACCCACTCAAAATCATGAAGTGAATTTCGTTTTGTATTAATTGTATCTTAGCATAGTATCTCGGAAGATCGTGCTTGTTAAATAGCTCTGTGGCTATACTGCACTGAAGCGGCAGTTTAAAATATAAACCCAGAATTCAGCGAACGTCAAGAACAAGAAAACGGAAACAACAATCAGACAGAGATGCGGAATTTACATAATGTTACACAGACCATGTTTAAATTTCAATGTTTCTGCACAGAAATACCAACTTGTTCACTTTGTTTGGTATTAATAAGCTGCGCATTGGAGTGCTGGCCGCGGTGCTGAAGACGCGCTCGGACGGAGTACTGGTGGCAGCACAGATATTTACGTGCAACCTATTGGAAACTATTATTCGTTATTATATAATTATTATTCGTTATTTTACTTTATAACTTCCACTTAAGAAGAGTTCTGCACCTTTTATTTCAATATTTCTCTTTATATAAATACTATTTTGTACTTAAATCTATAATTTCATTATTTTACTAACCCAACTAACTCATCTGGGCTTTCCGATAGGTTGCACGTAAGGGGAAAAGTATAGCTTTCTTCCCCTTGAGAAGAGTTCTGCACTTTTAAACTTAAAAAAATATATCTCTTTACCAAAAAACTTTTTTTCTTCTATTTAAAAGCTGTAATTTCGTTATTTTACTAACCCAACTAATGACTCCTCCACTTTACGATAGATTGCACGTAGATATCTGAGTATATGTGCCATCACGCGTCTTCAGCACCGCGGGGAGCAGCCAGCACTCCAATGTGCAGCTTATTAATACCAGACAAAGTTGGTATTTCTGTCCAGAAACTTATTGAAATTTATACATGGTCCGTAAAACGTAATTTAAATCCCGCGTCTTTTCAACTTTTCAAGCAGCAACGCGTGCGTCAGCCAATCAGATCGCCTTATGCAAATAACCTAGGCAGAGCCAGCCAATTATGTTTATGGAAGACCGAAGCATGTGTAGCGGCCACTGTGATTGGCTGTTGGCCATGCTTCAGACAAGCCTTCCGTCAAGCGGATTACAGTTTTTGGCACCAAGCCAGGAAAATGGTTGATTCAGGAATGTGCCGAAATATGATGTCAGAGTAGAATTGAAACGCCCCCCAAACCCAAATACAACGACCACTTTTGTAGCCCCGCCCACAGCTTCGCGTGACACGTGTGGGCCAGGGGTAAAGCAAACCATGTGTCTCAACAATCAGTAAACATGTCTTTAAAGATTGCCAAATGCTCGTGGCACAAATACTGTACACATGTTTTTGCGTGTTACTTTGGACAGCAGCGGAAATCTAGACTGATTTTCGCACCACCAGAACAGTGGATTTGCATTGTAGTCGATGCACTCCTCATGCAGAAAGCACGATAGATCTTGGGTATGGGCGCTGATGCGGAGGTTGTCCGTGAATTCAGCAGGTCTCCAAGAGTCTTTTTCTTTGCTGCAGGTGGCACCACCGCTTGCCCTTCGTCTCCAACCACAGACACACTGGCAGCATTCTCTTCATCCTCCACTCCCACTATCTCTTCGAGGAGTGCCGATTTTGTCTCCATATTGTCTCCATACTTCCCCTGTAGAACACTACACAGGTCCGATGTTGCTTGGATTTAAATGTTGGTGTCTCCGGTCATCCAAAACTCTACTGATAGCCGGGATTTGCTCCAAAACCTTTTCCACCATTTTCTGTTTGGTGCCCCAACTCCTAGCGCAGTCCTAAACAGAGTATTGGCCGTTAAATCATTGAATTGAAAATAGCCAAGGACAACATCTAATAGCCTACCAAAATTAATTATAGACTAGGCTACATTTTAAATTATTTATTAGTTTTAATATATTTTTTACTAATCAAAAAATACATTTAAATTATCCGACTACAATAATGCATATTAATTAGGCTAAATGTGCACAGACAGATTAGGCTTAATGGATGTTAAATGAAGTTAGCCTAAATGTTTTTTCATCAATATATCTTACCTAATTTTAGTTTCAAAATATTTATTTTAAACGAACAATACATAAAAGTATATTATTGTAACAGTAGGCTATATTGTTTAATTTTTATAATTTCATTTTTATTTATTGTCTAATAACATGATCAATAAGTTAGCAAATAGTTTACATTTTATAACTTACCAGTATGAGGCCATGCTGAGGACTTTGAAGTTCTGCTTGTGCTTTCAATAGATCTCTTCTCTTCAACCAGCTCTGAGAAAATGTATTGACCTATGTGTGACTGCTGCAACGATGGACCTGTTGTCTGTAGTGATACAGGCCAGCTTCTTCTCATCCATGGACCACTCTTCAAATGCATGCAGAAGAGCATCTGAAATATTGTCGGATGTGTGGTTTTCAGGCATAAACACTGCTTCGAGGCAACATGATTCCAGAATCCATTCCATGCTGAGATAATGAACCGTTAGACTCATATAAGAAGTCATATTGACATTTTATCACATATTGGTTGAGGTAGAAAAGTAATCGACATTCATAAGCTTGCTTTTTATCATTGTCTTTATCCTGCTGTACATTTTCGGCAAAGCAGTTTCAAGGTCACAAGCAGCCTCATGAAAAAAACTGAACATTGGGTTAGCACAGGTTTCTGCGGCTGCTATCCTTCCTCTTCGGTTTGCTTGTCAATAGCGCGGTGTTGTGATATTGCAGTTAGCGCGACAAATTAATGTTTTCCCCAAGGTCCGGAGCCATCCAGTTATGGTCGCTGACCGGCCTGTTGTCCGCTGTGAGCAGGTCTTACAGCTCTCACGTTCATCGGCCTCCCTCTCGCCACTGCGGCTGCTGTGAAGCCCTGCCGCATCGGCTGAGAGGGCGGTCACGTCACTAGTTTATGTAGCAAGCAGAGGTGGACTGCCCTGCATATTTGTACATCATTGAAAGGTTGTGGCGGTTAGTAGTTCCATCTTACTCGGCAGTGAAATCTGCGATGAGGCAGAAATAGATCGTCGATTCGGATGGAGGTGATAAGCCACTGAAGGCTTCACTGCTGGGGGTCCGGCCAACCCCAGCTCCTCCATTCCCTGAATCTCCAGCATTGAATGTCCCTTGGTGGGGAGCTTGCTCTTAAAGGGGATAGACCAATAACGAGACATCTCTTTCATGCAAGCAAGCATGGCAGGCAGGAGCTGTCTCACTGCTGAGTGGGCTGGCTGCAGCCTTTTCCCATCATAAAGGTCTCTCAAGGCTCCTTCGATGTCTTTAGCAGCTGGCCAGGCTAGGCCCAGCTTCGCCGCGGCCCATTGCACACCTCGTGCAGGTTGCTGTCAGCAGGAGGGGCCGAATCGTTTGCACTAGGTGGTCTGGACTTTTGGGCTAGGAAGAGGGAATTGTCTTCCTCCTCTTCGTCTTCCATATCCAGATCAAGGAGGTCAGAATTAGCATCATCATCTGTGTCCTCGTCCCCCAGTTCGCCATCCTCTTGCGTGAGCAGGCCATCGAACAGCGAGGCATATCCGGGGATTCAGCTTCCATCATGTCTGCCCAGTTAGTACTCGCTCGCTGGAGATGATCAGTCGCTGTCGAGGCAGCTCCAGACAGGCAAGGGTCCTGCTTGTTAGCCACCGACACTTTCAGCCTCCGTTCCAGGATTTTCACTGGCATTGAAGCACAGTGAGCGCATGTCTGCGGGTCCGCTAGCGACGTTTGAGCGTGCTTCGGGCCCATACACACGATACACATAGGGTGAGGGTCCCTGCCCGAGATGGTAGCTCCACATGATGATAGACAAGGGCGGGATGCAGCCTCCTTAGTCTTCGACTCATGCCCTTTGGTGGGGGTAGTCGCCTTCAACATAGTGCAATCTATAGCCTCATCACAACACGTTAGTCTGGTAGGATAAGTTAATTGAACCTTCGATATGTCTGCCTTGATGCGCAAACCCAAGTAAGTTAAACTAGATGTAACTTATCGCTGTAACTAAATACTATGCCTTTTATTGTTTTCCTTGTTTGCTGTTTTAGATGTCTGAATGCGTGAGAGACTGTGCTCAGATAATGCAAATATATTCTGTGGCTTGATCCGGAGGCATGGGAAGATATTTTCAGTAGGGGGTGCTGGGATGCGGGGTGTTCCGCCAGTTTGGAGGAAAGTCGGAGGTAAGGAACCAGTTTATTTACACGTATGCATTCTCCCTCGTGCCAGTAGTAGGGATGTACCTTCTCTGTTGTCTTTTGCTTAAGTTTTAAATATTTCTAAATTCTTACATGGAAACTTCATGTAAGACATCACTCGAGTTAAGGCCATTAGTGGACTTTTCAATTCACAGGTTTCGTTTAATTCTATTTTTTACACGTAAATGTTATATTTGTGTCTTAAGTTTTGTTTCGGTTTGCCATGCCTCCTGCACGGCAGTGTAAAAATAAGATATTTTTTGACTTTAAATTCAAATATCATATCCTAAATTGTCGGAATATATTCAAAATGGATTCAATTGGATTTATAGATGTTTAACATCAATTCATGGGGATAGTTTATATAAATTTTTGAAATACCTCCCACTCTTAAATGTTGCATGTTCCTTATTGTACATCGAGGCTTTAAAATGTAGTTCCTTTCATGTCGTCTTAATAATTTAATTCAATCAATTTTACTTTCATTTAATAAAGCGATCGTCAGGGATGTACCTTTTTCTGGTATGCAGGATGAGGAGTGAGTTGGAGAAATAACGCTAGTCCTCGGGACTTTTGGGTTGTGTGATTGAAAAAATCTAAAATTATCTTCTGACACATTGCAAAGCTGATAGATACTAGAGTTATGACAATTAATCGGGCAAATGCGCGTTTTCTCAATGAATGAATTTGAATGAATTACGGTGAAATGACGCCACATTCGCCAGGGGACGCTTTCGTGCAGAAACTCCATTTGTGCCACAGAAGAAGTATCATTACAAACACTATTCCAGGAAATGTCTACAGGAATATTTATATCGCTGTTCTTCAGATTGTTTCAGGTATTTTCATGTTAATAGAGAATATTTTGAATGATTGTGTTTGACGAGTGTTGCTTTTTTAAACACTCGTTATAAACGAGTCAAACTCATAGTGATTTTAGATTGATAAGGACTTCCTACTGATCACGGAGCCGTAGTACATGCACAAGCTGTGCATGAAACAATGAATCGGAGCCTTACGATTCAGAATCGATTTTTAGACAGGTCTTTTCAATGGGAACGCGATGCATCGATGCACATCCCTAATAGATACAGATAGCCTAGTAAACTCATTCATCGTTCTATGTGGCTGTGAGTGTGAGTTATGCATATACGCAGCGTATCGGCTGAAACGCAATCACATCATCAGGACAAATCTGATTGGCTTATAGCCTACACAATGAAATAAATTAAATCATTTTAAAATTACTAAAATTATCCCTCTCTTTGCCACACACCCCAAACATGACATACAAAATGTCTTAGAACAGAAACAAACAACAATCTGAGATTTATAAGCTATCATTTTACTATCATCGCAGTTTTAAATCTTTGCCACCAGCACCTGCAGCACCCCCACTTCTCGCGCCCATGGTTTGATCGACTTTGTTGCTTATGAAGTTTTAAAGAGCACTCAGAGAATGCCACTGTGTTTAAGGTAACTTCGAGAACCATGCAGAACGAGCTGTTGGACTGTATGTTGTCTGTTGTGAGGGAAAACATGTGCTTGTGCTGCATTATCAAAGCAAAAAGCAACGTACTGGCCTGCGATTAGTAAATTGTAGTGTGTTTGTGTGTGTCAGAGTTCGTGTTAATCAAAAATTCGACACCACACTTTTTTTAACTAAAACAGTCAAAAAAAGTTATATACTATGAATGTGTTTCTAGTCCAGTTGTAGATAGGACAGAGACAACACCGGCCTAAATACACTGTTGTCCATGTCTTCCAAAGTACTTGGACTTAGAAAACTCAAACTGGTACAGTATGGCGAGGTGGCACATAGTATGGTGTGGGTGATGGGGATGGAGCTGGCATATTTAACAATAATTTGTGTCCTGGACAGATAATTTTTGGCCTTCTTTGCAAGATGTGGTTAATGGCATTCTAAAAAGACAGAACCAGGTATTATTGTTATTGAATTGTTAAACCAAGAACCCACGTGATGCATGCCAGAAAAGCCCAAAAACAAAACCATGTGGACAATTATAAACCCTTACACATGGCTTAATGTGTGAAACAAAAATTGTTGATTAAAGGTTGTATATTTATCATTTAAGAACATTAATAGCAGTGACACAGAACAGTTAATGGTTATGTTGCTCACCTGAACGGTTTTCAATGTTTGGTGATACCAATGTCTGGACTGTAGGCACATGCAGACACAGATGATGATGATGAAGACACAACGACAAGACTCCATGCTCCCTACCAACGCAACTGGGTTTGTTGAATGACTCATGACCATATGCTGTAGCACAGGTCATAGAACGACCAGTCTACTCTTCTGCTGCCGCTCTTGCTGGTTAAGAGTCGTCCACGTGGTGGAATTTTTTTTGTGCAGCGTCTTCAGTCTGCTGATTATCTGAGATTTCTCTCTCATTAAACCACACTTGTGAATTTTTTCCCTGATGCGCTTGTACACCATTGCATCGCGTACCGTCCCATTAAGCTGGCAAATGATTTCTGCCTCTGCGAGGATTTTAAGAAACTCCCTGGACTCAACTTCGTTCCAGTTTGCAGACATGTCATTGTTGTCGTTGTTATTGTCTTATTGCTTTTCTATAAATGACATTCTACATTTAAACCTCTGGGCAAATAGGTACTCAATATCTACATCATTACGATGACGCGCACATACTCACTACAGCACGCCCATTACGGCATTGTTTCTGCATCTTGTTCACACAGAGGGCTTTCCGGCTATCTTACGACAATGCTACTAGGTCCTCTTTTCGGGAGCGATCCCAGAACATTTAGGGGACATGTTTGCATTCACACAGAAGCATGTCTGCCAATTTTATGGTATTTTCTGGGGCCAAAGTGTTGTGTGAATGAGATTCTAAATGCAAATTCCGTCTCAGTACAAGCCAGTATTGATATTGCTGGCTCGCAAGTTCAACCCTGTCAAAAATGTAGGGATTCTCTTTGACTCATCCTTGTCTTTTTCTTCTTATATTTCATCACTCTCACTCACTAAATCTGCCTTCTTTCTTACTTATTCCCAATATTGCACGCTTACGACTATTTTTAAATATCAATTATGCAGAGACCCTAATCCATGCTTTCAAATCACATCACCTCTGTCCTTTTCAGACTACGCTGGCTTACGATTCATTTCCGTGTTTAATACAAAATAATTCTCATTACATTTGAAGCTCTAGACATTCAGAACATTCGGGGGAAAATAAACACATGGCGGAACCTTTTGCCATAGAGATATTAGCCATGTGCTCCGGCTTACCAGAGTAGTGGCACAGTTCATTGGAAAGGTGGTGCTGCCTCTCTCCGCTGGTAAGCCGGAGTCAACCCAGTTGCATGGGCTCTCCCTCCGTCACGGATGGTGGTGAAGGAGTCTGAGTGATCTCTTGTGGTGAGGCGAAGTGCTGACGAAAACAAACGGCGTACGTCCCGCTGTTGGTGATGTGCCTCCACCCGTAGAGCCAGTTCTATCGCCCCCTCCAGTGAAGCAAGAAGATCGTGCGCAGCTATTTCGTCCTGAATATCGGCCTCAAGACCCTCTAAGAACTGAACCTGCAGGGTGGCGTTATTCCACCCACTGGTGGTGGTGAGCGTTTTAAATTTAATGGCATGGTCCATAACTGTAGATCCTCTCTGGACTAAACTGACCAGCTCCGCGGCCGGCAGATCGCACTGCAGGGAGCGATCGAAGAGCTTGATCAATTCGAGACGAAAAGCCTCAAAACTGAGGTTGCTCAGGGCCTTAGCTTAAACAATGACAGGTAAAAAACAGGACAGGATTGCACTAAACTAAGAGAAAGAGGGACTACGTAACAATAAATTCACTACATTTTCGGGAGTGAGGAAACTAGGACAAGGAAGCACACAGCCCAAACAAAGGCCATGTGCTCCCACACAAAACATTGGCCTGCCATGATTCTGCTTAAAGACTAACAGTAAAACAAGAACAATAGGGCAGAATCATGACAGAAAACAGTCTAGTGGAATATATCCAGTGGCCATTTGTTCCACAAACACATATAATATGTGAAATGTAGATATATAGTCTTTTTAGACTTGTATAGTCTTTTACTCCAAAGAATGTAGTGTTCTTTTGCCGCCCCTTGTTACGACCATGGCCGTAGCTACCATTGAGGACACCGAGGTCATGTCCTCGGTAGTTTTTTCTTGAAGTTTCGTTTCATTTTAATGTGAAAATAGCCGACGAGACAATCCATGCATCTACGGACCATCACGTGCAGTGATGGAAATAACGGCGTTATATATAAACGTCATTTCCTTACTGCGTTACTGACATTAAAATGCTGCGCATTAGTATAATTAATCTCACTGAAGCGAGTAAACTCTCATCAGACAGGCAATGTTTTTGTGTGTTGAGGAGTGGGAAACACATAACTTATGATGATTGGCCTGTTTATGTTAGAGGGGGTGGGACAACCACATAATCAATGATGATTGGCTGAATTTCCATCGTTAGCCAACCAGAAGCAGGAATAGCTCATACACTATGTACATGCACAGTCCGAGCAGTGCCGTGTTGCCAACTTGTTGATGACTTTGTCGCTAGATTTAGCAACTTAAAAAAAGCGAAAAAGGACAAATCTAGCGATCTTTTCTGTCGTGGTTGGAGACTGACACGAGAGTATCATTCTCTACACTCAACGAGCAGTGGGTTCTGCTGCTGCTAGACACTAACAGACATCCCGGTCCTCACGTGCAGTCCGCCCGAGTCCCTCACACCCGCAACGACAGAGCGATGGCAAGTACAACAAGCTCAAAGGTAGCGGTCGCAAACACAAAGTATAATAAGCACTGCTTCTATACAAGAATAGTATGCAAGAAAGGCAAGAATGTTTATGTAACATGCAACGTAAGAAAGAGTCTCTCCGCGTCTGTAATTCTAATCTAATAAAGCAAATAAAAATGAAAAGGCTGTAACAAACTTAACTATCATTTGGAAAGCCAGCAAAAGATGAGCAGAGAAGGAGGGAAGGTGAGAAAGTTAAAGGTTATGCAGCAAATAGCCTACAATATGGTATGCAATACGGCTACCAATGAGATTAAAACCTACACTACTGCTCAAAAGTTTAAGGTCACTTAACTAAAATGTTAACTATTCTCTTAAAAATCATTAAATCTGAAGGCTTATGGTTAAATGCTTGAAATTATTTTTGTAGACAAAATATAGCTGTGCCAAACAGATTAATTTTTGTTATTAGAAACCAAAAAATATATTTTTTGAAATAGATGACTTACACTGAATATTAAAGAAAAAGCAGCCACTAAGAGCCCATATTATATATAAACTCCTTCTATACTCTTAAAAATTCATCCTAAATTGAAAATTTAAGAAGCTTCTTGAAAAAATGACACAGTTTTGCAGTTTCTAGGCAAAGGGTGACTTGCACTTCAGATGATGAAATGTAACGATTGATTTATTTTGGATGCTTTTAGTCACCAACAAAATTCTCACAGACACAGTTACATTTGTGCTATGTCGTAGTTTGGACATGTTTATTATTATTCTGTAATATGGAAAAAATGTAAATAATAAAAAAAATGTCCTCGGTATTTGAAAAATCCTGGCTACGGCCTTGGTTACGACCAAATGACTCAATCTTTGTTTCATCAGTCCACAGTACCTTATTCCAAAATAAAACTCCATATGTGCGTTTGCATACCTCAAGCAACTGGAGGTGGGCTGTTTTTGACCATTCTCACCATCTTTCGCCTTCGCCGCTCAAATATTTTATGTGGTCGCCACTTCTGGCCTTAACAAGAACTGTGCCTGTGGTCATTCATTTCCTGAATATGTTCCTCACAGTGGACACTGACAGCTTATATCTCTGCAATAACTTTTTGTAGCCTAAACCATAATGTTGAACTTTGTTTTCAGGTCATTTGAGAGTTGTTTTGAGTCCTCCATGTTGCCACTCTTCAGAGGAGAGTCAAAGAGAACAACAACTTGCAATTGGCGCCCTTAAATACATTTTCTTAGGATTGGATGCACCTGACTATGAAGTTTGAGGCTTAATGAGCTCACCAAACCAATTGTGTGTTCCAATTAATAAATGTCAAGGGTGCCAAATTTATGCACCTGTCTAATTTGATTTTAATGCATATTGCACATTTTCTGTTAATCCAATAAACCTCATTTAACTACTGAAATATTATGATAGATCAAATTGCTGATCCAAACACCCAAATATTTATAAATGAAAATCATGGAAATTGTCAGGGGTGCCCAAACTTTTGCATACGACTGTAGTAGGATGGGAACCAGCTGAACTTCTCCCAGTAGAGGACTTGCTCCACAAATGAAACTTAAAGGTTTTGTTATATGTTTATGCTTTTAAACGTCGGGATGACGTGTCCACATGGTTGATCAGGACAAAAGTTCTGAAAAGGTACCTTTTACCTTGTGTCTCCGCATTTTGTGTATGGACAGTATGTTGTGCAAAGCCTCAACATCATATCCGGGAGATAAGTCTATAAATTTAAGTCAAACAACAGGCTACTCTTATCCCTTGCGAACGGGCCACACGAAACTCAGATGTAGGGGGTTATTTTCTAAATCACACTAGGTCCCCATTGGTTATTTCAATTCTTAGTTTCAATAGAATGCACGCATGGACTATGTCATGTTTATAGGCACATATGCTTGATCACAACCTTCCTATATTACATTAGTAAAGATGTCAGTAATCATCTCTCAACACATGAAATCCATTAAATGGCTTTTAGCTTTTCTTGAGAGGAGTTCAAATGGATTGAACAACTGCTCCCTGTTAAGAATGTATTACATAACAGTTCAAGTTTTTATGACACTTCTATAAATAAAGCAAAAAGAAAAAAGAAAACGATCTGGTAAAACCATCAGTGGTCTCATAAACAACACACCCTTGTGAATCTGGCTCAGAAAGCGACAGCCCATAGAACCTGGCAAAGACGGGCTATCCAAAATCCATGACAAATACAAGAAAAGTCTGCCTGTAATGCAATGCCGTGTGTCAACCACTGGATGGATTCTGACTGCTGGAATGCTCTTTTGAAGGTCTACAATGATAGCTCATACTGTTATAGTAGATATGATTGGCTTAAAGACTATGAGCACATTTGTTTTTGACCTAATCTAAGCATTAGACTGTAAATAAATATTGGAGAAAATAATTATGTTTGAGGAAAGTCAAGGTGAACTTAATTTAAGAGTGCATTGTTCACATTGTGTAAATTGAGGCTATAAAAATGCAAACCCACATGACTTCACCTTTCATTGGCAGTCAGTTCAAAAGAATACTTGTGCCAAGGTGGGATGGGTGTGATCGTCCTCAGCTGTGTGTGTTTATCTTACAAATATATGACGGAAAGGGAAAACACTACATTTGAACTGCTGATAAACAAAAAAGAAGTGCAAAAGAAAACACGAGTAGTTAATGGATGGCTATTTAGCTGAACACGTATACACCACATCAAAGCATCGCTGAAGTTGGTTGCCTCTGGCTTTGAAATATACCGCAGACCTTAAATGGAGAAGGCCATCTATAGCATCTTTGAACACAGTGCAGGCGCTGTCTCATGATAGCATAGACAGTGAAATAATATGTGTTTTGGAGGAGTGCCCACACTGTTAAAGATGGTACAGTACCTCCTGCAGGCACGTATGTAAACTTCTGGTGACTTTCACCACTGTCATTGAGTATAACGATACATGAAGATATATTGTTTTCCATTTGGATTTGTTTGGTGGACATATTGAGACGTATATTATTACGCTTCTCTCGTAGGACTTTTCACCTGTATTTTGCTGCTCACCCTCACATTACCCCTAATTTTGAACATCAACAAGCTCACAGTAAACAGGAGATGCTGGCTCCCTCTGAAACTTCATCAGCTGAGGTCACTCTTGGACTTGGCTTGTAGACTATTTAATATTACGGTAATATTTATTTGTTTTACTTTTGCACTGTTGACCATTTTTTTAAGAAAACACTTATTCTCTTGAGGCTGAAAGGAATACTTTAAAAGTAATGTATGCGGCGATTTGATCATGCTTTGAAATGTTAATAGTGTGAAGTCTAAATGTCATCTGTCTTTAAAAATAAGCAGCGCTGGGCAGCGAGTATTGTGATTGGAGAGAGAAGTGTTTATCCTAATGCGAGGCCTCAATCTTTGCGGCAAGAGGTTTTCTCTGGCAAGGATGACCCCACCGAGCCCAAATAAAGCGGTGGTGAAAAAGAAAAAAGGTTGAGTGAGTTTCTGTCACCCTGAGTTCTCCATCTGCCTGGCCCCTAAACACCGACTGAAAACATGAGCGCCCTCACGGGGCCTTGAGTCAATACTGCCTCTTTCCGCTGGCGGACCCTTGCAGCTGCTTTTCTAATCACAGGAAAATCTATCAGTGAGAGCGCTGGATGAATGCACACACACACACACACACACACACACACACACACACACACACACAGACATTCTCTCATAAATGTAAACCTTTATTATTAACAATGTTAGTAATCAAATGCATTTACTAGAATGTGTTTTAATAACAAACATTTTTTTTTTTTAAGTTATATTTTTGGGCCATTTTTGCCTTTATTAGATAGACAGTGATTAAGGAGACGACAGGAAAGTATAGGGTGAAGAGAGGGGTATGGGATTGGCAAAGGCCCTCGAGCCGGGATTCGAACTCGGGTCGCCAGAAGTGCGTCTGCACCATGTGTCGGAGCACTGTCCACTACACCATCGGCTCCGACAACATTTTTATTGACTTAATCTAAATGATTGCTTATATTAATAATTGCTGTATCACAAAAGTATCTAAAGTATCACACTTGTACTTTAGATGTAGGCACCACATTTTATCTCGGGTTATTGCAGAGTTTAATGTTTTAAACAAGCAATTTATAGGATACAAGGTCCATCTATTTTCAGCTGAAAACCACAATAATAATCACTTTAAGGACATATCATATGTATCTATCATATCAGTGCTTTGATTTAAATGAAGAGTTAGTAATAAATAAATATGTTAAATTGTGGTGTACATAGTGAACAGCAGTCTACTAACCATCATCGTTGCCTGGGTGATATATGTCTATCAAAAGAAGGTCCAGATTCTATTGGGATAGGGGCGTGTTTGTTTAGGTGATTTCAAATATCAACATTGGCTTTCAGAGATTCGCACCCTGCCTTTAATGTTTTCCAGATCATGAAACAAATTTATATATTGATCAAAGATAACAGCAGTGGTTTTCGTCTTGAATTCTGCCATGCAGTCTCTTTCTTATGGTGGAGTCATGAACACTGACCTTAACTGAGGCAAGTGAGGCCTGCAGTTCTTTGGATGTTGTTGTGGGGTCTTTTGTGACCTCTTGGATGAGTCGTCGCTGCGCTCTTGGGGCAATTTTGGATCTTAACATTATGCGTAGCTTTTGAGGATCTTTAGATCTACTTCACTTTGTCAGGCAGGTCCTATTTAAATTCTTTCTTGATTGCGAACAGGTGTGGCTGTAATCAGACCTGAGTGTGATAAACCATAGTTAAGTTATGTTTTTAAGGCAAGCACTTTTTCACACAGGGCCAACTGGGTGTGGATTTTGTTTTCCCTTCATAATAAAAATCTTAATTTAAACTGCATGTTGTGTTTACTTGTCAACTTGTTTCTGATGATCTGAAACATTAAAGTGTGACAAACATGCAAAAAATGAAACAGGAAGGGGGCCAACAGTTTTTCACACTACTGTATATCATAGTTGTTTATATGCTTAGCGCTGCTTCTCTTCTTCAGTGCATTTACTGCACTCAGTTTTTTTGTGCTTGAGAGCCACTCTGTCACCATTCTGTGCAACCAAAAATTTGACACCATGGCTGATATAAAAGTTTTTGTCAAAATATCAGCTGTCATTTTTGGGAGATTTTGGCTTCATTTTTTTATAGTGGAAGTCCATAGAGAACTGTTGTCCATCTTCTTTACAGTTTATGGGTTGGAATGTTACAGCTAGATGCTTAGCATCAGAAACTAAATACCGCATAATACAAGTGTAAATTTACAAACTTTGTATGCTGTGTAAACAATTCTTTTTGCAGAAAAAAATAATATAGATGGTTTAATACGACCAACAAGGATTTATGTGCATTTATCTGTTTTCTAAATGATGCAGAATCAGGAGACAATGAGATACTTAAAGTGGTCACTGCTTTCTTTATCCAATCATGACTGTTGACACCGTAAGTATACAAATAAGTGTTAGTTATGTTTAGTAATGTAAAGTGTGAAATGCCAGATAAGGGTTATCTCTTAATCTCTAGTAAAAATGAGCAGTGTGAAACATAAATCAGGTAACTCAGGATTCTGTTTACCTGTAGTTTAAAATACAACAGAAATACTTCTGTTTTACCTGTTATTGAATATTTCAAACGTGTAAAGCCCTAATCCGATTTTTATAATATTGAACTACCAAAAAAGTATATCTGTTCAATTGCTTGCTTATCAGCCAATCACATGGCTTTAGACATCTAGATGTGATGAATACGAATTGCTGAAGTTCAAACCAAGCATCAGAATGGGGAAGAAAGGGGATTTAAGTGACTTTGTATGTGGAATTTCTTTGTTGGTATTTCAAAAACTGCTGATCCACTGCAATTTTCACACATAACCATCTCTAGGGTTCACAGAAAATGGTCTGAAAAAGTGAAAATATCCAGTGAGTGGTGTGGATAAAAATGGCTGGTTGATGTCAGAGAGGGCAGACTTGTTTGAGATCGAAAAGCAACAGTAACTCGAATAATCACTCGTTAAAGGATTACTCCACTTTCTAAAAAAATCCTATTCATTTACACACCCCCATGTCATCCAAAATGTTGATGTCTTTCTTTGTTCAGACGAGAAGAAATTACGTTTTTTGAGGAAAAAATTCCAGGATATTTTAATTTTAATAGACTTTATTGGACCCCAGCAGTTGTTTAAACACAGTTTAAAATTGAAGTTACAACGTAGGTTCAAAGGGCTCTAAACAATGCCAAACGAGACATATGTCACGGCCGGGGGCGGACCCAGATATACTAAAGGTCACGCCCCTCTCAACTCTTCCACCTCGAGGAGGTTCCCAAGACCACCCCAATGACCAGACAGACGAGTAGACTACGTTTAAAATAAACTTTATTAAATATTTAAAAAAAAAGGAAAAGGGAAAGGGGGAGAGGGGAAAGGGCAATTTAAAACTACTAGGTCTTCTTCTCGCCTCCAGGGCCACTTGGGACAGGGACTGGGGACCTTCGCTTCACACGGAGCCTTCGTCGAGACACAGGTAAGTGGTTGCTATAGCACAGATTCATTTCACTTCACAGGATGCGTTACTCACAGCACTGGGGATCTTCGTTCTCACACACAGTGCCTTCGCTGGAACACAGGTAAATATTTGCTATAAGCACAGATTAATTTCACTTCACAGGATGCGTTACTCACAGCACTGGGGACAGTACTGAGGGTCTTCGTTCGCTCGCAGACAGTGGACTTTCGCTACAGCGTCAGTGCACCGTGATCCTTCGCCCATCCACTCAAGCTGTCCGGGCGTTGTAGGGACTAATGGGCTCAGTGGCACGGAGCCGAACGCTTCCCGAACTCCCCCTCCTACTTCCACGGCCGGGGTCACGAGTTGGGGCGAACTTTCGTCGGGGCCCCGCACACCACGAGCTTCTGTTGGAAAGGTCAGTACACACACAGCTATGACCCTCAATCCGCACGGTACACTTCCTACGTTACTCACTGGGTTTCACCACTGTCTGCTCTTTGGAGGAGCGACGCTCTCGTTGACACACCCGGGGCACAGGGCTTAATTTTCTCACTCTCCGTAGGACCCAGGCCACAACAGATGTCGTCGTCTCGCGACTCGTCCGAGGCTAGGCAGTTTGGGCGCTACAAGCACAGCATACACACAGCAAGTAAAACGTAAACACCATCAATCAGTGAAACTCACCCACAGCACTCTTATACAACTTCACGTGGTTTTTAGATCGCCCTCGCCACCTGGCTACGACTCCCTCGAGAGGATAGTTGGGCGATAGCTAGACCACCGATGACAGTGAGATGTGTGTTATTCACAGGCCCGGCGTGTTGTTTATCACTCCTCTGGCTCACCTGCGCTTCCTTTTTCCACAGGGCCACTGCTCGATTAGAGAACGGTGCTTCCTACCAATTGCTTCGTCCGTGCTTCCGGTCAACCCGCGGCTCGCCCACGCTCCCCTCTACAGTGGGGCCAGGGACCTCAAACACAAGGCAAACGCACACCCAGCAACTCCTCTTCCAAGTAATATACAGATAAGTATTACAGCTGTGACTCACTCTTCGTTGTCAATGATTTCTAATATCTGCACTGTTGAATGCTCTGTGTCCGCTTTCTCACGAATGAAGTCTCCCAGTATTCCTTCGCTAGCTGACTGTGCCTTTCTCTCTTCCCCAGGGAAACGATCAAGCCAGCATAGTCCGTCTGCAAAGCAGCAACACAGCGTATACAAAGTACACCACAAGCACGTTCCGGTGCAA
Organism: Paramisgurnus dabryanus; assembly: GCF_030506205.2. Taxonomy (NCBI): domain Eukaryota; kingdom Metazoa; phylum Chordata; class Actinopteri; order Cypriniformes; family Cobitidae; genus Paramisgurnus; species Paramisgurnus dabryanus. The sequence goes on along the minus strand of NC_133349.1, from coordinate 34,827,652 downwards.
TGTTCCTTTAAAATCCACCGCTCCGTCCTTTTCGCCTTTCTTGGCTGCCGCACTCTTTCCATGTGCCATAAGCACTTCAGTGGATCAACGGCGCCCTCCGGCTCCTCTAAGGACGGAGCGTGTGATCGGGTCTGCCCTAGGCAGTGCAGCAACTCGTGCCCGAAACGACTCCTCTTCTTTGGGCTTCTTTGGGCCTTTTTATGTCCGTTCTCTCTGTTCCATCCTCCAATCATGAGTACTCAGCTTGATTGGTCACACCTGTTGCTCGTTTGTCCATCATCTGTGTCGCTAGGGAGACCAGGAAGCGAAATGGTGCTCTTAAAATCGGGTCTGGGCGGAAACCATCTTCACGGAACCTTTCTCCGCCACTTTTGGTTCCCGCCCTACCATAGTCACCTGGTGACACATAATTATCTTATTTAGCAAAACGATTGTCATTTTAACCCAAAAATATGCACTTTAAACCACAACTTCTCGTGTTGCACCAGACGTGTGACGTGCAAACGCGACCTCACGTGATGCATAAGCACGTCGAAAGGTCACACGTTACATATGTTACACAGGAATATGTCAGTCAACAGCTTTGGGTCAAATGGCTCTGCTAAGCTGCTGTCGAATCACAACACAATAAACAAACTACACAATCAGAACTTGTTATGTATTTCTGAAGGATGGACTTAGAGGGCTGTAGTCCAAATCGGCTGTTCTCTGTAAGCTTTGAAATAGGAATTCTGTTCCCAGACAGTGAACTTTGAGCTTTATCATTTTACAGGTATTATTTATGCTATTATAGCAATATTACACACTAACAAAAATTTAAAAAATGGAATCAGGAAGACCGTGACTTTTAAAATAAATGCTAATGAAATTATTGCTTTAACCAATCAGATTTCGAGTTGGTGTCACTGGCGCCATTTAGCTGACTTACAATGACGTCAGCCTTTTTACGTTTTGACCCCCAGCAGTTTTAAACAATTCCCGCTAGCTTTTTCCAGCTTAAAGCAACACTAAAGACTTATTGCTCTTTGCTCCCCCTACAGGTTAGAAGGGTAATTGTTCATTACCACTGTCGTAAATACTGCAGCATAGCTGGCTCTGATTGGATTGTAGGTCTGCCGTAAAGCAAGTTTTTGTAGTTTTCACTCGAACTACAGGACCACTACCCGACGGTTGGAAACTTCTTTAGTGCGGTTTTGGCCGATAGAGGGCTGCAAAGCAAATGTGAAAGTGCCATTCACCCTGTTTTGAGTGGATAAACCACTGAAACTTTTTTGGAAACGTTATTTTAAGGTAAAAAAAACCTCTTTGGTGTTGCTTTAACGCAGACTCAATGAACACTATTCGATCTGTCCGGCTAAAAACAGACCTGACTGTCTGCCATGATGAATTTTGAAGGCAAAAATCCTTGATTTCCTTCAGGATAAAAATCTGTGTGAGAGCATGTGACAGCTGTATGTGTTGACATATTTGGCGGGGACTATTCCTGTGTCCCCTGCTTCAGTCGAACGGACATTCGCAGCCCTACAATGAATTACATCTTTAGTCAGAAATACTAACGAACAGTCTTAACTTTCAGCATTTTCTTCTTGAGGAAAGAAAGGAAGATGGATTTTGTTTACAAATAATCCACAGGCTATTGGTGAGTTTAATGCATTTTTTATATTTGTAAAGGTTTATTTTGTGAATATCACTTTTTTAATAGTAAACCTTTGAATACCTCAAAATGATGGTATTGCGATATGGATTAATTCAGATTAGACACCAATAAAAGCCTAGGTGTGAAATGCATGGACCGCCACTGTTTAATATATAAGACATCACGCATTACCATATGCAAGCGCAAAAATGTGAAATAAAAAATTGAAAATATGATTAGCAATAAAGTGCACAGCTCGGTTGGCTACTTTGTGTAATGTCCGAGCTTAACAGCGTCCACCCCCCATGCCCATAATGCTTTGCAGAGCTACAGCAACCTGCTTTATAAATGTTCTACAGTAAGGATTAGTTCATTTTACAGTAATAATGCTGTGAAAACTACAGAAATGTGGGTAACACTTTATTTTACGACCCGCAAAGTACCGCGTAATTAAACCGAATTTACAGCGTACCTATTTGTAACAACAGAGTACCTCTACAGTACGTACTTGTAGTTATAAGGGAATAATATTTTAAGTTTGGGGTAGTAAGGGGGTAAGAATATATGGAAAATTATTCTCTAAGTATTTCATAACTACAGGGTACCTATTGTAATATTACGTGGTATGTATGACTTACGTCTATGGGTAATATGGTCTATGTGTAATATGTTTTTTTTTTCATATTTGCTACTTACCTGATGAAGTGTTTTGTATAGCCTACAGTTGATGTCTACAAGCCACGTCGGCAAATAAAATAAAACACACAATAAAAATAATAGCAACTTGTACCTCTTTGATCTGTATATGTATACATGAGTTACGAGGTAACTCTTATATTTGTGGGCTGTAAACTAAAGTGGGGCTTATTCCCCGATTGTTCTGTGTATGTACCAGGTAACTCTCATATTTGCGGGCTGTAAACTAAAGTGGGGCTTATTCCCCGATTGTTCTGTGTATGTACCAGGTAACTCTCATATTTGCGGGCTGTAAACTAAAGTGGTGCTTTGTTCACCTCTTGTTATAAATGTTATAGGGTAAATACCATAAACATACAGAATATTGTTATTTTTATTTTAAAACAACTTATTTCAAAACAACTTTAAAACACTATAATTAAGCCAACACTTAATGTTTATTATCACATAACTTTTATTTAAAATAAAAAGTCATGACAATTTTTCATTGTTTTTGCGGCTTGGCTTCCTCTGTTGGTGTTCTTGTCCACTCGGATGATGAGTTGATGTCGTCTCACAAATGCTGTTCTGCATTACAAATAAAAAACATAAATGAAAGCCTTCAGTAAATGTTTCTTCACTGTGCCTTGACAGAAACAGAGTTTTCTGAGCCAGTTATGTTAATAACTTTAGCACACTAACTTATGTGCTAGTTAACCTGCTACCGTTAGCTGGCAACTTTCTTGAAAAAACATTGTTTGAAATGCGTTAGTCATGTATTAACAAAACCAGTCACCTTATCCAGCATGCGGATCCTGCTAACATCACTCGCAGCTGTACTCCACAGTGTAGAACGTTTTTAAAACCTCTTAAAGAAATTTCACCTCAGGATCGCGTTCCAGCAAACCTCCTGCAGACAGCCGCGCGTTCTACACCTGCGCAGTAGCCTACGCATGTAGTCGTCTTTTGCTTTAGCGGGAGCTGATATCTGCTGTTGTTTCATTCTGGTTTGCCATTGCATAAATTATATTTGGCTAAAATACTTGTGTTTACAGTAAATAAATTGCAAAGCACCACTTCAAATATGTCCGCAAATGTAGGAGTTTCCTGGTAAATAGGGAATAAGTTGCTATTTTTATTGTACTTACCTTAAAAAAAAAGATAACCACATTAAACCAGCTGGACTTTTGTTATTAAAAGCAAGTAATATAGGCTACTAAAATAAAAGTGATGTGCTGTTATATTTATTCAGTGTTCGAATTGAAGGGGGTCTGGGGGGGTCCCGGACCTCCTATAAGCCTTAAGGGACCCCCCATAAAGCACAAAAATATAAATTAGGGGGGTCCCCTGGTTTTTATTAAAATTAAAATACTACATGAATTTAAAATTCTTATGTTGCGTGCAGGGCCGGCCCGAGGCATAAGCGAACCAAGCGGCTGCTTAGGGCCCCGCTGGCCACCAGGGGGCCCCCGCCCCAATCGTTTTTTTTATTTTTATTTTTTTATACAATTAAATAACTTAAACAGGTAATATAAATGGATGAATGAATGAATACAAATTTATAAATGAATAATTAAAGACAAGAAAATTTTGATTTGCAGAAAACTATGTGTCTGCAGTGCTAGCGTTTTAGTCAGGCGCAACATAGACACCTGTGCCACCTGCGCGCAAGTGCACAACGTCGTCACTCACTGTAAACAATGATGAGCCATTTGACATGTCAAAAAAAAGGATATATCCCTCTGGGGCCGAAAAGAGAACAAAGAAAAGGACCGAGGATGAGAAAAAAGAGCAAGATAAAGGTATGTTTGCATGATTATATACAGTATGTTTAATTTGTGTTAGTGGTGTGACAGATCGACGTTAATCTGTGACCGTGATCGACCCACGGTTCGGCTCGCATGCGCTTAAATAGTGAAAGTTTATCATTTGCACGTGTTTCAAAGGCTTGCAAAAGTTAACATTTCAAGTGATTTTAAACAATTTATCCCGCAAAAAGGCGCTAAAGTGAGCAGTATTCTGCAAGCCCATGCGGTTTAAATTGTCCAGCCCAGCTCCCTTCAGAGATCAGAACACTAACACTTGATGTTTAAACTTTAGAGAGAGTTACGCTATTTTGTGTCATACTGTAGTCCATTAACATATATTTGAGGAATAGAGCACTGAAAAGAACATAACGTTTTTATGCTCCGCCGTCTGCATTTCCGTCTGTGTGAGCGCGCCGCGTATAAGTGCACTTAGTAGGGCACACATAAAATCTTTCTGTTCTTGACATTGCACATACAAACAAAATGATCTCCACAGTACTCTTTTCCAATAAAAACAGTTGTTTATGTCTTTAGACGGTTTATGTATAGATTAGGCAGAAACCAGGTCCGTGCTTCTCTTAAAGAGACAGTAACCTTAATTAACCTACTTAAGTCTGTGTCATTAATGTTAATCAAACCTTCCAAGACAAAGAGAAAATCACTTCTGTAGCTCTAAAAAAAGAATAATTATATTTAATTCATACAATATAAGTGTTATGATTCATTTGATTTGATTTCTGTTCCTAATGCTAATTTTAGCCCTTACTTAATGTGCAACTTTGTTCTTTTTATAAATGTTTGTAAGTAATTTCTTCATTTTTTTATTAGTTTTTCCAACCCCTTATTCTGCTGATCCGAAAAATGATCAGATCTGTGCCTCAAAAACCATAATGTGATCCGAACCGTGAGTTTTGTGATCCATCACACCCCTAGCTAGCATTGCTGTATGTGTTGAAGTGAACGTTCCAACATCGGTAACGTTCCAGCTTCATAGGCAAAGCACATGCGCTCTCTGTCTAAGATCTTTGGTAAGAGATGGTATTGGACTTTATGAGAATATATACCAATACCATGTTGGGTAGGGAGATTTCTGTGATGAAAATGGACTTCAATCTTATTTATATGGTGGGTAGTGATGTAACAGTGCTATCCTATATTTATTTATTTATTGCTTGTTGTGTAAGTAATGAAAAATAAGCAAAATAAACTCATTCTGCTCGATCAACTATGCACTTATCCAATGCTATTTTTTTCAGGAACACTGTTGAAGTACTTTGGAGCACAACCAACTCCACCCGCCCCTGATGTTTCATCAAGTGTCAGTGTCTCCACAGCTGATGATGCAGCAGATGAGGTTTTTCTTGTTGGCCAATGTTAACATTCCATAGCCTGTTAATATGACATGACACATTGAAGAATAAAGTATTTTATTTAAGTATAGATTTTTTTCATTATTTAAATTATTATTCATTTATAATGTAACATTAGAGCGTGACATTTGTGTCCGCGTGGTGGGAGGGGGGCCCCCAAACACATTCTGCTTAGGGCCCCCAAGAGGCTCAGGCCGGCACTGGTTGCGTGTCACAAAGCGAAACTGTCTTTATTTGTCCCAATTTCGCAATAAACTAATTCAAATGACTTCTGTCTGAAATAAATAAACTCGCAAGTGCGCCTCATGCTGTTTTCTGGAGGAATTGACAGACAAACAGTGGCAAATCTATCCTCTCAGTCTGACGGCTGGTCCACCCAGTCACACAAAATATTTTATTGGGGAAGCAGAAGAAATCACGCTTAAATGATAATAAATGATAGTCTCAACTTTGTTTGTGAGCGGCATTGACAAGTACATAAACCCTGTGCGTGTTTGCTGTGATTGTTTTTAATGATAGAGAACACGAACCATTTGATATTTCAGATGAAATAAAACTTATCACTAAGTTAAGCAGATCTTACTTGTAATTGTCATCTATGTGACGCGACAGTCGGCACTCAGCAGCACATCATCATTTGAAATCCGTTTACAAGATGAATTCTCTTGTTATGTTAAATATGAAGTTTACATTGCGTTGTAAAAATGATGAAATTATCTTCATACGTGCTTAATTCATAATGAGAACGTATTAATACAAGCTTGTTTATGCTGCTATATTATATAACAAAATAAACAATACATGTCATTTTATATACAAACTATAATTCTATCTTGACAAGCACATTATCTGCTTCATGTTGGTCCGGTTTAATTCAGAGGACTCATTGCTTTTGTGTATTCATTTTCATTTTAAGCCTTTAAAAAGTAATTATTTTAGATGCAATTTTGTAATATTTATAGCTTAAATTATCTAATATAATTTTTAAAACATTTAAAATCATTTTGCAGAATTCCGCAGATTTTTCAAAAACATTTCCAGAGATAAGGCAAAAAAAGTCAGCATATTTCGTCTGTCCCTGTTTATCGCTCAAATACGCATCATTCAGAAATAAATAACTATATTTATAGAAAGTATCTTTTGCATGTGTTTTTTTAAACCTTGCAAATGTTAACATGCAAGCGATTTTAAAAAATTTGAGCGGAAGATGTTAAAGTGGGCTGTTTTATGTGCGCAAAGACAAGGACACGTCGCGCACACATACTTAAATGGCACTCATAAGCGGACGCACGGAGACGCGCAATTCCTAAAGCATGCAAACACAATATTATTTGGAAATACCACAGTCTTGGCACCTATTCTCATAAAAACATTCAGTTATGTTTTAAAGTAAGTGCAATCAGTTCAGAAAGAAATCAGATGTTTGTGTTGGTCTGAAAGTAGCAGTTCTTATCTGCTTGTGTTTCTGTCATTTATATTAATTAAACAACAGAAAACAAAGGAAAATCACTTCTGTATCTAAAAACAGATTAATTATTCGATGAAGAAGACAGTGTTATTATTCATTTGATTCTATTTATGTACCTAAATATATCTTACTTTATTTGTAACTTTGTTCTTTTCTATTTTTTATGCTCATAATTTCTTAATTTGTTCTTATGTTATTTTCCCTCCCCCAGTTTTGCTGATCTGAAAGTATTCGATCTATGACTCAAAAAACGCAATGTAATCCATTTAACCACTACTATACTGTATAGTAAAATTATGCAATTTAAAAATGAGTTCCACCCTATTTCACCCCTATTCTGTGTAAAATTTCTGCCCTTGCCAGTGTTTCACACTAATTTGAGGGGTAAAAAATGTATTAGAGTTTGAGTTAAGGGTAATTTGGGGTTTCTTTGATTAAAACCAGGATCAGATGATTACTGATCAAGGACGATCACATCTTACTTTGTGAAATCACAGCGATCCTATGATAAGGGGGTGGGGCTTGGCCAGGGGGTGGGGCTTAGCTAGGGGACCCCTCATAAGCTTTGACATAATTCGAACACTGTATTTATTTGCCGATGTGGCTCGTAGACATTGACTGTATACAACATTCAGTAGTCAATATGAAAAATTCACAATAAAAAAAATAAAAAAATGAAACATAATTTCCCCATAGACTTGACTACGTCATACATACCACGTAATATTACAATAGGTACCCTGTTGTTATAAAATACTTAGAGTATAAATAATTTATAATTCTTCATATTCTTACCCCTTATTACCCCAAACTTAAAATATTATTCCCTTATACCTACAAGTACGTACTGTAGAGGTACCCTGTTGTTACAAATAGGTACGCTGTAAATTCGGTTAAAAAATGTGGTACTTTGCGGGTCGTAAAATAAAGTGTTACCGAAATGTGTTACAGTGTACCCATTTTCTGATGGTTACTTCCAGCAGGATAATGTCACTGTCAGGATCCCATCACCATCCACATCATCAGTCACTCCTCCCACTCGTTCCCTCTCACCTGAATTCTAATCACCTACACCTGTGTCCATTTACCATATCCCTTTATATATTTCGCTGCTCCCTTCACTTCTTGTCTGGTCTCATCACAAATGGACACCTAAACTCACCCGTACAGTACTACTCACCTATTATTTCTCTGCTTCAGTGTGTGTTTCAATAAAGTACTATAATACTTAACTTCAGTCTACTTCCTGGCTCTGAGTGTGACACAAGACCAGACCGAAGAAATGCAAAACACTGCTGATCCCGAGAGGAGTCTAACTTGTGATCCCTTCGCAGAACTGGTCCAGGCGGTTTGACTATCATTACTGCCTTCTCCTCCTATAAATCCACCTTCTCTATCCGAAGACATCTTACACTCCGCTTGTCAGCTACAGCTTCATCAAAACCTTGCTGAGATCAGCTGCCTCTGCTAGTCCCATGGCTCGTTCAGCGACATTCACCAGTGAGGCAGAGGATGTAGAGTTTTTTTGCTTAAAGTATCTCTATACTTCCAAATGCAAGCATATCAGTTTTCTGATGTGGCTTTTATCATATCACTATTGTCTGGTCGAGCTCTTCAATGGGCACAATCCCTCTGGAACTCGAACTCCCCCATTATATTATCACAGTCTTGTTTTCTTCAACACTTTAAGGAAATTTTCGGCCAGAAGGTGGCAGACCTCTCCGTGCAACTCTACAACCTACAACAAGGAAGATCTTCAGTAAGTACTTATGCCTTAAATTTCTGCACTTTATCTGCATCTAGTGGCTGGAATAAGAATGCCCTTATAACTGCCTTTCGTCATGGTCTAAACTCTTACATCCGTCAGCTCATAGTAGTGTGTGACGATAACATGCATTTGTCTAGAAAATCTCATCCAGAAAACCATCTGCCTTTCTCAATGTCTGTCAGCCTGTGAGGATGTCCCCACCGCGCTCTACCTCTGCCTCCGGCTGCCTCCTCGGGTTCCTCCATCACATGAACACATGCAAGTCTACTCCACACATCTATCAACTTCTAAACTCCAGTGCCGCATCTGACTAAAGCTTTGCCTCTACTGTGGAGAAGACAAACATGTCATCCCAGATTGTCCAGTCCATCCCTCTCGCCAAACAGTAAGCTCCATTCACATTCTCTCCATCGTAGAAACCTTAAAATGTACCACTGTGTACCTGCTAACCCCCTGTACTGGTGTCCCAGCAAAAGCCCTCGTTGACTCAGGATCTGTGGTGAACTTCATCTCCACACAAGTACTACAAAAGTTAAACCTCCAAAGACACTGTTACAGCAGGACATTACCGTTCAGACTATCCAGGGCAAACCACTGGCTCAAGGTCGTACCCGCCACTTCACCCCCACATTAACCATTCGAGTCAGATGCCTGCATGTTGAGGAGATCTCCTTTATGGTGCTGGAGGAATCCACTGCAGAACTTATCTTGGGATGCCCATGGATGTTCAAACATCAACCTAACATCAACTAGCAAATCGGTGAGATCTTTAACTGGGGAGATAACTCTTTTCAATCCTGTTTAACGCCCATTCGGAAGTCCCCCTCTCTTGGTTGTCCTTCATCTTCCAAATCCAGTTCTGAACTTCCTCTCTATTCCATGACCGTAGAGAGCCCTCCTGTCCAACACCAAGTGGAAATACCCAAGGAATTCTGGGCACTCCAGGATGTGTTTAGTAAACAGTTGGCTACCAAACTTTCTCCTCATTGGCCTTGTGGGGCTCATATCTTCTCCAAGCTAGACCTGCAAAGCGCCTATATCCTGATCCATATCTGCCGAGGTGACGAATAGAAGATGGCCTTCATAACCCCCTCAAGTCACTATGATGACTGGGTCATGCCCTTCAGACTCTCCAACTCGCCAGTGGTCTTCCAAGGGTACATGAACGAGGTCCCCGTCACTACCTCAACAAGTTTGTAATTGTCTACATAGACGATATCTTTATATTTCCATCTCCCTCTCTGAACATAATTCTCATGTGACCCTAGTCCTGGAAAAATTAAGACAACACCAATTGTACCTGAAGCTGGAGAAGTGCGAGTTCCATACCACCACTGTACAATTCCTCTGATATATCATCGATCAACGTGGAGTTCAAATGGACCAGAGGAAGGCGGAGACTATTCGCAACTGGCCCCTCCCTACTACGGTAAAGCATCTGCAACGGTTCCTAGGGTTTGCCAACTTCTACTGCCGGTTCATTAATAAATATAGCCTTATCAGTGCTCCCCTCACCTCTTCCTTAAAGGGGTTTCCCAAGTCACTCACATTAACTCCTGAAGCCATCACCACCTTTAACCACCTTATGGAAGCCTTTTTGTCCGCACCTGTCCTCGCCCATCCCAATCCAGATCTTCCATTCTTCATTAAAGTGCAGGAGGTAGGAGCCATTCTCTCCCAGCAGCAGGGGAATCCTCCCAGACTCCATCCATGTGCCTTCTTCTCCAGAAAACTGTCCCTGGCGGGGCGGAACTACGACATAGGTAATCGAGAATTGCTCGCCTTCAAATTCACACTGGAAGAGTGGAGACATTGGCTGGAGGGTGCTTATCATCCCTTTGAAGTCATTACCAATCACTGAAACCTTGAATACCTTCGTGATGCTAAGGGACTAAACTCCCGCCAGGCCCGTTGGGCACTTTTCTTTACTCAATTCGATTTCACCGTCACCTACAGGCCAGCCAGTAAGAACCTCGAAAAAGATACCCTCTCATGTCTCCATAATTCTACTTCTGTGGATCTCCAACCTGAGACCATTCTCCCTCCAGACATGTTCATCAGCCCATTCGTCTGGGATATTGACGAGCAAATTACCCAGGAATATCTCTTTAATCCCGCTTTGCCAGGGGTACCCGAAGGACTCAGCTATGTACCCACACACCTCCGCAATGAGCTCTTGGATTCCACTCACTACTACTACTTCTACTCTGGGCTCTGGACATCCAGGTAGCAGCGCACCCTCTCGCTCCTCAGTCAAAGGTACTGGTGGCCATCCATCTCCCAGGATGTCTCCCGGTACAAAGGTTGCTCAGTCTGCGCCATAACCAACACCCCAAGAAAACCCCTTTTAGGTAAATTAGTGCCACTGCCCATTCCTCAACGGACATGGTGTTGATTTCACGACCGACCCGCCCAATTCCCAAAACTTTTCCTGTGTCTCAGTAGTGGTTGACAGATTTTCCAGGGTGTGCAAACTTATACACTTTGCCCAAACTCCCTACCGCCTTTATAAACGCCAAACCATGTATTTCGCAATTTCGGAATCCCAGAGGATATAGTCTCGGATAGAGGAAATTGAAGAGAACCACATCTATTGAGTCCGCAACATCATGGAGTCCTGGAGGCAAGGTCCTCGAGTGGAATACTTAGTTAACTGGGAGGACTATGGCCCAAAAGAACGCTCATGTGTGCCCCGTGAGGACATCTTGGACCCCACTCCCCTTACTCAGTTCCACTCCGATCACCCGATCGCCCAGCTCCCAGGCCCCGATGTTGACCTCACTGCCGTATTCCCCCCTCTCAACAGCCGCCAAGAGCCGCCTCAGGAGGAGGGGGTACTGTCAGGATCATTAGTCCCCCCTCCCACTCGTTCCCTCTCACCTGAATTCTAATGACCTACACTTGTGTCCCATCACCATATCCCTTTATATATCTCTTTGCTCCCTTCACTCCTTGTCTGGTCTCATCACAAATGGACACCTAGACTCTGCTTCAGTGTGTGTTTCAATAAAGTACTATTATACTTAATTTCAGTCTACTTCCTGGATCTAAGTGTGACAGTCACAAAGCTCAAATCATCTTAGACTGGTTTCTTGAACATGACAATAAGTTCTCTGTACTCCAGTGGCCTCCAGTCACCAGATCTCAATCCAATAGAGCATCTTTGTGATGTGGTGGAACTGGAGATTCGCCAACAAACAAAAGTAATTTTTTTTTCATGTTATAAATAAAAGTTTAAGTTTTGTATATTGAAGGCTTTGTTTTTAATCTGTAATTTACAGCAATAATCACAAATTACACATTTTTTTGTTATTTTCATTGTCATTACAACTTTGATGTTCTATTTCTCATAAAACAGGTGGGGTCACATACACTCACTTAAAGGATTATTATGAACACCTGTTCAATTTCTCATTAATGCAATTATCTAATCAACCAATCACATGGCAGTTGCTTCAATGCATTTAGGGGTGTGGTCCTGGTCAAGTCAATCTCCTGAACCAGAATGGGAAAGAAAGGTGATTTAAGCAATTTTGAGCATGGCATGGTTGTTGGTGCCAGACGGGCCGGTCTGAGTATTTCACAATCTGCTCAGTTACTGGGATTTTCACGCACAACCATTTCTAGGGTTTACAAAGAATGGTGTGAAACGGGAAAACATCCAGTATGCGGCAATCCTGTGGGCGAAAATGCCTAGAGGTCAGAGGAGAATAGGTCGACTGATTCAAGCTGATAGAAGAGCAGCTTTGACTGAAATAACCACTCGTTACAACCGAGGTATGCAGCAAAGCATTTGTGAAGCCAAACCTTGAGGTGGATGGGCTACAACAGCAGAAGGCCCCTTAGTGCCAATTGGGCATCGTTTAAATGCCACAGCCTACCTGAGCATTGTTTTGGCCATGTCCATCCCTTTATGACCACCATGTAGCCATTCTCTGATGGCTACTTCCAGCAGGATAATGCACCATGTCACAAAGCTTGAATCATTTCAAATTGGTTCCTTGAACATGACAATGAGCTCACTGTACTAAAATGGCCCCCACAGTCTCCAGATCTCAACCCAAGAGAGCATCTTTGGGATGCGGTGGAATGAGAGCTTCGTGTCCTGGATGTGCATCCCTACAAATCTCCATCAACTGCAAGATGCTATCCTATCAATATGGGCCAACATTTTTAAGGAATGCTTTCAGCACCTTGTTGAATCAATGCCCGTAGAATTAAGGCAGTTCTGAAGGTAAAAGGGGGTCAAACACATTATTAGTATGGTGTTTCTAATAATCCTTTAGGTGAGTGTATATCTTATGCTTATATTTCTTACATAGTTTATTTGTAACCAAATCATTTAATGTGCCAGTAACTTAATTTAAAAGTTATTTCACCCTTGTGTAATTTTAATGTATTTAGCAACTTAGCAAATTGTAACTACTTTCTCTAAAGGGTTTTCCAATTGATCTATTTTGAATTTAAATTACAAGTGGCTTGTAGTTTCTTAAGATATGGTTTTAGAGACGCTTTCTTAAGACTGATCATTAAACTGATCACACATGACTTATTGGCAGCTTAGACAAATAACCACACTGTTGGACGACTACGTCCACATAATCTAACATGAGTCATCTGGTAATTCCCTCGACTTTGACAGCTGATGATGACATGTGCATTCATGTTCATACTTTCATTATTCAAAGGATTATATTCACAGTCTCCCAGTAAAATTCAGAAGCTCTTACACAGTGAGTGATTCACAAAACAGCAATGACATCATTGAGTCTGAAAATGCCAGTATGACTAATCTCTATGGACCCCAGTGCCATTGCCTGTGACATCATCATCGTAAGAGCAGTCTGATGTGTTGCAAGGTATTCACATCTTAATTCCAAAATTGTATACCATGTGGTGGCTGTCTCAAAGAGGGATGAGTGTTCTCTTGGCAAGTGCTAATATTTTCCAGATAAAACTTGCAGAAATACAGTGAAAAAGGATGAGCTAAAGAAAAACAGATAGACAGACAGACAGAACATGAGTCATTTTGTCGTGACATTACCACATATGAAATATATGTGCTGTGACTGGTAAAAAGAATGGCCTCAAGGTAAATTTAGGTGTGACATCATCATGTAAAGAACGTCTGCTATATCGCTGAAACGTTCCTAAGCTGTTTGGTCACCCAGAATCCATCCAGTAATAGCAGGAAACAGATCACATTATCTAGCAGTAAATGCTGCAAGTGAATTTTAATGATGTTTTTTATATTACTTTAAAGGTATTTAAACAATTCTGTTATATCACATTTTGGTCATTTGAAACTCTTTCAATTTTTCTTCTTTTCAAAAGGAAAAGCAAAATGTTGTTACTGTAGGTTAGATTATGTTGAAGCACACATGAGATAGCTTAAATATATCCCAACAAACATATGGACTACTTTTATGATACTTTATGGCATGTGTGTAGTTTCCAGGTGGGATTGGGGGAGGTTACTAAAAAATAATTAAAACTTTGTATTTATACAATCATTTATTCCATTTCCAATAGTGAAGTACACTTCAAACCTTATATCCACCCTTGCTTTATAGCGCTTTGCTTTTAAAATAAACTTTGGTAATGGTTAACATTTTTTGGTTGAACTTATTTTTTGAAGAGCTCCGATTCACGGTTTTACATTTGCTTTGGTGTGTTGGTGTGTATTAGTACATGTTAACAATATGCAAAAGGTACTTTCCCCCAAAGTAAACAATGACGCATGTTATCGTCTCCAAAGTAAATCTCTTTTCTTAGACTACAACAAATACAGATTGTCATTATCGTAATTCCTCCCGCTTTGACTCACAGCCTGTAAATGAACTCCTGTCAGCATTGCATTGTGAGCAAATCTTTTAAACATGGTAAGGAGCATCACATTTCCGGCTGACTTCAGAGGTATTCAGACCAATTACAACGTACAGATTAGCTGGCCAATTAAGGACACAGAGCTTTTCAAATATATGCGTTTTTAGGAAGATAGTATATGTGGAGCTACAAAAATATACAGTATGTGGAAAATAATGTGTTTTTTAACCATAAACCACGCAAACACATTGTATTACACCAAATACACAAAATAACGTTTTTCAGCAATGAAATAGGTGCACTTTAAAATCCAATGATTTGAATACATAATGGCACTTCGTTTTTAAGGCCCTGCAGTATGACTGCTCTTTATTGTAAGGGTATTGGTGGAGGTGCCTGGGGCATTGTGATGGAGATAAGCCTGTGTAGAAGTGCACTTTAGTGATAGGGAACTGAGAGTTAATGTATGTTTTCAGCACGTGCATACCCCAACATACTTTAAACAGATGCAACAGTGACAAACTGAAGTTGACCATTTAAAGCTTTGAGCTCATGGGTGGCCTTCTCGTTCCAGCTACAACTACATCACACAGCCTCCAATATGGGAAGTCCCATACTCCCAAAAAACGTCATACACTCGCTGTGTTGGCACTCAAGACTGTAATAGCGTGAAAATGGAAAAGCCATAATACATAGGAGGGCAAAGTCAGCAGTGGGGGTTTGGAGTGGATGGGATCATGGCAAGAGTAATTTGGGGTATGGGAACAGAATATCAGGTTACAGTCGAAGTGTGGTGGTACTAGAGTTTTTCTTTGATGTTTGCCTTCATGTCTGCCATTGTCAATAAGAACATTAAAGCATATTATATATTAGGGGAAAAGACATTTTTGGATACGGATGAGTTAGAATGGTTTTATACTAAACTATTACACATACAGTATACACAGTATAGGCACATCAAACAGATTTATAAACTGCAAAATTCCAAAGAGATATTGTCTTAGAGAAACATTTTGAAAAATAAAACGTAATTTTGCTCTGTTTTGGCAGATCAGTGGCATCATTTATAAAACTGTGCGTAGGATCCTTACTAAAAGTCTACATACGCACAAAAGCCAAAAATGGCCAAAAAATATTAAGACTTATAAAACAAAGCAATGTTCCTTTTCTAAATCACAGATCACCTGCAAGTGTGCGTACATGAATCAGATCCCACCCTGCAAGCCCATTTTCCAATTAAGTTTGTGTTTTTATAGATCACAACCTTTGCGTGGGAAGTGGCGTTCACACGTTTCCGGCCCCGTTTTGTGCGTACGCACAGTTTATAAAGGAGACCCCTGGACTAGTAATCAATTCTACTACATAAATGTTAATTTAAAGTCCCTTTATTGTAAGTAAACTCCCTTTTAAAATACCAGCCTGGTCTTACTGTTAATATGTAGTATTAATACACTTTTCAAAAACATATTTGCAACCTTTAATCGTAGCATTGTAATGTTTTGACAGCTACAAAACGTAAAACATTTACACATCTTTCATACCATAAAAAATTTCAAAAGCATTACCAAAAGTAATTAAAATGTTGATGTGCTGCAGCCGCGGTCCTCGCTGGAGTATATGACATACAGAGAAATATTAAAGTTATTTATCCACGAGAACATGAATCTAGCTTCTCTCTGTCAAAGCATGCTTTTCAAATAGCAAACATATAGACTGAAATATGCAAATGTCGCAAATCTGTGACATAGCACGCAAGAGTCAAGGAGCGTTTGATATCACTGCCGTAAAGCAATGTGTCGTAAAACTTTTTGAGGTGCAATAATTGGATTCAATACATAATGAATGCGAGATCAAGATTGTTGGATAAAGGGATGAATTTGCATCGGAATTTTTATCAGTGTAATTATGGAGAAAACACTTTTTTTTGCAAACAATCTAAATATTACAAAATAGGTAAAAGATTACCGAAATCTTATTAATTTTAAGGTTTTAAAGTGTAGTCTTGTTTAATATTGTGTAATATGTTAATACTAGGGCCGGGACTCGATTAAAAAAATTAATCTAATTAATTAGAGGCTTTGTAATTAATTAATCGAAATTAATATAAATATTTGACCTGAGAACATTGAGAAGTTATTTTTTCACATGGATTTTTAGTATACCATGAATAATGACTGAATACAAAAGCTTAAGCAACAAAATATTGTTTATTTTTGTTCAACCAAGTCGCTGTACCCGGAGTCGGGCTAACGTCCACGCTAGCTGCTATATGTTTTGCATTGAGATGATACTTGAGGCTCGATGTGCTGCGGGTGATATGTGAATTCCTTGTTGCATAGCTTACACACAATCATGCTCTTATCGACGCTTCCATCTGTTCGTTTTTTATAAAAAAAAATCCCATCCACGGGGCCAACCAAAGCGATCTCATCAGCTTCTTCGTTCATGTTTACTGTGGTTTGTTGTTGTCTGAAGTCATGAACACTAGTTGGTGCTCCAGTATAATCGGTCCGCCGAAACTCATCCAATGAGAAATGTTTGCGGTGCAAAAATAAGTGCGATTAAAATGCGTTAAAAATGTTTAACGCGTTATTTTTTGTGTAATTAATTCATCTTAATTAACGTGTTAAAGTCCCGGCCCTAGTTAATACATAAATAATTTAAATATTATTCCTGTCAATACATCAATGTTATATGTTTCCGTGTGTATCAAAAGGTAAGTAAATGTATGTGTGGTACAATCACACTTTATGTAAAAATACACACTTATTCTCATGAGATAACTTTGAAAATACATACTCCATTCTGTGCATTCTACTTAAAGGACAAGTTCGGTATTTTACACTTAAAGGAGCGGTGAATCAAATACTCAATTTTAACTTGATAATTTGTTATATAAGAGGTCATCATAGTTAAATGAACATCCTGCAAGTTTCAGAACTGAAAACGTCCGTGCTACTGAAATATAACAGTTTTTGGCACCAAGCCAGTAAAACAAGCCAGTGTGGAATTCGGAAATCTATGACGTCAAAGTAGAATTGAAGCACCGCCCCATAGCCAAATACAAGGATCACTTTTGTAGCCCCGCCCACAGCTTCGCGTGACACATGTGTACACACCCGAATATTCTCGGGCCAGCATCATATGTCAAAATTTCTGTCAAAACCGTTCTATTTCATCATAAACAATCTGAAAACAGGTGTAAAATACCGAACTTGTCCTTAAATAGGCCTGAATTTATATGACAATGATATATAGACTACAACCTTATTGTAAACAGTTATTGTTATAACTTTATGTAGTCCTACTTTGAGCATTACAATACACTTGTGAAAACCAGGCTAAACTCTCAAAATCAAATTCTTAGATAAGGAGAATCAAAGTTTGATTTCACTCATTAATTTCACACTGATTTCATTCTTTGCCATGACCTTACTCAGTCAATATTAAAGATATCAAAATCATATTTTCAAAGAATGGTCTTTACATTATGTAGGATGAGTTTATGTAGAAAACATTAAAGCTAAAAAAATGACTTTGGTTGGGTTTTCACAGGCAGGACTCTACAACAGTTTTTAAATAAATGAAGTGAATCAAGGAGATTAAAATAAATGTGTGTTAAATGAGCTTTATCTCTAATGGCAGCTCAGCTCCAGTAACCTTTCATTATGAATATACAGTGGGTTTTTGACAAATACTAATAAAATGTATAACCTGTAAGTAGTTTAAAGGCGAAATGCATGTACTGTATGTGGGTGCTTGTATATGGAGTTCACTACAGTGCAGATGTGGATGTTTGTTTTGTGTACATGTGTGAAGTTTCCATCCGTGAAGTGATTCACTAGAATCAGTTTGACTTTCCATCTCAACATATGAAAGGACCGTTTATAAATGTGTGTGTTAGTTTCTCACTTGCCTGTGAAGTATGTACAGTAAAATACAGCTTTGCATTTAGAAAGTAGATAGTATCAGGCTGCAACAAAATTGATAAGAAGTGAAGAGAGTCTGAATTAGAGGCCTTTACGAGTCCACTTAAATCCGAAAAGCTGAGGACCCGAGTCTTTATTTAAATCCATATCTTAAAACGTATCTTTTTCTTTGGCGTTTAACACCTGATGCTGACATTTTATTTATTTTATATTTTCTAACTATGTATTGATTTTATTCTTTGTTAAGCACTTTGGTCATCTTTGGTTGTTTTAAAGTGCTCTAGAAAGTTTGAGTTGATTTTGAGACCCGAGCTGGAAACTTTTTTGTTTCTAAAAGTTCAACGTGTGCCTCTGACACCGGTCGGGCATAATATTAGCAGCCTTGGGTCTCGGGTAATTTAAAATCAATGTGTTTTTGCCAAACTGATCCGCGAAGACCCGAAATATCTTGTGTGTAAATCAAGTCCTATTCCATTGTGTTGGGTCTTTCTTTAAAATATATATTTATGCATGTCAGATCTGGGTGAAAAAAGATTTAGGTCATTTTGGGTCGGGTAAAGTTTTTTTTGACCCGAGAAGACCTTTAGTCTGAATATTTGTTGAATACATTGTATGTGAATGTACTGTACATTTGCACTGGAAAACCTATTCTATTTTAACAGCTCAACTACTGAGAAACCGTAACAGGAGGTAAACTATATAATTATACAAATATAATTTTTTGATCATTACTATTTTTCACCTATCACATCAGGGCATTCATTTATGTAGCCAAATCTGTTTACATAAAAAAGAAATAGAAATAAGGCCCAAATGGTCAATAGATTAACATAAGCTTGTAAAGAAAACTGTTCACATGTGTTGGTTGCTTTGGTTACACCATAAATCCTTGACAAATTCCATCAGATTAGACAATTTACAGGCTTTATTATTCGTTTTATTCCGAGTTACAGGGAGGGACGGATTTTCCTCTCAATGCCGGAATTTCTGGCCCCGGTCATGGGTGAAAGTCTACATAACAAGACTCATCACATGAACCAAAACAAAGAGTTTTCCAGTGTGAAGATATGTAAACCTAGGTCTCGCACAGTGGGCATCTTCATTCACAAACTGAGATCCTAAAGTACGCTCTAGGTTGATGAACGAGAGACTCGATTATAAACAGCCTGACAGATGATTCGAATGAAATATAGTTTGGGTTTCAAAGCTCAGCCCAAGGTTACGGACAACACACTGTGTGCTTGTATTTCTTGTTAATGTGAGCTAGAGATCACGTAATGTACTCTTGGAAACTGTACAGGTATTGCTGGTTAAGGTGAAGCTAAGGTCAGTTGTCCAGCAGTGTCTTAACCCTTGCTGCGGGCGTGTTTAGAGAGGCGATCTGGGATCCGTCAACACCTCTGTTCCCAAAACTAACTTCTCCTGCCCGGAGCCTCTGGAGCGACACCACATGGAAAGTGCATAGTGGAAACTGGCTGCCAAAAACTCCAAGCTCCGTACCTCTTCCAGATTAGCATTCCTTCCATCTGACACATGTGCTGTGAAGCAGATTATCATCTAAGTGGACAAAGCACAGTTTTAAAGAAGGTGGATACCTCAAAGACCGGCTAAGGAGGTACCTTATAACAACATCATTCACGGTCGGTAATCGCACCATGGGAAAATGAGGCGGTTATGCGATTTGGGAAACGGTGACTGGGAGTTCGTGGAATGTAAATATTACACGTCATCCTAGCTGACACTGAGGTTAGGAACCAAGAACTGATTCTTATTCAGAACCGGTTCCCTTTTCAAAACGATTGATCGTCATGACATTTAGTGCTGTTAGTGGGTTTGGAATGTCCACACTGTTTTCGCCAATGTGTACAGAATGGCTTTCGAAAATATGACCCGCCTCATCCCTCTAGTTAGTATAAGAGATAACTCGTGACTATGTGTAAATAAATGTATTACTTTAAATTCCACTGTTGTCATGAGAATCAACCATTAATACCATGAGATATACATGTGCTATATTTTATATATTTGTTTCTGGTTCTGATCTGAGAGGGATACGAACTTGCAATCAAGTTGGCATGGGATTTAAGCCTACGAGCCCTACCATCTGTTACTAGTCATCAGGGAGTGAGGTTTACACACTGCACAGCTTTATCATACTAGCTGGCTTCTATTACACAATAAGACTATAAACCAATAATAATAGATACAGCAAAATAAGACATACATCACCATTCTAGCTCTAATCAAATGATCATGGTTTAGCTGGTTAGCATATGCTGGTTGGCTTCTGCTGGTGGATGAGAGCCAGCCATGATAGAGACCAAAAGATGCCTACAAAAACTGCCAATAGCTGTCATTGGCAGTAAATGCAGGAACGGTTTTCTGAATCGTTAATAAAGAGAATCATTAAAAAAATCAAAACCAGATTCAATAAACCTCTGTAGTTGGGACGGTGGGAATTTTTATTCCTGGTGATAAAAATTCTGATAATCCTCTGGCAAATAAGGGTCTTTAAGAAGGAATATTGCCATTTGTTCGTGTCTTCACCTGATGTTACCCCGTGAGGAGTAGACAGTGAGGAGCCGTCTTCATTACCATCATCTATCCCCGTAGTTAAATCATTAAATGCCTGAGCTGAGGTCTGATGAGGAGGATTGTGGGGGAGAGTGAGAGATGAGGTGAGGCGGGTGGTTGGGCGATGCTGCTGGACGCCCCACAGCATCATTATTATACACTGCTGGAAGTGAAAGAGACAGAAATAGTAAAAGAGAAAAAGTTCAAAAGAAAAGTATACTGAACGTGTGTAAAGCTAGATGACTAAGGAGACATTATCCTTACAGAAATCGTATGACCGTTTATCATTGAATATGGGAATATACTGTATTGAAAGACTTGGGTCCATATCTGATATTGTCAGAAGATGTCAAAAAAGTTTTGATGTATTTTCGTTATGATACTGGACAAAACCGTGCTTTGGAGGTATGAAAGCAGATTTCTTCATCATATGTTTTCTTCGATTTCTCAGTTTGTAAGTCACCACTTTATATGGTCTCACTGTTACATAGTATTAATACGTAACTTTAAAAAAAACAAAACATACTTTTTTGTATTTTTAAATAGATGCTGAAGCGTACAATGTACACTTATTTGCAACATTAAATCGTAGCACTGTTTTAAACAGTACGGGACCAACAGCAATCCTGCAAGTATCTGATTTCTTTTTAATGTTTGATGTGCTGATAAAGGTTTAGGGTGCAGTCTGGACTTCAACACAGCTGGATACCTTTAAAAAACTTCACGCATGCCACTAACAACCAAGTTTTCACAACATCAAGTCAAACTACAGATCCCGAGAGGATTTCTATTGCTATCACCAAAACAGTGCATGTCTGGTAATTGAAGTATTTTCTCTGTTATTTTAGTCCTGCTGTGTCTGTACAGGTTTTTCAGTATTAATACTCAACTTTGAAAAACACAAAACATACTTTTTTTGTATTTTGTTTAAATAAATGATGAAGCGTACAATGTAGACGTATTTGCGACATTTAATCCTAGCATTATTATGTTTTTACAACTGCGAAACGTAAAAGATTTACAAATATTTCCACCATAAAGATTGCTGTATAATTTCATTTTAACCATTTTATCAATGTTACCACCCTAAACCCAAATCATTTTAATACAATTTTTTTTTTTAAATACGCAATGTATTCTTTTTATATTACAGTATGCAACATGAGTGATAGAAATGTGTAGGAACATTTTTGTACGAATGTGAGATTTGCTGTTTTTGATGATGAAAATTTGGGTCTGTTCCTCACAAATGTGGATTACAGTGAATGAATAAAATGAACATATTTGTGAATTTATCTTGTGTTTTGGTTTAATTAGAATAGGAGACTGTAATGATTTTGAGGAAATAATAGAAATTCAATTACAGTCAAATGTAGTTAATCCAGCCTTACTTGATGGTAACTAAATGCAGATTTATTTGAGTGCAAATATTTATTAAATGGTCAAGCAAAGGGAAAACGAAAATCTTTGAAGCCTTCTGCAACATTCTCCATCTGTTTGGGACCAATAATGAATTTCCAACGAGATGCTGTCAAATTTTGTCGTCAGCTTATGTTGTGTTGCCAAATTAAAACAAATATGTTTGACACATTAGGTTGTTTTGGAGAGGACTGACTGTGCATAATCCGGCTGACAACTGCAAGCACAGAAATATCTTTGTAATGGTTCATGAATGCAAAGTCAGCATACTATAGTTTGGTCTTCCATCAGCATTGGCAGAATGACTGCAATCTACATTCATCGACGAAGACATAAAGTATATTTAGTAGCTTATTATTTGCTGAACTGTTCTGAATAAGAACCATTACATCATTTCAACCCCTTTACATGATATTTAATTGCAATAATGAGTCAGGATGTTTGATTGATTACTTTATATTTACATTTGTGCAACTGGCAGAATGCTTTTATCTGAAGCAACTTATAGTGCATTCAAGCTGTACATTTTATTAGTAAGTCTGTAATGAACCCTTTTGTGCTACTAATGCAATGTTCTGCCAGTTAGTCTCCATGTTTTTGTCTTTTATTTTTTTTAAGTTTGTCAGGTGTATCAGCATGTTTTGCACATCCCAAATGAATTGTTTGTTACCCAGTCACAATACAATCGAGGGCTTTGCAGATAAACTTATGGATGTTCATAGTTTATCGACAGCAAACCTGGAAGTATCTGATTTCTTTCTAATGTTTTATGTGCTGATAAAGGTTTAGGGTGCAGTCTGGACTTCAACACAGCTGGATACCTTTAAAAAACTTCATGCATGCCACTAATAATAACCATGTTTTCACAACATCAAGTCAAACTACTGATCCTGAGAGGATTTTTTTATTGCTCTCACCAAAACAGTAGATGTATTTTCTCTGTTATTTTAGTCCTGCTGTGTGTTTACTGGTTGAGATGTGTGTAGTGCTCATGCAGAATAATGTTGTGTTTTTGGTTATGAAGCTGATTCAGGAGCTGTGTCTCGTTTCACAGGTTGCTACCTCTAGAGGTCGTATTTAGCACAAAAATTGGTAAATTGGGTTATAGCAGGTAAATTTTAATAGTTGTAAATACTGCAGTTAGTGCATTTGTTGAGACGATATTTTTATAGGTGTTTTATTTGTATTTTGTACTGTGAGTGGACTTATTGGTAGAAATGTTTATTGTACACTGTATTAACTTGTTGTCACTTTGCCGCTGTCCAGGGACTACAGATGAAAATTAGCTTGAAGCTATTTCTGGTCTGTGCAACACATTTGTTGTGCAACGTCCCTGTCAAATAAACAATAAATAAATAAAAAAAGTATTCTACGTTTGCATACATCATTGAGGCTGTCTCATTTCAGAAATGTAAGTAGGACTTTTTGAAGGCGGCCTTCGAATGCGCTCTTCTTTCACAGGAATTCGGAGGATACATGAGGTGTATCCTTTGCTGCTGCAGATAGCCCACAATTCTTTGCGTTGACGTCAACATCTGTTGCAGATGTACATACAAACGAAGATGTGGTGTTTAAATGTAAGTAGTTCAAGCTTGCTTTTTTTAAAAAGTTGTATTTGCCTTAACTCCACAAGCATTACCCCAAGTACAAGCAAACACATTTTAGTGTGACATTTCTTTCCAAATTTATAAAAAAAAAAATTATTCACTCATTCATTTACAATGTAACGATGCTGCCGTGAACGTGTTGGCATAGCAACGTGATACTTCATGTTTCCTTTCCTGCCCGTGTGTCCTATGAAGGACGTCTTGTGTAATTCTGATAAAGGACTCTCTGTAGACCACATCCTTCAGAGGATGAGTCCTCGTGAGGATACAAACTTCGAATTTAAATGAAATGAGACACAGCTAGTATCACGTGTCTCTGTTATAAACATAATGCTGTACAGTATTTGCAGCTGCTATTAACTATACAGAGCTTTAGTGTTGATACTTGTTCATATGCAAATGTATTTTTATATGCCTATCCTGGAATTTACACTGAAGTCTTAAAAAAGCCACACAAAAACCAAGCATTTCATTTAGGTGGGCAGAAAATGTGGAAAGTAGTCATTTATTACTAATGAAAAATCTTTACTGATATTATTGACTGACTGCCTGCTGTATGCAAATAGTGGGAAATTTCAACCCGACTCTTAAAAATACTTGTGTCTGTTTCTGAGGTCAGCGGAATGTGGAATCTGGGAATTTTTTGTGTACTAAAAAACGTTTTCTTTCCGTTAAGCAGATGTGAATTTACTCATTGCCTGACTGCGGCTCACAACGATACTGCATGTGCCTATTCCAGAAGCATAGGTAAACCTGCGTTTATTAGATTCCAGAATTCTTGGAAAAGAATCAAATTCCAGGACATAACATCCCTGAGTGAAAACAATTCCAGTGCCTGAGCATCAAAGAACTGATTTTTTTACTGTATCTTTGATGTCTTTTTAAGGACTTTAGCACTGTTAGTAAATCCAACTTAATGCCCAGATGGTGCATATTGGTCTTGGCTGTAGCCCCAAAACGCAAACCAAGCAGAACATCTACACAACTGTGAACACAACACATCGAACTTACTAACCACTTCCTCCCAATAACCATTAATGAAGCGATTTGTGTTTCTCTTCGAGACTACCGAGCAAACCTCCAAACACATGTTCAGCAGATTTCACTACAGAACGCTAGTGATGCGGGGAGAGGGAGGGTAGAACGGGAGCGACTTTGCTCTATAGGAAAGGGGAGGGTGCCAAACAAACCGGATTCCGACTCCAGACCACAGAGCTGAGTGGCATTCCTTCTCTCCGGTGTGATAGCTCTACCTGCCGTTTTAGCCTGACCACAGGCAGTACGGGCCAAACCAGACTCCATGGAACAGTCATCACAGCCTGCAGAATGTGCCTCACTTAAGACTTTAAAGTGGTTAGCGCTACAGGCTATAAAATGTGCACATTAAGAGTCTTTGAGTTAAGAGTTAAACACATGCAAGGATTATACAGCTTACGCACATGAACGACAGCAAACAAAAAAAACCTGACTTTGCACAGTAAACAAACTGATACCAGCAGTACATACAATAATCAAACAAAGAACAAAGTATGAATCCAACACAATTATAGAAACAATACTAATAGTTTATTCGAAAACCATACAGTAGACAATGTATCAACATTGTGAGCATTTTCTATTTAATGAAATACTTTATTAGCACAAAAGCACTAATAAAGTAGTCTATATGTCTCCTTCACTTCAAGTCTTATTAAGCCACACAATAGCTTCACATAGAATATCTTTAGGGATATTCCTCAAAATTCATTTGTTCCCAAAAAACATATTATCAGTATGGGTTTTGGTATGACATTTGAGTACACAAGAAGTCATTTATGAGTCAACTACTCCGTTGGATGTTAGAAAGTAATGGTCATTGTCCAGCATTAATGAGGCTTTAAAGAGGAAGTTTCTTCAGGATCCAGGATCGTAGTAACTCCAGTTCCTGCTGACACAACTGATGGTTGAGGTCTGGGATGGAATGGAATTGCGTATTGAGGCCAGCTTTCTTCAACAGGGAGTTTGTCTCTTTACCCCAGCTATGGAAAACAAGCTCATCTGCTGTGCCGTGGCATTGGAAAAGCTCAGGTAGAGGTCGCTGTGCTACGCTCTCTACTGCCTTTAAAGGGTAAGATATACTTTACAGGCATGGGTTTTACCTTGATATTATATACTAGTACTAATAATACATAAAAACTACCTGATATACAACTGAGTCCGTGTTGAGAAAGCTGGACAGAGCGAAGACACCGGCAACATCCTGATGGTATCTGTAGACCAGATTTAGTGCCATGGCTCCACCCATAGAGAACCCACCTTGCAAAAAAGATATAGATAACAGACAAGGTTTCATTCACACTTAAATATAGACACATTTCTTCTGTCTATTAGGAATATACCACTGGGGTTAAAATTGATGCACAAACATGGAGACAGACAGATAACCTACAAGTGATCAAAGAAGTAGACATGATGTGGACAAAGGGATGACCATCAGAGGAATGTAGGAATATTACAGAATCCACTGAGAAGGCTTTACAAGGGCTGTAGATCAAGCAAAGTAACAAATTAGACATCATTTAAAGGATAACTCCACTTTCATAAAAAAATCCTGATAGTTTACTCACTCCAATGTCATCCAAAATGTTGATGTCTTTCTTTCTTCAGCCGAAAAGAAATTACGTTTTTTGAGTAAAACATTCCAGGATTTTTCTCCATATAGTGGACTTTAGTGGACCCCAGTAGTTTGCGGTTTCAATACAGCTTCAAAGAGCTCTAAACAATCCCAACTGAGGCATAAGAGTCTTATCTAGCGAAACGATTGCCATTTTTACCAAAGAAATAATTACTTTTTAATAAGAAATTTTTAACCACAACCTCTCATCTTGCACTAGCCATGTGACCCGCCAAACGCAACCTTACGTATTACATATGTGAAACGCACACTTGTGGATCATTTTAAACAATAAACTGACAAAAAGGCATTAATTAGCATCATTCAACATACAACAACGTTTGAACGCTCCTCTTTCTCCACACTTGTAAACACTGGTAGTTTTGCTTATGTCATGTGTGACCTTTTCGACATGATTACGCAATATGTAAAGAAGAAGAAGTTTCATTTTATATAGCACCTTCGAATGGCTCAAGGCCGCTTCACATAGTATTATACAATACATTAACACTTCCAACTACACAATACAACATATAAGACCATATACACAATACAAACACATTAGGACAGATTTAACAACATTATCCATAATAAGTATTGAAGAGATACATTTTAAGTTGGGCCTTAAAGGTAGACAAAGTTAGTATTGTACGAAGTGAAAGGGGTAGGGAATTCCATAATTTAGGAGCATTAACCTACCACCTACGGTGGACAAATGAAAACGAGGAATGGACAAAAGACCAAGGTCAGATGATCTGAGGGACCGGGCAGGAGAATAGGGGCAGAGAAGGTCAGACAGGTATGGATGTGCAAGACCATGTAATGCCTTAAATGTGAGAAGCAATATCTTAAAGTGAATGCGTGACGCCACAGGTAGCCAGTGAAGATCATGCAGTAGTGGTCATGAGCTGGCGCGTCACACGGCTGGTCCAGGCCAAGAAGTTGTGGTTAAAAAATTATTATTAAAAAGTACTTTTTTGGTGAAAATGAAGATTGTTTTGTTAAAAAAAGACCCTTATGCTTCGTGCCTTTAAAGCTGCATTAAAACTGTGAACTGTTGAGGTCCACTTAAGTACACTATATGGAGAAAAATCCTGGAATGTTTTCCTCACAATACTTAATTTCTTCTTGACTGAACAAAAAAAGACATCAACATCCTAAATGACATGGGGTTGAGTTAATTATAAGAGTTTTTTTTATGAAAGTGGAATATTACTTTAAGGTCTTACCAACCCTGGCTGGGGCACAGGGCAAGGTTGAATGACGTTCGAAAGACCCAAAACACACTTAGACCCCAGGTAACATCACAGATGATATGTTAGAGCTCATCTAAAGATGTGTCTTGAACTAGAAGGCAGTGTACTGTCATATCAAATGAAGTCCATGCCATCATTAATCACGTGGTTAACAAAGGCATCAACAGATAAAGTTATGTTTTTAAACTAACTTATCCAGGTCACCTGCTAGCTCAGGGCTCCAGATGGTGGCATTTTGGCACCAAAATTTGAGAGTGTGCCACTGAATTTTACATCCAGTAGCACATGTGCGACCAGTAAATTTGACCTTTTTTGTGATGTGACACTGAATTTGAAACAGCACGTTGTACTTTCTGCATCTATCATCAAAGTATTTATTAGTAATACAGTGGAAATTATTAGAAATGTGAATATTTGGTTAGCATGTTGATTTACTGTGTGTGCCCCTACATTTTCTGGTTGCGCCCCTAAAATTTTCAGTTGGGGGCCACTGTGCTCCTAGTGAAAAAAGTTAGTCTGGAGCCCTGTAGCTCCAATGAATAAAACAATTATAAGCATTGATGTATATAGTTTATAACAAAATGTCACAATTTTCTGTCATTTTTAGTAGTAAAATATTGACAGCATACACTTAGAATTGATGGGAGACAACCTAAACCCCATTCACACAGACCTCTGGTCCCAGAAAATACCCATAAAATTGCCAGACAAGCGTCTGTGTGAACACAAACTCGTCCCGTTAATCTTTTGGGATCGTTGCCGGAAAGAGGACCTAGTCAGATACACGGATAACCCTCTGTGTGAACAAAAAGCCGAAAGAATGCCGTAATGGGCGTGTCGTAGTGAGGACGCGCGTGTCATCAAAACATAAGTTATGGTTCAGCTCCTTACAACGAGAGATAACATGCATATAAACATTCACCACGAGAAATGTTCCAAACTAGATTGAAGCAGTTATCAGGAAATGATAAATGAGACGCATAAACAATGACGCACGTGCCGTAGTGAGGACACGGGTGACATGGCAACATGAAGTTGGTTCAACTCTTTAAAATGAGGGATTTACAACATTCACGACGAGAAATGTCAGCAAACTGGACTGAAGCAGATATCAGGTAAGTTAGC
Organism: Paramisgurnus dabryanus; assembly: GCF_030506205.2. NCBI lineage: Eukaryota > Metazoa > Chordata > Actinopteri > Cypriniformes > Cobitidae > Paramisgurnus > Paramisgurnus dabryanus. Next base: position 34,798,538 of record NC_133349.1, on the reverse strand, counting down.
TCGTCACTTACTGCGTTGAAATGGAGATCATTCAGCAGCATAAAAGAATATCGCGTCACATGCTCATTTGAGCTATAATAAACGAAAATACCCGCACGTCATCCCAACAAGATATATCGTTCAGCCTCTCAAATTGCAGGTTTTTAATGCATATAAACAATCACGATGAGAAATGTCTGAAAACTGTATCAAAGCAGAGATCAGGGAGCTCGTCAAATATCCATTCTGAACCGGAGATCATTCACCAGCATAGAACTGTGCGTGTCACACGCTCCTTTATAGTCTTATCATAAACAAAAATGCATGTGAGTGGTTCTAGGAGAGAGAAATAATATATAATATGCAAACTTCATACGCTGTGTAGAAGAGAGGGCGGGACTTTCAACAGGTCACGTGTCTTTCCAGGACCATCAATCATGTCAGTGTGAATGAATAAAAAATCAAACGGTCCCAGAAAATTTCCAGGATGCCTTACCCTTGTATTTTACGGAATGTCTGTGTGAAAAGGGCTCTAGTGGTGGTTGCTCACATGTTCTCACTGACCAGCAGGAGTTGGCTGTGGTGGAAATGGTTAGGGAAAGGAATGACAGACAGATCTGCTGTCTGAAATGAAAGTTAGTGATAGCACCTTTACCAATGTCTTTCAACTATTGCCCAACTTTTGAAGAAGCGCCGGGTTTCTATAAAACAAATTTACCTGGTTCCACTTCAGAGGTACCATCTTTAGGTGAAACGACTGAGTGCAAAAAAAATTTCAGGTAAAGCACTGCTTCTCAAACTTTTTTGGCGTGCGTTTCAATCTGGCAAAAATCAGATGCTGTAGAAGATCATACTGTTGTGTTTTGATGAATAATGTTTTCATTACATATCACAATGATCTTACTTTTTAAACAAGAACTAGAACGAAAGCATCAAACCAGGTTTTGAGAGAATGACTAGCTGCAATACAAGCATGATCAGAGTTTTATATAAAAAAAGCAGTCCCATATCTCCAGTCGGCTCAAGTTAAGTGAATTTAAGTTTTCTATGTGAATCACAAAAAACTGGAGGAAAGCTCGACTTTAGTTCCACATCATGAAATCTCTTCTTTCAAGCCTGTGCTTAATCTCACACATCTGGGCAAATCTGGGCACAACATCTGGGAAAGTGAAGAAGTACACATCAGTCTGTCAGAGCAGATGGTATGAGCCATGTTAAGATAAAGGATAGAGTTCACATTTTATATAACAGAGGTGATGCGTTTATTTGTAGCTTCAGGACTAACAAACTAACAATTGAACAAAGCAAAAAGCTACGTGTGCACTTTTCCTTTAAGACGCACTGCAAAGTGCCGCCTCCATCCTAACATGAAACTCCACATAGTTCCTACACCCTAGTATCGTGTGGCTTTGACACCTATCACTTCAGGTCTTTCCCATTAATTCCAACACCTAAAAAAACTGAAATACACAGAACTATCCTACAGCCAGTCTTTTGAAAATGTTTCCATGGAAAGTTCTGCTGCTTGTCAGTCCATCAGCCTGGGAAGTGGACTCAGCGTACAGACCACTTCGTTTCTCCAGCGTGCCGAGTGACTCCAATGAGTATTTATAGTTAATGACAAAATGTTATGATTTAGGAAGATAATATTTCAGCAGTCTCACAGGAACATGTGTTTTTTGAATCAGTGTCTTTGGAACCGAGTTAAGGGGCTTTTCTGTCCTTCCACACAGAGCCTTTTCACACAAAGACCTTTTTTGTAAATTTTCACGTTTTCTTCGCAACTATTCCGAGGTATGTTATTGGCTGGTCAGTTAACCCTTCGCCAATCATTTCCGTTAGAACTAGTTCCCCCCAGAATGAAAACTCTATCATCATTTTCTCACCCTCTGTTATTTTTATTTTTATTTAATAGGGACCATGCATATTCATGAACAGTGTTGTAAAGACAGACAACATGTAAATATGCCAGAATTAGTAAAGAAATACTACTTTTCATCTGTAGTCCCTAGGCCGGTAACAAACACTAACCAACAACATACCACATTAATTCACTATGACAGCTACAAAGAATAATGAAAAATACAAACAGACACATTTAAATAGACAGAATAAAATACAACAACAAAGATGACATTTTAGTATCAGTAAAACAAGTGCAGTATATGTGTTGTTCCACACACGTAGTCCTCTTCCTTACTTTCATGAAGAGATGGGTCACATGGGTTTAGAATGACATTATTCATTTTATGATACTAACATTTAGAGCTTAAAGGTCTTAAAGGAGGAGTTCAGACCCCCCCCAAAAAGAAAAGTGGCATTAATATACAAACAGGGATCATTTAATTGAATTCAATATAGTGTTTGCACAATACTGTAGAACTCAATTCAACTTCTAATAATTCATTAAACATAAATTGTGTGACACTCATAATCATTTCCCAAAACCTCATAGAGTAATTATTTTAAACTCTTTATAGTAAAACAGCAACCAAGACACCTCAAGCACCTCTAACACTGCTAGCAAGATTGTACTCCGTAATATTGGATTTTAGTATTTTTAGAAGAAAGCAAGACTTTGGGGAATGTAGATGGGGGTAGAATGGAAAGGAGGAAAATTAAAAAGAGGATACACTCTAAAATACAGTACTGCTGCTGTTTGCCAGTAACTTATTGTAGATTTAAATGTATGTTATTTACTGGCAACAGTTTGTTCAAGTCAGTTTGACAAGTCTTTCTGAGAACCAAAATCTGAAGGAAAAAACAAAAAAAGGTTGATGAGGATTTCTGGTTCCCAAAATGCTTTGCATGATGCTGTTATTTTATAGTTTTATTCTGTAAAGACAAAGGGCCCTATTTTAACAATCTAAGCGCATTGTCTAAAGTGCACAGCTCACGGTCTAAATGGGCGTGTCCGAATCCACTTTTGCTAATTTAACGAGGGTTAAATTGGTTTGTGCGCCGAGCGCACCGTCAAAAAGGGTTGTTCATATCTTTAAATGAGTAATGGGTGTGTTTTGGGCGTAACGTGCAATAAACCAATGAGAGTCTCAGCTCTCATCCCCTTTAAAAGCCAGTTGCGCTGGCACTATGTCTAATCCCTATTTAGATGATGGACTTTGTAAACTGAAAAACTAAGCGGAGAAAGAAGACCCCCAGTTTAAGATTAATGTTAAATAATTGTGTTGTTTTTCAATTGTATTGAAATTGTTATTTTTTAATTAAAACCTTTAAAACACGTTTTCTTTTAGTCACGGAAGTAAAAATAGCAGGCTTTTTATTGCTGTAAATGTATGGTATCCAATATAATCAAATAATAATTTACAAGTATGTAAGAAAGGGTTTGTACTCTAAAAGACTTTATTTGTAACAAACAGGAGATAAAGAATTTACAAACGTGCAGAGAGCCGAAGCGTTTCAGCACCGGGACAGCACCATGAGTTTTTTTTAAAGGTGACATAGAATGATTGAACGGGGTATTGTTCTCTGATATGTAGACAAAAATGTTTTTGTTTGGGTCTGTAATGCCTTAGAAGCTTCCTAAAAACCTCTCTCAGATAGCTCTATTAGGGTGGGGGATTTTAAACAAGTGGTTTTGCACCTATTTGGCTCCCCCTACTGGCTTAACTTGCAATCTCATTACTGATTGGCTGACTTTGCTGCCACTCAAAAAATGTAGCCAATTATTTTAAAGTGGAGGGGCAGTGAGATGCCTGTGATGTCATAAGCATCAGTTTTTCAGATTGGGCCATTTTCTGGCTGACATTTCTAAAAGAGGAATTTCTATAAGACCGAGATGTTTAGCATGTGCAGAACTTTTTGTATGTTTGTGAATGCGGGTAGACTACCATTATTCAACAAAGACAAGGTAAAAATGGTTTTTCATTCTCTGTCCCCTTTAAGCATTACTTAAAAATGTTTCTCATCTCACCATATCCACAGGTACAGTGTCATCATATACAATAAATCTGTGGGGTAGCATTTAAAAAAACATTTAAAAACAGATGCATTTGTTTAAAGCACAGCACTTATTTACTTACCAGGCGACAGGTGAAGCAGCTCTTTGTGCCTTCTAACGTCTCATAATCTGTCCTCATTTATGTCCAAGAGACTCAATAATAATCTTTTACATTTTACGGTCGAGAATTTGACTTTTTGTTGGTCAATGGCGTAGTCTAGCCTCAAAATAGCAACGCGCCAACAATGCGCCTGAACACACCTCATTTTCAGACCAGAACGCCCATGGGCACAAAAATGGGTGCAAATGTATTTGCTATTTAAACAACGTGGCGCTAAACGTGAAAATTATCATTTTGCCGTGTTGAAACTAGCAAATGACACTTGCGTTGCGCATTGCGCTGCATTGCGCCGGGTGTAAGATAGAGCCCAATGACTTGTTAATGTCCGTTTAACTTTGAACAAACTGTTGCCAGTAAATAACATCAATTAAAAACCAGCTAGTGTAGAGATGTAAAGCAGTAGTCATACCAATAATCATCCTGTGTTTGGGTATTCCTGCTTGAATCTCATCCTGGACAATGGCACTTAAACGATTGCACATGGAATCTATTGACTCCAAATGTTCTGGACAGTCCTGAGAAATCTTATGACGATCAAACCACACGTGAGACTGAGCCCCTCGCATGGGTGTGTAGGGCCTAAAAAACAACACATTTTAAAATTAAGCGGGCAGCATGCTCGTCTGAATGAAGAGACTTGGAAAGACCGCAAACTAAAGCTTGTTCATGACTGTATTGCTATAAGATATAAAAATTTCTTTATCTGGAATTATCAGGGCGTCTATATGAATAGCATCTAAAACGTGATATTATTCAGTGAATGAAGTTACAAAGGTCAAAGAAGACATTTAATGAATGCACAACATTATAAACCACAGACAGATAACAGTAACAGTAAATAAACGTTTACCTGGCTGGTGCTGTGGGGTAAATCATCCGAATATTTTCAAATGCCAGGTTTTGTCCCAACACATCGCAAACCCACCTGAGTAATCCCGGCCCTGTGTCTCCTGAACGTAATGAGAGCAAAGAAAAATACATAACATGAACATGACTCTACTACCATCAGACTAAATTAGTCTAATTGTAAGCGTGGGCCCAGTGGTCAAAAATAATAATCTCAAACGAGCTGGACAGCAGTTCAGTGGATCCCAAAAAGGTGATTTATTATGATGAAAAAGGAAAATTATTTACATAATCTCATACTGACATACAAACAAACTGAACAAAACAAAATTGCAATGATGTGCAATGAAAGGCTACACCAAATAATTTGGTCCAACTTGCAACAGGGTCTCACTTTTGGCCTCTACAAAATCAAGACTGACCTGATAAGCTCTATAGCACCTTATTTATAAGGGCTAACTCCTCCCTCGGCCTGTACCAAATGAACAAGCAGGGATCAAACATAAAAACATTATACACAAAAATAAAAGAACACTAACAATCACAAATAACATTGTGTAAACCCATGGGTACTTAACCATACACACACAAAACAAAAAAGAAATGAAAAGACAAGAAAAGAAAAGGAAATAATTGTTTAGCTGCTATTCCCCCTCCCCCAGACAAAACTACAAATGGTTCAGTCCAATTAGGGGTATGCTACAAATACCTGTTTGAATCAGATGGACTGTTTGATAGTGCAGCATAAGACTGGAAGGCCTACAGCCACAACAAAGTTTTGGTGGAAATACTTACAAGAATAAAAGGTAATTCTGACTGCAAATAAACTGAGTTGTGAAGTTATTTTGTCTAATAACAAAAGGTATAGTTGAATTGAACAACCAAAAACAAACAAACCAATATATATACAAGACTCATTTCAAATAGGAAAAACAATTACACAACTCCATTCTGATTTAAAAGATGGAAAATGCCGGCATAATCAGGTAGTGATGTGTGCATGTGTGTCAAGTCCATGTTTCATTTTCTGTCATCAAGCTTAGCTTGTGACATTTCCCCCCCTTTCTCCAGACACCTCATGAGGTGTCCGTGAGAGGTAGTCCGCAGTACAATTTTGGGTGCCTGATCTATAAAGGACGTCAAAATCAAACGGTTGAATTGCTAAAAACCATCTGGTAATTCTAGAATTAGTGTCTCTCATTTGACCCAACCAGGACAAAGCCCGATGATCAGTTTCTAGTCTAAATTTCCGGCCCAGCAAATAATAACGTAGGGAGTCCAGGGCCCATTTGATAGCCAAACACTCCTTCTCCACCGTAGAGTACCTAGACTCACGGGGAAGGAGTTTCCTACTAATGTAAGCCACCGGTCTTAGTTGTCCTGACTTCCCCTGTAACAAAACAGCTCCAATGCCATGCTCGGAAGCATCGGTTTGGACAGTAAAAGTCTGTTCAAAATCAGGACTCTGCAGTATTGGCTCCTTGCAGAGTGAGTCTTTTAAGCCCTGAAAAGCAAGTTCACATTCATCAGTCCACACTACCTTGTTTGGTTTGTCCTTTTTGGTGAGAGTGGTCAGTGCAGCAGCTTGTGCAGAAAAATTTGGTATAAACCTTCTATACCACCCACTAAGGCCAAGGAAGGACCGCACTTGTTTCTTGGTCTTTGGCCTTTCAGCAGACTTAATAGCCTCAATTTTGCTGACTTGGGGTCGAATCACTCCATGTCCCAGAACAAATCCCAGATACTGTGTTTCTCGCTTGGCCAAAAAACACTTGTCAGAGCGAAGGGTGAGGCCTGCACTTTTTATCCTCTCTAGAACATCCTTTAAGTGAAACAGATGTTCTTCCCATGATTGGCTATAGACGACAATGTCATCTAGATAGGCAGCTGCGTACCCCTCGGTACCTCGAAGGAGTTGATCCATCATTCGTTGGAAGGTGGAAGGTGCCCCATGGATTCCAAAAGGTAGGACCCGGAAGTGGAAGTGTCCAAACGGTGTTCGGAAGGCTGTCACTTCCTGACTCTCTGGGGTCAACGGAACCTGCCAATAGCCCTTACATAGGTCTAGGGTGCTGATGTACTTAGCTCGTCCCAGTCGTTCCACAAGGTCATCTACCCTGGGCATGGGGTAGGAGTCAAACTTACTGACGCTGTTTACCTTCCGAAAGTCCAAGCAAAAACGAAGGCTGCCATCCTTCTTGGGCACCAAGATGACTGGACTACTCCACTCACTGGCAGATGGCTCTATGACCCCCATACTCTGCATGGTTTCCAACTCCTCTTTAAAGGTAGACAGGAGTCGTTCTGGTATTCTGTAAACAGGTTGGCGAATTGGTTTAGAACTGTGTAGGGTAATGTGGTGTGATACCATGTTGGTTAGACCAGGTGTCTCTTTAAACAGACCAGATGGTATCAGGTCCAGTAATTGCTGTTTCTTATATTCTGGCAGATGGCTGAAATCCAATTGAGCAAATTGGCGAGGAACTGGGAAGTATTGTTCCTCTACTTCCTCTTCGTCTTCGACCGCTCGGATAAACAAGGTTTGCTCTGGACTTGGTTTACTGGTAACAGTTGGAGAAACAGTAGATGGAGGCTGTGCATACCATTTTTTTAGTAAATTAACATGAAATGTCTGCAATGGCTTGTTTCTAGATGGGATGTAAATTTCATAGGTGACCTGGCTTAACTTCCTTTGAACTCGGTAAGGGCCCTGCCACTTGGCCAGTAGCTTGTTTTCTGTAGTAGGCAAAAGTAACAATACCTCATCTCCTTCTTCAAAGCTGCGGGTTCTGGCTGTTTGATCATACCATTCTTTTTGACGTGCTTGGTTCTGAAGGAGGTTTTTCCGTGCCATAGCTGTCGTTTTTTCCAGCTGCTCCCTCATCTTCAGGACATAAGACACAATGTTTATTTGACCTGGCTTTTCTGATGCTTCCCAGACCTCCCGTAAAACATCAAGAGGACCTCTGACTGGGTGAGCGTACAGTAGTTCAAAAGGAGAAAATCCTGTTGATGCTTGAGGTACCTCTCGATATGCAAATAGCAGGTATGGCAACCACTTGTCCCAATCCTTTCCAGTCTCTGAAACAAACTTTTTCAGCATATTTTTCAGGGTTTTGTTGAACCTTTCAACCAAGCCATCTGTTTGAGGATGATAAGGGGTGGTTCTTACTCTCTTAATTCCCAATAGTTGATAAACTTGGTGTAGGGTGCGGCTCATGAAATTTGGCCCTTGATCTGTTATGACTTCCTTGGGTATGCCTACTTGAGTGAAGAATCTAAGAAGTGCAGTTGCTACCTGCTTAGCAGTGATTTCTCTGAGAGGATAAGCCTCAGGGTACCTAGTGGCATAGTCACAGATAACAAGAATGAATCTGTTCCCTGACTGGCTTCTTTCTAGTGGACCTACCACATCTACTCCAATACGCTCAAAAGGCATATCAATGACAGGTAATGGGTGCAGTGGTGCATATGCCGGTTTATAACTAGTTGTAAGTTGACACTCAGGGCAAGACTTGCAGTACTCTTTCACTTCAGTATACATCTTAGGCCAATAAAACCTCTTCGATATTCGCATTAGGGTCTTCATGAAACCTAAATGACCAGACCAAGGAATCGTATGTCCAAGCTCAAGCACCTCCTTCCTGTATGCTTTAGGTACAACCAACTGGGTTCCTTCTTCCTTACTCTTTCTATAGAGAAGGCCTTTCTTGAGAACATATGTTTCTCCAAAACCTTGCAAAAGGCCACCTTCTTTCTCAGCTTGCTTAAAACACTCCACTAGAGAGGTATCTTCCTTTTGTAGCTTAGCTAGGTTGTTAGGTATGGTAACATCTGCCTCGGTTAGTTCAGGTTCCCCCAGTTCTAACTCAACATGGTCAGTGTTGCCAACAAGTCCCTTCACTTCCTCCCTACGCCGCTCTAACCTCTCTTCGTCAGTGGGCTTATGCTCTACCTCTATGTCAGCAGTTGAAAAGGGCATTTCATCCAAAGCATTAATTTCTGTATCCTGCCTTATACGCTGGGTTTGGGCTCTTGTAACTACACCACACAAAGTGCTGCTCTGCACTAGATCTGACAAAATAGGGACATCAGTACCCAACAATATGGGGTAGGGGAGATTGGTGGCTACCCCCACTCTCATCAGATAAGGCTGGCTGTGTATCTCAATATATACATCTGCTGTGGCTAACTCGGTTTTATCTCCATGTACACAGACAATGGAGATGGTTTCATCCTCATTCCATATATCTCTAGGGATGTACTGAGACTGTACCAGAGTACGGGAGCAACCTGTGTCTATCAGGGCAGTGAGTGGTTTGCCATTAAGCAAGATGGTTATAGTGGGTTCTGGGTTATGGGGATGGGAGGGGGAATGATTTGGGCGGGGCACCCAGCATAGACTGGTGGTTTTGGGCTTTTTTAAGGGGCAAAAAGGGCTAGTGTGACCACGTTCTCCACAATTAAAACACACAACATCTGGCCTGTCAGAATGTTGCCCTAATGGTGGTGCCTTAGAAATACAAGTCTTATTGTGAATGGGCTTCAGGATCTTAGCTTGGGTAGTGCTATGAGAGTTTGAACCAACCCCAGTCCCCTCAAACTTACCCCTGCCAGGATGTAGGATGCCTGCATAACGGTAGTTGCCAGGGCCCTTTCTTGCAGCAATGTAGGCCTCAACAAGCATAGCAGCTTCTTCAGCAGTGGAGGGATTCCTTTCTTTAACCCAAGTCCTTATTTCTGGGTAGAGAACTCGCAAGTATTGCTCCAACACCAGAGTCTCCATAATGTCCTCCTTGTTGCAACTGTCAAACTTTACCCATTTGCAGAACAGATCCTTGAGGCGGACGTAAAGTTCTTGTGGAGTTTCCTCTAATGCCGTCTCACGACTTCGGAATCTCAGTCTATAGGTTTCAGGGTTTATTGCATATTTAGACAAGATTGCCTGTTTGACCGCATTATAGTCCTTTGTTAGCATAGGGTCCATAGAGACAAAAGCACTCCGTGCTTTCCCAGTCAACAACGGAATAAGGCGTATAGCCCAATCTTCCTTTGGCCATTTGAAAACTTCTGCCAGTCTTTCAAAGGTCGTGAGGTAATGCTCAATGTCGTCGTTGTCTTCCAGCCTTGCAATACGTAGTTCTTGGTCCATTCCTCGGGCAGGCTTCCCTGCAGTGGAAACCTCAGCTCTGGTGTGTTCAAAGTCCAGCTGTATCTGGCTGACCTGATGCTGAAGAACTTTGTATTGTTGTTCCCGACGGGCCGTCTCTCTCTCTTGCCTTTCATCACGGCTTCGCTGATATTCCATAAAACTCTCGAACATACGGGCAAGACTGGTGATGGCCCCATCTCCTCCAGATGAAGTAACTTCAGCAGTGGGCAAACCTCCAGTTGCACCTTGTCTCTGCTCTTGCTCAGTGCCCTCCTCAGGCTGACTCCGCAGTTTTGGTGGCATCTCTTTGAGCAAAAAAAAAAATCCAGCTTATTTATGACCAGGGCTATCCCACTTCTGACACCATCTGTAAGCGTGGGCCCAGTGGTCAAAAATAATAATCTCAAACGAGCTGGACAGCAGTTCAGTGGATCCCAAAAAGGTGATTTATTATGATGAAAAAGGAAAATTATTTACATAATCTCATACTGACATACAAACAAACTGAACAAAACAAAATTGCAATGATGTGCAATGAAAGGCTACACCAAATAATTTGGTCCAACTTGCAACAGGGTCTCACTTTTGGCCTCTACAAAATCAAGACTGACCTGATAAGCTCTATAGCACCTTATTTATAAGGGCTAACTCCTCCCTCGGCCTGTACCAAATGAACAAGCAGGGATCAAACATAAAAACATTATACACAAAAATAAAAGAACACTAACAATCACAAATAACATTGTGTAAACCCATGGGTACTTAACCATACACACACAAAACAAAAAAGAAATGAAAAGACAAGAAAAGAAAAGGAAATAATTGTTTAGCTGCTATTCCCCCTCCCCCAGACAAAACTACAAATGGTTCAGTCCAATTAGGGGTATGCTACAAATACCTGTTTGAATCAGATGGACTGTTTGATAGTGCAGCATAAGACTGGAAGGCCTACAGCCACAACAAAGTTTTGGTGGAAATACTTACAAGAATAAAAGGTAATTCTGACTGCAAATAAACTGAGTTGTGAAGTTATTTTGTCTAATAACAAAAGGTATAGTTGAATTGAACAACCAAAAACAAACAAACCAATATATATACAAGACTCATTTCAAATAGGAAAAACAATTACACAACTCCATTCTGATTTAAAAGATGGAAAATGCCGGCATAATCAGGTAGTGATGTGTGCATGTGTGTCAAGTCCATGTTTCATTTTCTGTCATCAAGCTTAGCTTGTGACACTAATGTTTATTAAAGAAACCGAAAACTTTGATTTGCTTGAATAATAATTGGTGTTTTGTGGTGGGTTTTTATCTTTGAACACAAAAGTGCATACTAGACATTTATAATGTACAGGATTGTTGTTCCCACCCTATATTAGGTGTATTTAAATGCTGTGTACTTGAATATTCATACATTGTACTTTTTGTGCACATACTGTGCGTTCACATATTCATTCTGGGTTAATTTAGGGGTGGTTGGAGTGTTGAGTGTATATATATATATATATATATATATATATATATATATATATATATATATATATATCTATATATATATATATATATATATATATATCCTTGTACATTTAATATACAATAATATTAAATAAGTTGTTATGGGAACTGTATCCTTTATTCTGGACAGTAACTATAAGTATGATCGACCAAAAAATGTATTTATCAAATGTTTGCTGGAATGCAAAGTGTCTCTGTCTTGTATTAAATCTAAAAGCACAATAAAGTTAACTGGCAAAGGCTACAGTAAGTCGGCGTCAACAAAAACGGGTGGTTGTGTGTATTTCTGTGCATTATTTGTTGTGTCCATCTATGAACATGTGAAACGGACGCATGTATCAGAAGCGTCTCGCGCTCTTTTAGAATTGTGTTTCTAAATAAGGCATGATGGGAAAAAGCATGGTGTGGTACTAAAAACACAGTCACTTAAAGGTTTTTTTAAATCGTGTACGGTATTTAAACTCCCACTGGACTTCGGTCTGTCAAACTCTTCTAAAAGCATGGACGCAATCATGTGTGAAAGCCCGCTTAAATAAAGTCTGACTGCTCTCTTGACCATAAGAAACGCGACATTACGTTTACACTACAATGACTTTAATAGCATAAAAAGCACCTGAGCCATGAAGAAAGATAACAGACGCAGTATGTTTTCCAGTCTGACTCACAACACTCCTCTGTAGCGTAACTGCGGCCATTTTCATCTCGCGTTGTCTCGCGATATTCACCGTATAACTAAACCGCGCATTGGCCGCTTTTGTCCGCTCCTGTGATACGTCAGCGGCGCCGCCATGTTAGATGTGGCAAGCTAGCCTGTAAAACGCGAGTAAACGGGGGAGCTACGATTTTTATATAAAGCAAAATATGTTTTACATTAGGCTACATGATTTTTGATAATCATTATATTAATAATAATTCATTTTATTTCTAGCGTGCTTTTCTTAAACTCAAAGTGCTACAGCATACAGAGAGAATAAACAACAATGGAATACATTAAAATAGTAACATTCAATTACAAAACCAGTTCTTAAAAGGTATGTTTTTACTATATACACTTCTTAAAACAATCCAATGTTGGAGAGTCTCTATTTTCCGGTGGTAGAGCATTCCATAGACGTGATGCTGCGATCAAGAATGCTCGACCACCCATAGACTTTAATTTATATCGAGGCTGCTGGAGGATGCATGACCTGGAAGAGCCCAGAGAGTGAGCTGGAGTAAGATCAATGACCAAACTGCAAAGATAAGCAGGGGCCATCCCTTGAATAGCCTTATATGTCAGAACCAATGTTTTGAATTCGATATGTGCTTGTACGGGCAGCCAATGTAAATCAAAGAGTACTGGAGTAATATGTCGACGAGTAGTTTTATGTGTCAATAACTGGGTGGCTGAATTTTGTTGTAATTTTTTGATGGATCGATTTGGGAGATCAGAATAGAGCGCATTGCAATAATCCAGCCTCAATGTAATAAAGGTGTGAATGAGCCTCTCTGCATCTGACAAAATATTGATCTGTGTGGAGTACATAAATATTTAATATAGCCTACAGTTGATTAGAATCTTGATTATTAGTGTAATGAATTATTATTATTAATATTATTACAGATGTAGGTCTTTATAGGGAATAGCTAATTCAAAATGTAAAGTCATTTGGATAACTTTATTAATGAATGAATGTGCTTTCAAGAGCTTTAGCTAAAGGTATGAAAACATAAAATGGAGATATTTTTTACTGTAATATAAAATTATTAATTAATTGAAGAATTAGTTTAAAGGATTTCATAAGTTTAACAGCGTTTTATTACCCTATAGAAATATAGTCATAATTTTCACTTTATTCTTGCATTTTTTACATCATTCTCATCCCTCATTGGTTCCTGCATGCCTCATGACATTGCGTGTACCAACATGGTGCCGACTTACTGTCATTTTTATCTATGTCTTTATATTAAAATGTTTTAATAGTTAAATACACTCAAAATAGCAACTGTTTACGCTCACAAATGTATCATTTTGCTTCATAAGGCATGGATTTACATACATAATCATTCCTTTTTCTGATAATAGATGGGCTTCAAAAAAAGTCCACTATTCAATGCCATTCAAAGGCTAAGAGGAGTGTATAAGGTGAGTAAATTATGGGTAAGTTTCTTTTTTGGTGAACTATTCCTTTAAGCCCCATTAAATGAAGCAGAATTCAGTAATAAAAATACACACTGCATTAAAATAAACATCATTATTTGCTCATAAAGATTTAGGGGATGTCTAAGTCAATTTAAACACATGCTTGAGGCTTATCTTTCATAAACTAAGTGCTGTTTAACAGTGATTCTGGTACGTTTCAGTTGCTCTGACTGCTCAGACCACACAATATGAGTCCTAAATCTCACTTCTTCACTATGTGGGAGGGATGCTCTACATTTGTGTATATGTGGGTGTCTCTCTCAAATACTTACAAAAGACCAGAGTCATATTACTTGAGATCTCTCCTGCATGTTAAATCAATCCCGTATCACAATGTCTGTTTGGTCTGCCCTCTATAGGCAGCTTAGTAATTGATCTTTTACATTGTGAGATAGTTTGAGACTAATGTTATGTATTTTTATTTAACGTTAACATTTTTACACAATAGGTAAAATATTGTAACTGTTTGTTGTACAGTATTAAAACAACAATAATTTGCTAATCAAGTATTTTTTTCAGTACTATCTGTAATAATTATTTTACACATCAGAAATCTGACCCGCTCCCCCACCCCTGTTTTAAAATTGCTTGCATCATTGTAAGATGCTTAGTTGTGCCTCTGAAAGATTTTCTGAAAGATATTGCATCTGATGATCTAGTTTGATGACCTTCCTTAACAGCTTTCAGCACCACTAGTGGTTAGTTATTGGTGAAAAGCTTTTTGGTCTGCCTGGGGTTTAGTTTACAGTTGGGACAAATATAATACTCAGACCCGACCGTCAGTTTACCATGGCCTACCAAGAACATTTTCTCTCAGAATACTGGGACAGCATCCTTGATCTTTCCAAAAGGTCCTGGATGAGCTTCAAAGGGCTGAACTAAATCCAAAACCTATTATTCCTGGCTTATTGATGTATGATACCTGAAAAGAGAAGTGAAGTACTGAAAAAATATTATCAGTCACTAGTGGAATGGCAGGGATGTACTTTCCTTGGATTTTCCGGCGCAACTATAGTTTTTCAAAAACTGCTGTGTTGGCCCCCAAGAATTCTTCATTCGGTCAATAGGAGTATTTATCTCAGAACAAACTGTGCTCCCGCTAGACTTTACAATTCCTTTCCATTCCATTTCCAGTTTTTGCTTTGAATGGCATAGAGTAAAGACGAAGGCTTAAGGTCATACTGTAGCGTCTTCTTGTGTTTCAAGACTTCATAAACTGTGATGCGTATAGACTCTCCATTTAAATCTGTCATGTTGTGAGAGTTTCTTAAAGACTCATGTTGACTCGTATTACCACATGTTGGTTGAGGTACTGTAAGCAGCTGGTTTATGTCTTTGTGAAGGGATTAGTGAGATTACATAATTTTATTATTCAAATTTGCATGTTACATTAGTACAGTGAGTGTTTGTTCTTGCTGTGTCAGTGTAATGTTCCTCTTGGTACTCTTGGTTTCCACTACAATCGCCCTTTGGTGTGTGAGTGGCCTGGACTGGCAATTAGGGATGCAGCCGTTTTTCAACCAAGGCTGAAAATCCTGCAACGACTCAGTCCACAGCTCAACCCTCCCTTTTGAAACGCAAAGTGAAGCTATGTCGCTGCTACAGGACAAACACATCATTTTCTGAGACAACATGTTGACAAAACATCCTCTGTAGAGCGGTTTCGTCCATTTAGGGCTACTGTAGAAACATGGCGGTGCAACATGGCGACTTTCATGTAAGGGGACCCGGGGTGTATGAAGATAAAAACGGCTCATTCTAAGGTAATAAACAATAAAGTTCATTTTGTAAGGTCTTTATCCCACGGCAAAAAATAATAATAATTCTTTGCCCAAAAATATTATTTTAAATATATGCTAAACACATTTTGTAGAAAATAAAGCTTAATTAAATATATTTTTGAATAATAATAAAAGAAAAATGTATATAGTTTTAATCCTCATATATTAACAGATATTTCAAAATTTATCACAGGTGTAACAAATACATTTCTACTTTTACCACCCAAAAAAATATATATATATTTTCCTGGCCAAAATATAAAAGTTTGTATAAAATGTATAAAGTATAAGATGTATAAATGTTATATTAGTATGTGCAAAATATATAATTATATTTAATTTTAATCTTTTCAAACCTCTTATGTTTACAGGTTTGTAACACAAAGTTTTTCTACCAATGCGAGGTAAATATAAATCTGTACCAGGGTGTCTACAGGTAACATCACTGATGATGTGCCCTAACTTTGCATAAGAAGATTTATCTTACAAAGGTTTCAATATACACTCACCGGCCACTTTATTAGGTACACCATTCCAACTGCACGTTAACGCAAATTTCTAATCAGCCAATCACATGGCAGCAACTCAACTCATTTAGGCATGTAGACATGGTCAAGACGATCTGCTGCAGTTCAAACCAAGCGTCAGAATGGGGAAGAAAGGTGATTTAAGTGACTTGAATGTGGCATGGTTGTTGGTGCCAGACGAGCCGGTCTGAGTATTTCAGAAACTGCTGATCTACTGGGATTTTCACGCACAACCATCTCTAGGGTTCACAGAGAATGGTCAGAAAAAGAAAAATATCCAGTGAGTGGCAGTTCTGTGAGTGCAAATGCCTTGTTGATGCCAGAGGTCAGAGGAGAATGGCCAGACTGCCTCGAGCTGATAGAAAGGCAACAGTAACTCAACCACTCGTTACAACCGAGGTATGCAGAAGAGCATCTCTGAACGCACAACATGTTGAACCTTGAAACGGATGGGTTACAGCAGCAGAAGACCACACTGGGTGTCATTCCTGACAGCAAAGAATAGGAAAATGAGGCCACAGTTTGCACAAGCTCACCAAAATTTGACAATAGAAGATTGGAAAAACGTTGCCTGGTCTGATGAGTCTTGATTTCGGATGGTAGGCTCAGAATTTGGCGTCAACAACATGAAAACATGGATACATCCTGCCTTGTATCAATGATTCAAGCTGCTGGTGGTGGTGAAATGGTTAGGGATATTTTCTTGGCACACTTTGGGCCCATTAGTACCAATTGAGCATCGTGTCAACGCCACAGCCTACCTGAGCATTGTTTCTGACCATGTCCATCCCTTTATGACGACAGTGTACCCATCTTCTGATGGCAACTTCCAGCAGGATAAATAATCTCAGACTGGTTTCCTGAACATGGCAATGAGTTTACTGTACTCAAATGGCCTCCACAGTCACCAGATCTCAACCCAATAGAGCACCTTTGGGATGTGGTGGAACAGGAGCTTCATGCCCTGGATGTGCAGCCGAAAAATCTGCAGCAACTGCGTGATGCTATCATGTCAATATGGACCAAAATCTCTGAGGAATGTTTCCAGTACCTTGTTGAATCAAGGCCACGAAGGATTAAGGCAGTTCTGAAGGCAAAAGGGGGTAGTAGTAAGATGTACCTAATAAAGTGGCCGGTGAGTGTATATTTCAATATAAAGAAAATATCCAGTGAGCGTCAGTTCTGTGGGCACAAATGTCTTGTTGATGCCAGAGGTCAGAGGAAAATGGCCAGACTGTTTCGAGCTAATAGAAAGGCAACAGTAACTTAAATAGCCACTCGTTACAACCGAGGTATGCAGAAGAGCATCTCTGAATGCACAACACGTCGAACCTCAAGGCAAATGGGCTACAGCAGCAGAAGACAACACCGGGTGCTACTCCTGACAGCTAAGAACAGGAAACTGAGGCTAAAATTTGCACAGGCTCACCAGAATTGGACAATAGAAGATTGAAAAAAACGTTGCCTGGTCTGATGAGTCTCGATTTCTGCGACATTTGGATGATAGGGTCAGAATTTGGCGTCAACAACATGAAAGCATGGATTCATCCTGCCTTGTATCAACGGTTCAGGCTGCTGGTGGTGTAATGGTGTGGGGGATATTTTCTTTGCACACTTTGGGCCCATTAGTACCATTAGAACAGTGTACCCATATTCTGATGGCTACTTCCAGCAGGATAATGACCAATGTCATAAAGTGTGAATCATCTTAGACCGGTTTCTTGAACATGACAATGACTTCACTGTACTCAAATGGCCTCCAAAGTCACCAGATCTCAACCCAATAGAGCACCTTTGGGATGTGGTGGAACTGGAGATTAGCATTATGGATATGCAGGAACTGCGTGAGGCTATCATGTCAAAATGGACCAAAATCTCTGAGGAATTTTTCCAGTACCTTGTTGAATCTATGCAACGAAGGATTAAGGCAGTTCTAAAGGCAAAAGGGGGTCCAACCCGGTACTAGTAAGGTGTACCTAATAAAGTGGCCGGTATATATTTTAAATCTTTTAAATATAGTTTGTATATTTTGAAATATATTTACCTTTGTAAGATACATCTTCTGATGCAAAGCTAGGGCACATTATCAGTAATGTTACCTGTAGACATCCACATACAGGCGACCCAGCTAAGGTTGATCAGACCTTTGCTTTTGCCATAGCAGTGCTCAACCACAAACCTGCCCTCTTTAACCAGAGCCACCTAGAGGCTTTTTCTGCCGGCTATGTGCTATTATAGATTGTCCTTCTCCTCTGCTCTTCAGTGATGCAGAGTGCAGTATAAGCTCTGCAGAGAGATTTTTCTGCAAAGCCTCTGCATTCAACTTCCACTGGCAAGCACATTTCCTTCCAGCCTTTCCTGTGCCAGTTGCTGACTAAACTGCTGTACTTTTCCTTTTCCTGCTCAAAGGCCTCCACCATGCGCTCTTCCCACAGAGGCACTGTAAGCTCCAGCATGACGAAACTCTTTCTTGCCTCTGACACCAGTACACTATGAGGCCTGATATTAGTTTCAGCAACATGCTGCGGGAACTTGAGTAGATTGCCCACACCCACTAACACAGAGGTGGGCAATTTTGGTCCTGGAGGGCCACAGTCCTGCAGAATTTAGCTCCAACCCTAATCAAGCACACCTGAATCTAATCAAAATCTAATCTAAAATCCTCTGCAGGACTGTGGCACTCCAAGACCAGAATTGCCCAACCCTGGGGTAACAGCTGTCAGACCTGTGTACTAAAACCCTGAAATTGCTCTAGATGCTGGTTTCAGTTTCTCCTCCATTTTAATGAAGTAGGTGGTTGGCTTCTGGGGTGTAGAGCTTCAACAGCTCATGATGGCACAGATATGTTCTCTGCAATGGTGCCTTGAGCACCTAATCATGTCATTTTCGGTATTGGCCTTCCCCCAGAGCTTTCGAACAGGGACTCAAGATATGCTCAAGGATCCCTTTCGTCTCGCAGAGTGGGCATACCTGTAAATTATCTAAACCCCAGCAGTGCAGATTGGATGGGCTGGAAAGGACATTGTAGACTGCCTGGACTAGGAACTTAAAACGGTATGGCTCTGCCAGGCCAGAGGTCATTCTATGTTATCTTCCTTTCCACAACTGCCCATCTCGTCAAGGCATCTTGCTGTATTAATCCCACCTTTCTACTGGTCCTCTCCTCCTCCACGGTTGCTCTCACCTTGTGGTGGACCAATTGCATTGCTCCTTCCCTTGAGCCTTGTCAAAATGTGGTGGTGGTGCAGCCCTTCCTCTAGCAACTGCTCCCATCAGGACATCATGATGTAGCCGTGATTCTGCATGATCCACTGCATCACTGGCCCTCCACTTTCTGCTTTGGGATGCATACAGGTGAGTACATTGGGCTCTTAGCTTTGGGCGTACAAGGACGCATACAGGTGAGTAAATGGGCGGGAAAACAAACTGGGCATAGGCTGGCACTCTCCACAGCCACGACGCCACACCAGGTGCGAAGGAGCTTAACAGGTCTCGGGCGTGTATGGGTAAAAGGCAGCCGTCCAACGCCACCACTCCGCTCTCCGGACACAGGGCTCTTTCTTTAGCCTAGGAGGTGACCACTGACAACACTGACAACAGTTCAGCACAACAATTGTCCAAGTGTACACACTTCAGAGGAAACACCCAACGCACTCCACACACTCACAGTGATATAGGGTCAAGGTCACATCGTTTAGCTTGGTTTTTAGTCCTGAATAGTCGAATGACTGCGGCAGAGGACAACCATAAGTGAACGTCGAGGCCATGATCCTTGAGCTCCTCCTTCCTCTTCTCAGCCGGTTCCAGCACTCCCACAGATCCTCAACACCAATGGGGCGGCCCACACACTGATTCAATAAACAGAGATAAACTGGGGTAACAGTATTAGCAATTATGCAGATAGCAAGGCAACAACAGGACAAATTCCATGTAACACACTGTCCCTTTAACTACTAAGTACTTTGTTGCTTCCGTTGCTAATTTCTCCCCTTAGATCGGTTTTCCTGTGTCCTTCCGACGTACACGATCTCTTCAAGATACACAGTCACAGCAGTAACAATTACTTCAGAATGAAAGATTGAACACTTAGCTTCGTCTCTGTTTCAGCCCAATTCTCCGTCTTGATTTCGCCCAGCCTGCAAATCCACACGGGAACATATCTCCATATGCACCGGAAACCTCCGCCTCACTCACAGCGCCTGCCGGAAAAACTCTCTCCCCAGACTCGTCTCTTTAGCCCCCGTACTCTCTCCGCTTCGCTTCTCCGCAGACACCGGATCAACGTGGCTTTTTCACCCTTTCCGTTCTGCCCATAAAAGTCACTCTGTGACAGCTTGACTTGTCAACATCCTTGAGCTATCCTTCCAGCTCCTCACAAGTGTTCTTGATGGAGGATGTGTCCCTGAGGCTGCTATCAAACAACTTCCCCAAGCTCCTGATGGGCTTCTCGCAGATGGTAGGAATTGGTGTTCCTTCGATGGAGAATCTGAACTTGTCCATCACTCTTTTTCACTTTAACCAGGCACTGACTCTGTGGTCACTGTTAAATCTTCCATGAAGGCACGGATTGGTGGTTGGCGGATTCCAGAGTTAGACTTGGGAGCTCTACATTCTGGTTCAGCCGCTTTCACCAACATATTCATTGCCAGCGCAAAAAGGATCACTGAGGTGGTACAGCCTCTGATGATTCCCACCTCCAACCTGTGCCAGTCTGATGTTTTTGATCCTGAGGAGGCTCTCAAGCTGAAATGGCTGTAATAGTCCAGGATGAGTTATCTTACAACGGCTGGGACTTGGTGCTTCTTCAGGGTTTTAAGGACCAGTTTGTGGGGCATTGAGCCGTAGGCATTGGCCAGATCTAGCTACAGCAACACCTTGGTCTCCCTTGCATTATTTTATTTATTAATATTATATTTTTTGCCATATGGTATACACTACTGATAATATAGTTGTGTATATTACTTTGCATTTCTGTCAAGATAAATGCACCTTTAAATTTTTATGTGTTACCAATTAAAGTAAGCTTTTTCACCTTAGAAAGTGAAAAAATTAAGGTGAAAAAATAAAAATGTAACTTTCACTTTTTACATTGTGTGTCTGTGTGCGCATATCAGGTGCAAGTAAAGTAAAAAAAAAACATTTAAAATGTCAAACCTTTAAAACGCATGCAATAAGAAACTTCCGGCATGAACATGCAATGGCCGCAATAGACATATATTGTATACACTCTTTGATGGGGATGTGAAGACTTGTCACTCGACATGTGAGGACTGGTGCATGCAACGATAGAATATACACATTTACTGTAGAATTTTATGATATTGCTGTAAGCCAGAGAGAGACATCAAAATTTGCAAGTTGCACATGAGCGACTGGTTTAAAAAAAAATGCACCCATATTCTGGAGCCCTATCATAACAAAATTACATAGTAAGATTGGTTCGTGAGTTCGGCCAAATTTAGTGAGTACCGATTGAGTCATTTAATTTGATTATGGCCCGTTGATCTATGGCCGATCGATCGGAGCATCCCTACTGGTCATCTATTCAGGGTGTTTGCTGGATAAGCCCAAGGCCTTCTGTGACCCTGCAGAGTACAAGTGGGCTTGAAGAATGGATGGAGGAATTGTCATTACCTAATAACACTGAAAAATGTTTTTCAATTAAGATGAAATCACTTGAGAAAAAGTTAAAACATCCAAGTAATGTTTTTCACTTGAAAAAGTTCATGGAGTTTTAATGCTCAGCTCAGTATTCTGAAGAAAAATGTTTGACTTGAATTCCTTGATTGATGTTTCAGCATACTTTGTTAATGTATGTGTCCATTTTATTTTAAAAAATAAGTATTTTTAAAGACTTATTTTTTGTTATATAAGACACGATGGACATGTAACAAAGAAAGACATGTCAACAAGCTTAATAACTTCTGCTGCTTTTATCATAACAGACAGTTTGAGAGGGGAGGAACAGCAGTCTGACGGCTGTGATTTTTCACCATGCTGTTTTCCTTTGAGTTTTCTTTTCATGTTGTTCTTTTCTAAACATGATCTCACTAGTTCATCCCTTAGGAGACGTTCATGGCACACTACTTAGTACTCATCAGTCAGTGTTGATGAAAGACTTGCCACATTCATTCTAAGCTTAGCAATGACTAAAACAACTAACCATTCTGAGTCAGCCCATTCTGTGGTGATTTAAATTTTCTCGGCGAATACAGAAGATGGCCTCCAGATGAATTCTCAAAGTTAATCTGCCTCAGGTCAGCCTCTGGTCATTCACACATAAAAAGTCTATCTTCAAACGAAGCACACGTAATTCCCTTGTATTATAACTTTCTGAGGAAATTCATATTGTTGGGTCCGAGTCAGCCTTTGTCGAATTTGAGTCAAGACCAAGTCCTTAACTCTTTCCCCGCCAGCGTTTTTTAAAAAAGTTGCCAGCCAGCGCCAGCATTTTTCATGATTTTCACAAAAGTTTAATGCCTTCCAGAAAATGTTCTTCTTTAAATATATAAACAAACAATATATCAGATGAAAGAACAGACCCTCTGATTTCAAACAAAAAAACTGTTTCATCCTACCTTCATTAGTTCTCTTGTAATCACCTCTCAATTATGGGTAGATTTCTTCAAAAACACCCAATTTTGAGCAAAAAGCTGAGATAATTCCATTTTTGCGAAGGACTTT
Source organism: Paramisgurnus dabryanus (assembly GCF_030506205.2). Classification (NCBI taxonomy): domain Eukaryota; kingdom Metazoa; phylum Chordata; class Actinopteri; order Cypriniformes; family Cobitidae; genus Paramisgurnus; species Paramisgurnus dabryanus. The sequence goes on along the minus strand of NC_133349.1, from coordinate 34,775,791 downwards.
TAATAGAGATCAGATGCAGAGCGATCTTTAAAAGCATACACAGAGTTCTTTCTCTTTCACATGAGGTGCTACTTTCGGGTTGTATAAGTTGAGGAAGTGCGCCACCTGGTGGATATTGCAGAAAGCCAGAAAATCTCGTCATTGGCGGGGAAGCGTTTTCTCTTAATTGACGAGATATCTCGTCAATGGTGGCGAAAGAGTTAACCAATCAAGTATGAGTTCAAAAGAGGCCAAGCTGCAGTGCAAGATATATATCTATATATTGGTAATAATAATATGGGACCATGCCAAATCCTGGCAAGTATTACAGATTTCGCACGAGACTAATATTATTACAGGAACTCGTTGTTTGCCGAAATATGGTAGGTCAAATTTTAGACATGGCCAATTAAGATCACAGACAACCAATCATTAGAAATAACTAGAGGTCGCCAGGTTATACTAATCCTGTGCAAATAGGGCTCAGGCCATGCCTTGCGTTGTAGCGTGTGATTGTCTATAAGGATATTATACTGCTGCCTGCCGGTGAGTTGATGAAAATAACTACTCACAGGAGGCATTAAAGCACCACCATGTAACATTGGCTCATGGCTGTCCCATGTAGTTGATAAGTGCCATTGTCTGTTACCATTGTTGTATACACCTCTCCCAACATGTAACGTGTCAATGCTATGCGGACTGCAAGCGCTGTGATTGGTCTGCTAGAATCTCTCCCGTCATGTCAAAATTATCTGCGTCGCATTTCCTCTTACGGATTTCTGCTTACGACAGTAAAAACAAAGATGGGCCAAGTTAATATGTGATGATATTTCATTTAAATTGCAACAATATCAACAGGTGTGGATACTGCCTACTAGCGGTCTGCACTTCTTAATTGCATGTTGACACGAACAACAGCGCAGAAGTATGAATAAAAACCGACGCGTAGCCTACAGTGTAGGACCTATGCAGAAGTATAATGAGCTCTTTGGCCTACTCAATGACTGAACTGCTCAACAGTTATAGTATGTGGATTACATGCATGAACTAAAGAATCTGCAACTTTTGACCATAAAACATTTATTGTGGTTTGGTAGTAAGCGTTTACAAGCATTACTCTACATTTGTGACGAGACAAGACATGCTAGCTAACTTACTGAAAGATGGTAACGTGCAAGCTATTGAGACAAGCAACATTGCCCTATCTCTCGGCTAACTTAAGGTTATACATTTTGAACTAGTGTGCACCAATGCACAACCCGAACACAGACTAATAACAAATACGCTCAAAAGTACAAGACTGTAACAGAAAAATGTACATACTGTATAAGACTTACAAATCCAGTAGCAGGAAGGCTAGGTCTCCATCTGTGTGCAACACGTTGCCTCTTTCAGCTCGTGCCACCAAGTGTAAGCCCGTCTGATATTCATTCGTATTTGGGGTCATGTCTGATCACTCTATATCAGGGGTCTACAACCTTTTTGTGAGCAAGGGCTACCACAATGGATAAAATCTGGAGGGCTACTTTTTATATTTATCTACTCAAAACAAAAAATCTACTTCTTTTATTATTATTTTATTTTATTTTATATTTTTGTCATTGCTTAAAATGTTAACATACATAAAAGAAGCCAAGCTAGCTAATATAAAAATATACAACAGACTCTGTGCGGGCACCATGTTGAAGACCACTGCTCTGTATCTTTCTTTTCTTTATTACCTTCGACTAAACCCTCTTTGGTTTCTTGGCTGGCTCTGGCATGGTGTTGGTTTTGAGACTTGCATATTAGATTATTTTAGCTGTTGGCTAACCCACTCAGGCTGAGTAAATATATGACGTATGTCGTGAAGCAGGTCGCACTCTTCTGCTGGCAGGGGGGGGCAGAGCTGAGTGTCCCTACCTGAACACGAAACTTTCAGAGTGTGATTGTAGCCGCTAGGAGGCTGCTTAAGTGGCAGCGGCAGTAGAATGCGTCCAGTAAAGAGTTATACTACCAGTGAAATGATTTTAGAGACATGAGAATGCTTTAATTCATTTCTTATTTTTATGTTGTTATTTATTTAAAATCATTAATATTATGTTACACAGGACGTGGACTCAACTATATTCAGAAAATTTAAGTTGAAGTACCCTAACTCTAGAAATTTACAAGGAATACACTGTTTACATACTTTAGCTATTTACAATTATATAAAGTAAATAATAATGAATAATGAATTGGCAAGCGAACAATTGACTAGTGACCAAAATGGTTGATCATCACACAAGGCATTCTGCTTTGTGTGTTACAAATTAGACTCAGAAGCGCTGTAATTATACCACCTGTCTTTCATTTTGATATTCCATGGTCCAGATCAAACTTTTTCACGGAACACTCTGCTGCACTCCTTGACCGGTATTTTGGCGAGGCTAAAAAGTACGGCACACTTTCATCTCTCATGTGGTCTGCAACAGCCTGGAGTTCAACTGGTGATATCAGAAATGCTTTAACACTCCTCCACCCCCTACTGACTACTCAATCCCGTGTCCTGCCTCCACCTCTACAGCAGCATGCAATGTTGGCTGCACACTCGCTGCATTTATGGCTTCACTTCAAAGCTCCGTACTGTAACTCTGCCAGAGATCACCACATAACTCAGCCAACATGAAAGTACGGCCTGTCGTAAATTTTGCGAAACATTGAAACAAACATACCAAAGCCAAACAGGATTAAAAAGTAGTTAAACAATGCCACTGTCTTGTGAGCTTGTTTGTTTGGTGCGCAGCGTCAGCTGTTGCAGGTTTCACTTACTGCGTTTAACAACACTTTCCATATAGACTCCAGTCATAAATTCATTCAACCTTACAGCTATGACGAGATATTAGGTTTGTAGGAATGTGCATGGAGGGGCCAAGGATTTTTTTGCCAGTGTGATTTTATTTTCTAGTTTGACTTTGATGTCAGTCAGTGTTTTCCCTTTTCTGTCTTTTATAGGGGAAAATTGGAAGAATGCCTGTCAACACAAGGGTCAAAGATAACAGTGAACATACTACAACGTTACATTTAAAAGGGATCCTTTACCTACAGTATCAGACAACAACTACTTAAGAAATTTAACTCTCTTTTGCCTACCTAGGGGAGAACCAGGGTGAAAGTAACGTCAGATTAAAGTAACAAAGTGATTTTTTCCAAACCCTGATTACATTATTTGCATTCCAAAACTTTTGAAACATCTGATGAAACACCTGTCTTGTCCTCGACCCCGAGGACAATGAGACAAACAGACCCAGTTCCTGCTGCTGTGAAGATCATCACACCACTGATCTACCGGCTGTCCTTCAACGTGATGCCCAGCCGATGCCTGATCAACGACCACAGGCTGAACCAGTTTAATTCGCTTAGCCTTTTCATATCCCTATCGTGTATATATATATAAATATATATGTATCTCTCTCAAGGGTTTTTCTCCTCCTAAGAGTTTTCCCACAGAATGTTTCTCCTAGGGGGTTTTTCATCCCCTGGAGAGTCAGCCTACATTGGCTTAACTTAGCACTTTCGTGTATACGTTACATTATTACTACGCTCGCTTGTACGGTTTATTCTAAGCCGCTGTATTCTGCTTCTTATATTATATATCGATTTTTCTGTGTTCTCCCCTACATCTGTACATCATGTAAAGCTGCTTTGAAACAAGTAACAATTCTGAAAAGCGCTATATAAATAAGACTGAATTGAAACTTAAATGTAAAATAAAAAAGTAATTTAATTTTTTTAAAGATAAATTAAATAATGTGTTTGCAGTTACATATTAACAAGGTCATAGTCATGTGTATTTACTAAAAACAAGTGTAACACAGAAATCTGTGTTGTTCTGTTTTGTTTATTTTTTTGTAAAAATAAATTGCGCTCATGTTCAAAGTGAAATGATACTGAAGTAGTTTTACATTTCAAGTACATTTCATAATTCCACCTGGTATTGATAGACCACACTTGTGAGTTATTGACAACAGCAAAACTATATCTTTGTGTAAAACATTAGCTTTTAAAAGTGAGTTTTTCTGAAAACAAAATGGTACTTTCGCCCCTGCTCTCTCCTATCATAACCACACTTTGGAGAAGTAAGACATTGCATACATGTTAATAGAATAGTCATCCAATTACATGCATAGCAAAACTGAATAAAACAATTTCTTAACATGTAACTAAAGTGTATTAGTAATGCTATCAATAATAGTACACTGTAAAAAATCCAATTAATGAAATGTTGGACGGGCAAAAATATATAAGTTAAACCAATTTTTTTGTTCGAGCTAGTTGAGAAGACATATTATTTTAAGTCTAGATAAATCTGTGTTTAAAACATTAAAAGAATGGTTATTTTCAAATCCAGTCAACATTCAGAATGGCTAGTGTTGACTGAACTAATTAAGACAAATCAGGTAAATATGTGGAGTTATGACACCTTTGTTTCCTGACAACAAAATGATCCTAATATTAGTGTTATTTGGTCACAAAATGTAATTGTAAGAGTTGTTCAGGCGTGAATGTATGTGCTTAAAGTTTAAATATGCGGTCAGTTAATAAAGATAGCGTCTATTTAAAAGTGTGCTCGGACACTTTCGGACGGAGATTAGCTCCATATGAGCTCTATATGAGCTCCAGAAAATCACCGGCGCTTAAGCGCTCACACCCCGCCCAGCGCAGCCTCGCCTCGGCAAGCGCATCAGAAATCGACTGCTGGTTCTGATATCTCTGTGGTGTTTAAACGTGATTTAATTCATTTTAATTTCTCATACTTAACAATGAAAGGGTTATGTTTTAAATCATATTTTAGAATTGCACTTAATTGATATCGCTGTTGAGTGATGTTTCATATCTTTTACATTTGTTATAACCCGACTGCATGCGAATTTGAACTTCAGAGCTGAAGGAGGAGCGGGTGGAGAAATAGTCCCAATATCATAACAATCTTAAATAAAACCTCTAAATATACCCGTGTGTGTACCCATGTCGACCCGCTCGCGCGCGTGTGTGTATGTACAGTACAGTATGTGCGTGAGTTTTTAATTAAAATGTCTTAACTCGGAAGGATCTGGATCACAGGTCATTTCATCTAAGATCAATCCGCACCTAACAGCCTGAATCACTTACTGATTCACATGACACAAGTCATCAGCCGTTTCCTCAAGTTCACGTCAGGTAAGTGTTTGTAAATAAATGTTAATTTTAGACTATATTAATTGGCAAAGATGCAAATACTCGACATTTTTGTAAAGATATAAGTTATATAAAGGTGTGTTATGTTATGTGTCCGAGTTAAAGTGGAGCTATTTTAGTTAAGATTACCGGACAGGGTTTATTACTCCGTCTTAATTATAATTGGGACATTTTTACAAACAAACCTTATAAAATACAATACTGGCGTGCATTTTGAGACAAAACAATAGCACTCATATGTTAAGAGATGTCAGTATTTTAGTCAGTGATAAGTCCTGTCCGAGAAAACCGCCCAATAGTGTTTAATTCAATTACGTGTGATGTCTGAGGGAAATTTGTCAATTTTAGGGTATAAAGTCTTTCACCGTCAAGCTTTATTATATTAAACATCTATTTATGTATGTGTGTGTGTATTTATATTTCTCTGTTTATCAAACCAGAGTGGTGATGATAGGCAGACCAGAGGGATATATGGCAAAAGAAGTTCTCCTAAATGGCCCTTCAGATGTTGTGAGTGACTTTGGAGTGCTTTTTTTTATAAATTTTAAAAAGTTTATAAAAAATTCCCAAATAATAAATATTAATTGAAGTAACACATAAAACATTGAGTAAATACTTAAATTTTAATTGACAGAGTCTTTGCTGTAATTTTTTAAAGATTCAACTGATTAAAACATTTTAGTTGAATGAACTATAAAGCTAGTTGAGCAAACATACTTTTTTATATTTGAGTCAAGTTTGGGCCAACTAAAAAACATCAATCCAGGTAACACTTTGGATTCAGAAATTGAGTGAACGTAAAATTTCTGTGGAACTAGTTACTAAAAAATAATTCATTGAGCCAACAATTTATTTTTTACAGTGTAAATCTATGGCTCTGTAGACTTTCTTCGCTCACATTTGCTAATGTAACTGTATGTGGAAGAAGAGGTTAAAACCATTTACAGAACTGTTTGTTGGATGAAGTCTTGGATTGTAGAGTTGACTTTGGAGTGCCATGGTGTTCTGGATTTAATCTTACTTTGTTTTGATAAAGCTGCTATTGAGGATAAGAAGAAAGTAAGAAGAGCAGTGGAAGGCAAGAGAAAGACAGTAAATGATCAAATATGTAAAAAGTTGCTTTTGTAAGATTATAGTCAATTATACACGGCTTTCTGAAATACTTGCTTTTGATTGTTGAATGACTCAATATGTCAAGACCATTTATTTATTTATTTCATATGTAGCAGGATATTGAAGGTAAAAAGCAGCAGATTTAGAAAACCAAGCATATAAAAAAGCAGAAAATCAAGTTCTTGCTACTAGTTATGCCTTTCAGAAGCACACTTTCAACTTCCAGACAGACCTCAGACAGGATTTCATGGCAGTATGATTGCTGTTGCGTCTGCCATTGTTAAACAATCAGGTAGTCTTGTTTTTACATATTTATGTTTTTTTCAGGTATTAACTGCGGTTTTATTGGGATTTGTTATGTGGGTTCTGTGTTGTGTTTGAGGTATTAACATGTTTGATGACAGCAAAGCCACTGGTGTGTTACATGATGGACCTCTGATAGGATATATCTATATATGGCAAATATGGCTGATGAAATTCAGCTTTTTTGTGCCTTGAGCACGAATGTCTTTTTTTGTGACACTTGCACGAATTTCTATAAATAGTTTCTTGTATCCGTGGCACGACTTTCTTTTTCGTTTCACTTTATGTATTTTTCCTATTTTCTTACCATTGTCGCTTTGGGTTGGGGTTTGAATCACTTTTTGTTACATTTTTAGACATCCTAACCCAAACCCCAACTCTAACCCCAACTCCAGGTGAGAATAGTTTTAATAGCAGAAGAAAAACATGTAGAACCAATACATACATGTACATCCTTACCCAAACCCCAAATCTAACCCCAGGCGACAATGATTTAAAAATAGGAAAAAAGAGAGAAAACTATACATAAGATGACATGAAAAAGAAAGTCGTGCCACGGACACGAGAAACTATTTATAGAAATTGGGTCACGAAAAAGACATTTGTGCTCAATGCATGAAAAAGCTGAATTTAATTTAATAAATTAATAAAAAAATTTTGCATGAGTATAACACTCAATCCTTTATATGTTTCTCGTCTTCTATTCAGTTGTCCTGACCTGGGCACCTCATGTCCAAGACCTTTATTCTTATCTCTCTCTTTTTCTTATCTCTGCAATTTCTAATGTCACTGCATCTTTTCAAGGTTCTGCGTTAAGTTGCATCCTACCTTACGTGAGGTGCATAATTGGTAGATTAACAAAGCACATGGTGCGAATGAGCGGTAAAAACCTGGTCACGCATTCCGTTTTTGTCGTGGGAGCCCCACACTCACGAGCGTAAAGCCTACCTTCCATAGAAATGAATAAAAACACGTTATTCACTTTGCGTCAGTGCACACGCACCAACAGCAGGCAAACTGGAGCGTAGCAAAGCGAGACCAATTTAAACTCTGGATATTACCCTGGCTTACTCATAGACAATAATTAAACACATCACCTTTAAAATACCACAAATAGTTGATCAGTTTTATGTTTTATATTAAAAAAGTGAGATGATTCATCGTCCCTCCTCTTACAAGTCTTACATGCAGTCTACACTGCCCATATAGCCCAGAATGCAAGCTGATTTGTCCTTGGCTGAATCGCTATAGTCGCCAAGAGAAGGCTGGGTGGCTCCAGATCCCATTCCACCCCATCCTCATTTAGATGGCTCTCACCAGGGGTCCTTCATCGTACACTGACCCTGTCTTTTACCTCCCTTTGAAATCAGACACTGGAAAGATGAAGTTTTTTATTATACTCAATTCTCCCCACTCATTCACCTCTAGAGGAAACAGAGAGGGGGAGTGAGAGTAAAATGAAAAGAGGCTTCTGGTGGAAAAGGGAGTTATTGAAATCTCCTCTTCTCTCACTCCCTGTCAACATGATCTTCGTTCTTCCCCTCGATATGTGTCCAAGCTCGGCTACCGAATACACAGTGGCCAGATCTCCACTTGGCTGCCAAGCAAAGTAAAAGCATGAACCGAGCACAGAGACCTAGTTATTCCCACAGAAGTAGACCTTGATGTCAAGCCTGTGTTATTTTAAACATCCGTACTCTCAACAACAATGTCGCCTATCCAGACCACTTTAAGGCCATCCGATTTCCGGTCCCACGTGACTTGAAACTTTGAGAGTTTCAAGAGCACGTCAAGCCAGGTTTGTTTAATTTCATCTTATGTTTCAGGGATTTCTGTGATTGCCTTCCCAATGGAAAAGCAATGCACTAATGAGATTTCTTAATCTTTTTAGCTGTTCTGTAGAAACGACTGAGATATTGAAATGGAAAACAAAAAAACTTTCCTGCTTCTTAGATATTTCTATTGAGAAAACGGCTCCAAAAAAATCACATACTGTATGTCATCTCTTCAGTTTCAAAAGAAATCTCAATGTCTTTGTTTAGATTTGCACTACCAAAAGACACACATCTGCGAGTCAGAGGTTTCGGTTTGGACTTGAACTTAAATTCTTTCAAGACCAAATGTACTGGGTTATGCTAATCGCATTAATTTTATAACACTATACTCTTATAGTATGCAGTGAATTGTCTTGTCTTTATTTCTAAAGAATCACGAAGGAGATCATTGAGATAAAGATGATAATTACACTATTTAGTATGCACTACAGCTATTAACTATTAAATGTAATGAGCTGTAATTCTGTCTTTCATGTTACAATGTTATTCATCCTACTGGTGAACATGGTCTGGACTTCACTCATTTTTAGCTTTTTGAAAGTCGCTTTGTCTGTTAAATGCATAAATGTAAATGTAACTGCATATAAATTGTGTTGTTTTCTCTTGTTGATGGATGGCGGATAAGCAATTATGGTCCCTAGCGTTTGACATTGGTTTCAGTAATGTCCATAAAGCCAGTGAATGTCATAGCGGTGCACATGGATCTCCTAGTAACTCAAATCATAGCTTCTCCTTATCTTGCACCATAACCCTTTAACTATTTCTCCACCAGCGTATCTAAAAAAGTTTGCTAGCCAATTTTGATCATATTCACAAAACTCTGACGGCCCTTAGGATATTTTATTGTATGAATATGTAAACATTCAGTAAGGAATAATTGATGACGGACCACTGAATTATTAAAAAAAAATGCACGCCCAAGGTGGTATTGCGGCATGGTGCGAAGTGTTACACCACGGTTACCACGGACATTGATCTGGGCTGCGTTTTCCAAAACCTTCTTAGCTCTACGTCATTATTAAATTCTGCCTCAAATTGTACCTTATCGTTAATACGTGTTTCCCGAAATGTTCTTAGTTGAGTATACTTTCTGTCATACGTTCAGAAGGTTGGTCTGGAGAACTCTTAGCTATCCCTCTTGACTCCGCTTGGGGCCAACACTGTGATAAAAGCTTGCGTACATAGCAGTAATAAAATATCTGTAAGAAAAGCAAAACACTCTGTGTTCAATTAGGCAATTTTTTTTCTTTGAAGAATAAAACATTTACATCATTAGACATCATTACATTTATGGTTGTTAGCATTTTAATTATATTTTCCAAATGTACATCAGCTGCAAACTATTAGATGCTACAGATGCTAACTATTAGATGCTACAGGCATAAAAGAGGAGTTTGGTATCATGGCAGCTGTACAGTAAATAGTCTTGCTAATTCAAAAGACAGCGCTGTTCACAGGCCTATTTAGTGTATGTCTATTTCATCCGTTAAATCTTTAGTCTCCTGCATAGTTTTTAAACTGTAAAAAAATAAATAAAGTAAAAACCGCATGCCATGGCAGCAAATTCAGCAATTTTTATCTTGTTGATTCGACCGCATAATAGCTGAAAATATGTTTGGTGTGTTGTGCCTTTATAGACTAAATCCAACCTGGTTGTGGAGTAAATGAAGACACTATGACAAATAACCTTTTCAATCTGGGACCCACCTTGACAGGTATAGCCTATATATCATAAAAGCTGTAATAATTGCATTTTTGTAAAGCACCTTTCTTAGAGATCAGATTCAGAATGAAGATCAAAACATACACATAGTTTAAAATGTTGTAGAATTAGCTGATGCTTCAGTTTTTTTATAAATTAGGTAAGAGCGCCATCTGGTGGATAATAGCGGAATTAAAGATTACCGTAAAACTCGTCAGGGAAGAATCATTGGCAGGGAAATGCACAGCCAAGCACGGTGCCTTGCACGACCTACCTTTTATTCCTGTGCGACGCACTTGGAAACCCCTGATTTAAGTTATCCTTTTTAAAAGCAAGTGAATGCATACTGCGGATGAATTTAATTACTAATTTAATAACTAATACATTTAATTTTAACTATTTCTGAAGTGCTTTTTTAATAAAAAAACACCACTATTTCATATAACGCAGCAAAGTATATTCTGCATAGAGTGAAAAATTGATTGTGGAGCGATCAATATCAACCAATTCAGCACCATCGCCAGGGACAGCACCTGTTAACCTCGCACTTAAGAAAGTATTCCTTAAAAACCTGCTAAGTTACAGTTTAGGAAACACGCCTACAAAGGTATACCTGTAGTTAAGGTTTACCTTAAAAGGACACTCCACTTTTTTAAAATATGCTTATTTTCCAGCTCTCCTAGAGTTAAACATTTGATTTTTACCGTTTTAAAAAGGTAAAATCAAATGTTTAACTCTTGGGGAGCTGAAAAATGAGCATATTTTCAAAAAAGTGTCCTTTTAGGAGTCTTCGTAGCACTAAGAGACTACATTTTCGGGAAACGTGGCCCTGGTGGATATTTTATGGTGCATTTTACAGAAAAATAATCAACACCTGTGGAACATTTCTCAACCAATCAGAATAAAGCATTCAACATACCCGTGGTTTAAATTAAAAGAACAGAGCCCAAAAAAGCTAAGATGTTTTCCTTCTTTAAGACACTGAGTTTGGGTAAGTTTCCCAACAAAACAAAATTTTGAGCAAAAAGCTGAGAAAATTGCATTATCAATGGCAGACAGAGTTACTTACAGTAATGTTACAGACTGTTTGTTTGCATTTTAGTAATTCAACAAAATCTGAAGTTGGGGGATGATAAAGATTAGAATGTTTCCATCTCGGTCCAAGTAAATAAACACGTTAAGATATAATCTAGATGGGCAAATCAATATGATATAGATGATACGAGCAAAGCATTGCATTTTTTTTTTTGTTGAAGAATGCTCTATTTAGATTAAATGACACTCAGAATAGAGTCATTTAGAGGAACCAGCTCTCAACAAGATCAGACTTCTTTATGTTTAAACAGAGGGTTGTGCTCTTACTTAACCATCTCACCAGTGACATGTAGTACTTCAGCTTAAGACAAGAGACTTAAGTAAAGCCAGATCTCATTTACCCTCAGGCACTTTAATAGCATAGGGGTTAAAAGTGAGTTCACAGTGTATTTTCAGGTGTTAAAGAGATTCACACAAGTCTTCATTTTGAAAATGAAATAAAAAATTAATGTGTGTATGTCACAGGTAGGGGTGGACCCAGGTGTAAATAAGGTCACGCCCCTTTCTCCACCTCGAGGAGATTCCCAAAGCCACCCCAATGACCAGACACACAAGGTAAGCATAAAATTAAAATATCCTTTATTAAATTAGTTAAAATTATTAAATAGGGAAGGGAAAACGGGGGGCTTAAAACAATGGCCACTCTAGGCTCTCCTCCACCACCACTGTATCTTCACACAGTCCATTTTCCTCATGTTCCTTCTCGTTTTCCGTTCTCTCCACAGGAGGCCACGGCTCTGCTGTTTACAGCTTTCTGGGTAGGTATCACGTTCACAGTCTGCTCTTCAATGTTTCACTTTCGTTCTGCTCTCTCTCCACAGGTGGCCGCTAGGACACAAAGACACTGTTACTGAGGCTTCGAGTATTTCTCACCGGCTCTGCTGTTTACAGCTTTCTGGGTAGGTATCACGTTCACAGTCTGCTCCTCAATGATTCACTTTCGTTCTCTCTCTCTCCACAGGTGGCCGCTAGGACACAAAGACACTGTTACTGAGACTTCGAGTATTTCTCACCGGCTCTGCTGTTTACAGCTTTTCAGGTAGGTATCACGTTCACAGTCTGCTCTTCAATGGTTCACTTTCGTTCTGCTCTCTCTCCACAGGTGGCCGCCAGGACACAAAGACACTGTTACTGAGACTTCGAGTATTTCTCACCGGCTTTGCTGTTTACAACTTTCTGGGTAGGTATCACGTTCTCCTCCGTAGGTCAGCAGAGGGGCGAAGGTCACACACCACCTCACCCGGTCGAGCGCTGCCCTATCTCCAATGCCCATAGGCCGATCGATTCCTCGACGGGGGCGCCCTTTTCGTAGAGACCACGGGGCGGCGGACCCTTTCGCCTCTGACTCTGCGACACAACAGACACAGGTAAGTTCACACCACGAATGTTTCCATTGGTTTACTCACGGTCACGGACGGCTCTTAGTCTGCGTCCCTTCGTCCTCCAAACAGCACACTACATATGGTAACAGTAATTTCTGTAGTCGTTGGCCTTTCCGTCCTCTGCCCAGTGGAAGAATATGGATGATGCGGGGCTTCGTCTACAAGACACACAGCAACCCACAGCAAATACACAGCACCACTCCAAACGTGAAAAGATTTATTACACAGTCTCACTCACCACACTATAAGTGCACCACAACAAGGGAAGCGCCCGGTGTCCTCCACTGCGCTTGGGCTACGATAAGGTGATGGGAAATACGACCACAATAAGTCTCGTTGCGGTGGCTGTTTGAAGTTATACTTCTAACGGCTCGCCCACCACACTCTTATAGGGGTAGGGCCGCCCTCCTTCTCCTGGAGGTTTCCAATAGTTACACAAGTTAACTTTTGCCAGTTACTCCACACAAAAAGGGTATACTCACGGCGAATAGCCTTTGTTTACGTTGTACCAGAAGGTCAATTTTCTTCCTGCTTTACTCCTTCAATATTGGTTAGAACAAGTTCCTTTTTACCCATAGGATTTTCCTGTTTACTCCAGCAGATCCACAATCAAAACTGCAACGAGAGAGAGAGAGAACCACAGACAGCCACCACGTCCAACAATGAGCACAGCTCCGTTTCCCAGCACACACTAAGCACAGGCTTGACAGCACAATGCTCTCTTCGGGGTGCTCCTTTTCTCCACTCACGTATCGCCTTTCTTTCACCCCAGGCAGCTCCTGTCTTCTTTCCGCGCGCTTCTAGCGCAGCCCGGATCAACAGAGCCTGCGGGCTCTTCAAAAGGTACGTATTTACCTCTCCTGCCCTAAGCAGAGGAGCTCTCCCCGTGTCAATCTCCCTCTCGTGCCCGAACTGCTGAACTGTCATTTAACTGTGCTTTAAATACTCCTTTCTGTGCTTCAGTTATCCAATTGCCTGGCGATCTCTTTTAACTAGGCACAGCTGTGCCCAATCGGCTGATTACAGCCTCCGCAAATCTGCCGGATGTCCGGTGTTTCCGTTCTTCGGTCTGGACGGAAACATCCGGGCGGAACCAAAGTTTCCCGACTTTTGGTTCCGCCCAAAAGATCGTCACCTTGTGACATCCTCCCCCGCCAATCCGTTCTCGTCCCGAGAACGCGTTGTTTGGGGACTGATGGAGTGTTGATGGGAGCTGTTCTTTAAAAGAAATGTGGTAGGCCATTGGGGGACTTTGGTCTCAACCCGAGGTGGACTGCCGACTACGCCAAATCTGTCACAGGTAGGGGTGGACCCAGGTGTAAATAAGGTCACGCCCCTTTCTCCACCTCGAGGAGATTCCCAAAGCCACCCCAATGACCAGACACACAAGGTAAGCATAAAATTAAAATATCCTTTATTAAATTAGTTAAAATTATTAAATAGGGAAGGGAAAACGGGGGGCTTAAAACAATGGCCACTCTAGGCTCTCCTCCACCACCACTGTATCTTCACACAGTCCATTTTCCTCATGTTCCTTCTCGTTTTCCGTTCTCTCCACAGGAGGCCACGGCTCTGCTGTTTACAGCTTTCTGGGTAGGTATCACGTTCACAGTCTGCTCTTCAATGTTTCACTTTCGTTCTGCTCTCTCTCCACAGGTGGCCGCTAGGACACAAAGACACTGTTACTGAGGCTTCGAGTATTTCTCACCGGCTCTGCTGTTTACAGCTTTCTGGGTAGGTATCACGTTCACAGTCTGCTCCTCAATGATTCACTTTCGTTCTCTCTCTCTCCACAGGTGGCCGCTAGGACACAAAGACACTGTTACTGAGACTTCGAGTATTTCTCACCGGCTCTGCTGTTTACAGCTTTTCAGGTAGGTATCACGTTCACAGTCTGCTCTTCAATGGTTCACTTTCGTTCTGCTCTCTCTCCACAGGTGGCCGCCAGGACACAAAGACACTGTTACTGAGACTTCGAGTATTTCTCACCGGCTTTGCTGTTTACAACTTTCTGGGTAGGTATCACGTTCTCCTCCGTAGGTCAGCAGAGGGGCGAAGGTCACACACCACCTCACCCGGTCGAGCGCTGCCCTATCTCCAATGCCCATAGGCCGATCGATTCCTCGACGGGGGCGCCCTTTTCGTAGAGACCACGGGGCGGCGGACCCTTTCGCCTCTGACTCTGCGACACAACAGACACAGGTAAGTTCACACCACGAATGTTTCCATTGGTTTACTCACGGTCACGGACGGCTCTTAGTCTGCGTCCCTTCGTCCTCCAAACAGCACACTACATATGGTAACAGTAATTTCTGTAGTCGTTGGCCTTTCCGTCCTCTGCCCAGTGGAAGAATATGGATGATGCGGGGCTTCGTCTACAAGACACACAGCAACCCACAGCAAATACACAGCACCACTCCAAACGTGAAAAGATTTATTACACAGTCTCACTCACCACACTATAAGTGCACCACAACAAGGGAAGCGCCCGGTGTCCTCCACTGCGCTTGGGCTACGATAAGGTGATGGGAAATACGACCACAATAAGTCTCGTTGCGGTGGCTGTTTGAAGTTATACTTCTAACGGCTCGCCCACCACACTCTTATAGGGGTAGGGCCGCCCTCCTTCTCCTGGAGGTTTCCAATAGTTACACAAGTTAACTTTTGCCAGTTACTCCACACAAAAAGGGTATACTCACGGCGAATAGCCTTTGTTTACGTTGTACCAGAAGGTCAATTTTCTTCCTGCTTTACTCCTTCAATATTGGTTAGAACAAGTTCCTTTTTACCCATAGGATTTTCCTGTTTACTCCAGCAGATCCACAATCAAAACTGCAACGAGAGAGAGAGAGAACCACAGACAGCCACCACGTCCAACAATGAGCACAGCTCCGTTTCCCAGCACACACTAAGCACAGGCTTGACAGCACAATGCTCTCTTCGGGGTGCTCCTTTTCTCCACTCACGTATCGCCTTTCTTTCACCCCAGGCAGCTCCTGTCTTCTTTCCGCGCGCTTCTAGCGCAGCCCGGATCAACAGAGCCTGCGGGCTCTTCAAAAGGTACGTATTTACCTCTCCTGCCCTAAGCAGAGGAGCTCTCCCCGTGTCAATCTCCCTCTCGTGCCCGAACTGCTGAACTGTCATTTAACTGTGCTTTAAATACTCCTTTCTGTGCTTCAGTTATCCAATTGCCTGGCGATCTCTTTTAACTAGGCACAGCTGTGCCCAATCGGCTGATTACAGCCTCCGCAAATCTGCCGGATGTCCGGTGTTTCCGTTCTTCGGTCTGGACGGAAACATCCGGGCGGAACCAAAGTTTCCCGACTTTTGGTTCCGCCCAAAAGATCGTCACCTTGTGACATGTATGTGTTACAACTTTCACTTCATACCTGCACTGTAAATTCTGCCTCAATATTTTTTAGTAAAGTTGATGGCTGAAGGGGTGGCTGGTTCTTGCCACAGGTGTACCAGGTTATAAATGTATTTCCTGCTTCACGGGTGACTGGAGAGGAAAGGGGGCTTAGGGGTGTGTGGTCATAAATCTGCGTCACTGACATATGAGATCCCTGGGGAAGACAATTCTCATATATTCAAGCTCAAGTTCAGCACATTTCTTCATGGGGCGTAAAGCAGGGGTCAAGTGTCAAAGAGCTTGTCAGGAAAGACTGGTCAAGGTCATTCAACCAAACAGATTTAAGACAGTGTGCTCTGTAAGTTTGCTTCAATATTCAGCTGTCATTTAAGATCTTATAACGGTTTAATGAGATTGAGATAACTGCTCTAATTTTAGAAGTAACATTAATTTATTTAGATGTGGTTAGAACATTGGGTGGTTTTTATGTGTCCATATGTTTGTGTTAAGCTCTATATAAACATTGGGGGAGGGTTGTAATGGTTTTGATTATTGGGGGGTTTCATCCCAATCCCAAAAGGAAAACTATTACAGTACATGAAACTCTATAGATGAGATGTGGATTTCCTCTTGGCTAACACTGCCTTGCTTAAATACTAAAAGGTAATTTTAAGCAAAATAACAGAAATAAATTATTGAAACAACATAATGGAGAGCAGAATTTTAATTTTGGGGTGTTTACGGTATACTGAAAAATCCAGCTAAGACCAGCATAAGCTGGTGATCTGGTTTTAGCTGGTCTCCCAGCTTGGTTTTAGCTGGTTTTGCTGGTGTAGCAAGCTGGTTTTGCTGGTGTAGCAAGCTGGTTTTGCTGGTGTAGCAAGCTGGTCTAGCTGTGTTTTGGTCCCTTTTTAAGCTGGTCTAGCTGGACTTAGCTTGTCAGGCTGGAACACCAGCTGACCCACCAGCATGACCAGCTTTGTCAGGCTGGGAGGACCAGCGTAAACCAGCTAGTGCCACCTTAAACCAGCTAAAACCAGCTACCAGCTTATGCTGGTCTTAGCTGGATTTTTCAGTAGGGTAGTCTTTCTTAAAAATAGTACATAGAGAAGAAAGAGAATACATTTCAGGGTAGGAGCATTATTTTGTCTTCTCGTATTATGTTATTTTGTATCTCATATCAAGTAGCTGTGAATATTACACTCTCAGAATGTTAGGACTTCAAAGGTACATATTGTTAGTTCAATGATACGTATTTGTACCTAAACGGTGCATATTAGGACGTTTTTGAAAGGGAACAGCCCCAGTGACAGCTTTGCACCTTTATTTTTCACAGTGCAGCTGCAAATGAGGATCCTGTGTGTGATTTTACACATTGCAGAGCAAAAAAAACCCGGAAGGCACTTATTCAATAATGGCTTAATAGGAATTCCAAGGCAAAGCATTTCCTAAGATTATTGCTTCTTCAGAAAAGGCACTCACAGCTTTCACGGTTGTCATGACGTGGATTTAAGATGAGATCAAACGCAAAGAGAAAACAAATCTTGATCAGATTATTCCAGGGTCTGGGCCTGGACAAGGAAAAGTGATAGGTATTATAGTGTGATGAATGGTGATACTGTACTTCCTGGCTAACAAACAACATATGCTTTCACTTTACATTGGAGAGAAACATGATTTGGCAAAGATGGGAAAAGGTTTTTGGTGGTAATGAATATTCCTGTGTGAACAAGGAACTGACTGACTTCAATTTCAGCTCATTTCAGATTATTTTCCAGCTTTTAGGAATCAGTGAATGTGTAAAAGCCATTTTGAGCGTGTGGAAAAAGTGTGCGCTAAGTGAAGAAACAGGCGTTGGTGCCGTTCCAGAGTCATATAGAACATGATCTTAAATAAAGGATGTGAGGGGCTCCTCGAGTCTGCGTTTTTCAGTTTGCTCACGTGTGTGTGATGAGGATGACTACGGTACGCAGTGCACGTTTTGCTGATGTTCACAGCTAACGGCCATCATTTAAAGCACACTGCATTCTGATGCCGGCATCTGTCATAACTATCGGATCTGCTGTGTTCCCAGGAAAAGTCCCTGCGGGTCACTGCCGATCGCTTGTGTTTTAAGCCTGTTAGGCTGACCCAGAGTCAAGGTCTTCTTATTGATCCCTGTGGTCACACAGAACTGATGGCGATGGGCTATAAAGGGCCTCAGGTGAGAAGATGACTTTTCTATACGGCCCCCCATGTGCACTCACAAAAAACACTTTTATATTGTTGGTTTGGAAACTTCCGTATCATAAAATCACATAACCACACACTGTAGTGAGTTCTGTAGAAATGACAGTATTACTGGATATTACTGGCAACTAGCTGCCAGTAACTTACTGTAGATTTTACATTTATGTTATTTACTGGCAACAGTGTGTTCAAAGATAAATAAACATGAAACATTATCTTATATAGTAAGTTACTAGCAACCAGCTGCATAATAACAGCTATTTTTTTACAATGTACAGTCACATATCATGTTCTGAATATCTTTATATTTCTGTGGCTCATTCTGTTAAAGACGCACAGTTTTGCAGTTTGATACAGGTAAATTCAAAGTATATGATTTATTATGTAAAAACTAAAAGTCTGTTTTGATTGCATTTTACAAAAGTAATTAATTGTAGGCTAATACATGCTAAAGCATAATTATGCCAAATGATAACATGACATTAACAAAGCAAGTTATGTGCTCAAGGTTGTGTGCTGCTTAGAAAAGCATCATTTAAATGTTGGTATTTGCAAAAGTTTCCTTTTTTTTATTTTAAATTTTTTTAAAATTATGGTATCAGGGCTAAGTAAAAAAATTGCAAAAAGATGCAAGCTGTATCTCAAGGCTTCACTGTTAAAAATGTCTCTAGAAATTACAGTATTACTGGCAGCTGTTTGCCAGTAACTTACTGTAGATTTAAATGCAGGGTATTTACTGTTAACAGTGTTAAAAAAACATAAACATTAAACATTAACAAGTTTTTTTTTTACAGAATTAAACTAAAATAACAGCCTGAGGAAATCTGAAGGAAAAACAAAAAAAGGTTGATGAAGATATCTGGTTATAAATAACAAATTGAAATCTACAGTAAGTTACTGGTAAACAGAAGATGACTATGACAAATTTTACAGTGTTCAGACAAAATTATTTAAAAATGCGGTGATTATCCTCGTTAACATAGTTTGTTGTGTGAATGTGAACAATTCAGAAAAACGTGCATGTGTAACAATACATTGAATCCGTACATTACATTAGGTTTTAAAGTGACAGCACACCAAATAAATTCCATGTCTGCAATACATTTTTAAAAAAAATTTTTATGAAATTGACAACTAATCTATTGAACTAAATCAAATTTAAATGAAACCCTATAAAAAAGAATCAAATAACAAAAATTGGTTACAGGGCCTAGTTACAGGGTTTACAGTTAAAATGTCCTACTGCCAGAAAACATAAAGTGATATTTAGGAGAAGATTTTCAACTTGATGGAAAAGATGATGTCATATATTATATATATATATATTTTTTTTTTTGAAAAATAATTGATACTACGCTATGTATTAACAAATGTAAAAGTTTTGAAAAGTGTTGCCAGATTCTTTAGTAGTGGATGAATGCACTGCAAAAAAATGCCTTTCTTACTTAGTATTTTTGTCTTGATTTCAATAAAAATATCTTAAAATTCTTAAATTAAGATGTATGTTCTTGATGAGCAAACAATAAGTCTATAGTTTTTACTCTATTCTATAGTTTATATAAACTTTAAGTAAATTAGTGCTTAAAACAAACAAATAATAATAATCTGACAATGGAATAAGATTTTTTTTTCTTGAAGTAAGTTTACTTTTTTATATACACTTAGCTCAAGAAAATTTATCTTATTCCATTAGCAGATTTTTTGTTTGTTTTAAGCACAAATTCGCTTACTTTTTTTGTTTTTTTGACTTATTTTTCTAGGTCATTTTGCTCATCAAGAAAATACCTCTTAATTTAAGAATTTAAGATATTTTTACTGAAAACAAGACAAAATACTAAGTAAGAAAGTTATTTTTTGCAGTGTGTGATCACGCCTTTGTAGCATCAGTTGGAAAATGGCCTTTTGTGTTTTCTGAACATACAGAAGTGACTTTCATTCCTAATGCTTTTCCACAGGACACCTGCTTGCTGTGTAAACTAAGACTCACACTGATGACCTTTTGCACAGGAAGAAGTTCAAGTTGCAGTTTATTTAAACACAGTTCAAAAGGTCCACATAATCAGCGTGGGACAATCAATCCTGAGACGGCCGAAATCTTTTTCAGGCTCAGTTTCTTTTACGGCTTTACTGCTCGTCTTTAAAGTTCATCTTTCTTTGTTTCACCGTGATTGTAATCCTCTCTGCAGATAAACAGGATTTAAGTAAAGTGATATTTCAATAGAAAGTGTGCTATCCATTTGGTATATATGTGTGTGCGCGCTTGTGCTGATATAAATTTGAGTGAAAGGAATCTTGTTGTGGAAGACTGCATTTACACAGTCATGCTATTCCATAATGTGGATGTGATGTGTTTTCACAGCCGCTCTGAGGCACAGGAGGATATCCTGGTATATGTGCATGAAGCTTCCTATGCCTGATTCAACTGGGTTGATCCAGACCGATCTTGATGTGGTCTAAAGGCATATCCACTAGACTTCAGAACATGTTGTATTTGTTAAAGCGCATACAAAATCTTTGGGTGTTTGACATTCTGTGCTGATTTTCAGAATCAATATTTTGGTGTTCTTTGTATTTTGGTGGGGGGGGGGTGGTATATGTCAGGGGTCTCCAACCTTTTTTCAATGGAGAGCTACTTTCTAAAAAATAAAAGTGGTCGAGAGCTACTTGTGTCACGTAATACCTAAATTTAGTTAATAGATAACGATCTATTAACTCACTGTGATTTGAACTCTTTTCCCCTTTTTTTTTTTTAAGAAGTTACCAGCCAGTTCCAGCATTTTTTTATTTTTATATTTTTCACAAAATTTTAATACCTTCCAGAAAATGCTTTTCTTTAAACATAAACACACCATCATCAAATGAAAGAACAGATCATTTTAAACAACAACAAAAAAAAAACTTTCTTGTTGTTTATTTATACTTTTTATCACCTCTCAATGTTTCCCACAGGATTTTGAGGAGACTGTGGTGGTGATGACGTCACCCGCTTATTAGCATATATGTGACGTCATCATGTTGTGTTTGAGTTTGATCTAGTGTTGGCACCTGAAATATGTTTCACTTCTACTCTTTGATCTGTATCTGTATTTGATCTGTATTATATATTAAATTATATTTTAAGCCAAATTAAGCTGTTTTAAATGGTGCAATAAAAATGTAAATGGGAATCATGAAAATTCTATTTGTGGGGGCCAGTGTTGATTCTGTGGTGGGCCACCACAAATAAATCAATGTATGGGAAACACTGCCTCTTATGTATGGGTAGGATTATTCCCAAAAAACCCAAATTTTGAATAAAACAAATCATTTATTAATGATCAGATTTAGAAAGATGATCCAAACATACATAGAGTATTTACTGCTTTTGGATTCATATTAGGGAAGTGCATGTATGTCATTTTTTCATTTCGATTAATCCATAGGTCTGAAAAACGATGACTGGATTAATTGAGGGTGGGCAATGGAAAGGGCGTCATTGTGGAAATTAAAATATTTTTATTAAAAACACTCAAATAAAACTTCATTTTGAAGAAACTATGATAGAAAAATGAACACATACTAGATTATTAATGAAATAGATGTTTTTTAACAGAAACCAACAGGAAAAGCTGCGTGATGAAGTGAAACTAAAGGGTTAATAAACACAAACTGATGCGCTTTATATACTGTATGACGCACTCTGCATAATATTAAGCCTTGATACAACAAAAATGTATTATATAACGTGCATCTGCACAAAATGCAAAACTTAAACTAAGTTACTGGAC
Source organism: Paramisgurnus dabryanus (assembly GCF_030506205.2). Classification (NCBI taxonomy): domain Eukaryota; kingdom Metazoa; phylum Chordata; class Actinopteri; order Cypriniformes; family Cobitidae; genus Paramisgurnus; species Paramisgurnus dabryanus. The sequence goes on along the minus strand of NC_133349.1, from coordinate 34,753,835 downwards.
AGAAAGTTTAACTCCTGTCGTGGATGCGCATCATCAGCATGCTTTTAAACACGTCCAGTCAAAGCACAAGCTTCATAATATTAAGCAGCTTTAAGTTTTTTGCTATCATTTTAGCGATTAACGTTAGCTGTGTCATGCCGTCCTCTCACCTGTTCTCAGTCAAGATGTAATGCTCGTATGAGTCTTTGGTTTTTTTTTTGACATTTGATGTTTAAAAATGAGATAATTACCCATTGAACTTGTGACGACGACTGTATTTTCGTTTTACCAAAAGTGAATCCGAAAATCACGGCATCCTTTTTAACCATAGTGCCTTGACTCGAGGTGTGTTCGGCTTCAAAGCGTCGCGCGGATCGGCCGGTTGCCATGGCGCGGGCTTCACAGCGTTGCGCGCATCGGCTGGTTGCCGCGGCACGGATCCGTTTGTTTTTGGATCATACATGTTAAATTACTGATGTCATATGATACGCCGGTCTACAACGCGACGTCCAACAAGCACCCAGTTTTAGTACCACAGGCGCTTGTAACACTAACCAGACATCCAAATGCGCCATAACCACAGAAAATAAAAAAATAAATAAATAAACCCACCAGCGAGCTACCTGCAATTAAGACACGAGCTACCAGTAGCTCGCGAGCGACGTGTTGGAGACCCCTGCTTTATATAGTACCTCAAGTTGTTCATCTGATGTTGACTCACACTTCACGTTTGGCTCAATAAATGGCAACGTTATTGCCTTTTTACAGGCCTGTGAATTTTATTAGCATTTCCGACTGTTCTCACAACTCCAGTCCTTTATGTCCACCTAATGTGTTCTGGTCATCAAAAAAATCTGGACAAACATATGCTTTAAAAAACAATGATTGTTCCAAACACTCCCCCGGTCTGCCATTAATCAAACAAACAGGGCGTCCCTGCACAAACTCATGTCTATAGTTGAGCCAGTATTGCTCTGTTGGGCTGGTCAGAATGCTCAAAGAGAGTAATGTTGTGATAACACCACAGTGTTTACGCTTCTTGGAATCAATCTTGAAATTGCTTACTTCCAGTTGTCAGTCCATCTCACGCTGGATTTTACTGTACGGTTACACACAGCACCTTTAAGAACCATCATCTAAAATATAGTTTTTTTTGTTTCTGTCAAAGCTGAACCTTCTGCCCTACAACATCCACCTGTTTGAAGGCTCAGGTACAGCTGCGTGTTTCTCCTCAAAACAATCGGTTACGATGAGATCACTTCTCAGAATTCTGCCCTCCATCTACATGACATCATTCTGTCCCATGGTTTCAAATGCTGGTGCTCCCCACCCAGTCGGTCCCCATGGGTCCAGGGTAATCATGCATGCTGGAGCTGACCTTGGATATAGTGATTGAAATCTTTCCCAATTTTATGATATAATGGCCTGTGCCATGGTCCAAACCTTCTGTGCATGGAGAGAAGGGCCTTCATCCAAGTTATTACAGGAATGTTGAACTTGTGTACCAAAGCAATGAAAAGCAGTGCCAAGCTCATATCAGTAGAAGATCAAAGAAAGAGACCATAAACTTGTTTACCCTAAAGAAACTGCAAACATGATAGAAGATATGCAGGAACTTACTGTATTGTTAAATTACAGTGTGTATGCTGCATGTAATCCTGTTAAAGTAAATGAGCTACGTGGCAGAACATAAAGGCATAACCAAGTTAACAACACACATGTAACAAAACACAACATTGATTTTATCAGTGCTTTATTTATATGGACAAAATAAGGCCATTGTAGTGTCCGGATTATTTTTTATATAATCAAATAAACATTTTTAAGTGTCTTTGCAGGTTTCCCTTATGAAAATTAACCATGGTTTTATTGTGGTAAAAGTGTAGTAACCATGGTTTTTTGGTGTATTGATTACTATCAGCAAAACCATGGTTTTACTACACTAACTATGGTTTCACTATGGTTTTTGAAAACCATGATTGTCAAAACTATGGTTATTTTGTAGTTACTATTGTTTTACTACAGTAACCATGGTTTTTTGGTTTTAACTGTAGTAAAACCATGGTTAATTTATTGCTTGTGCTTCCGTGTTAGATTTCCTTTCTAAAAATGATTTTTAATTATATCTCCATTTAAATATTATATATATATTTTTAAGGGTACTACTTTTATTATATCTAGTAAGATGCCACTCTAATTAGGTCTGAAATGGCTGCATGTTTTCTTAAAAGGAGCTTTACACAACTTTAATAGAGCTTAATATATGAATCATATTGACCTGTAACGCTATAGAGTGTATATTGTTAATTTACAGTGCCAGTCTGGTCCAATTAGGTCTAATTTGTTATAATTTCACAAGTATATCTTATACAAACCATCGTTTTACTACAGAAAAAGTAGTTTTGTCTCACATTCCTGCCTAAAAGGCTCATCATGCGGCTCATTATACAAGTTTTTTGTTTCCTCAGCTGTCAATCACAGGTTATCCAGGAGCTTTCACACCTTCTCGCATATGACCTTTCTAAGCAGAAGTGTCTTAGAAATTGTAAATCAATATATTGTTTTATGTGAATGAGTTAGCAGAATGATTTTCACATTATTTTAAAGAAAAAAAACTCTAGACTACTAGATCCTGTTTTGAAGTGTCTGGGGAAATCATGTTTAGTATGGGTTTTCAGCCTGATCTCACAAGAAATCATACATATTTTACGAGTTGGCTAATTCGTATCAATTCATATAAAGTTAATTGTGCAATATCGTACGATTCTCATGAAAAAACAACAACAAAACTGAACATGTGGTCATATGAATTAATACGAATTAGTCAATTCGTAAAATATGTATGAATTCTCGTAAGACAGTGTTGGCGTTTTGTGGACTTATATCAGTGACTTAAAAATTTAGCTTTTTCAAAAACCACGCATAAACATTTTTCTTTCCGAACTACAAACATGTACATACATATTGCTCATATGATATTGTAGCCCAGTTTGTGCTGAACACATTTTTATTAGACTTTTGCCATTAATATGTTTTTAAGCAACTGAAAAAAAAAACCCCACAAATGTCAGTTATGGTCAAAACTGCTCAAGGATGCAAAAATCGCCCAAGGACCTCAGAGGGTTAAGAGTTTAAAAACTAAAATGAATACACATCATTTATCCAAGTAATAAACAGTAGTGTAACTGCAACGTGCATTAGTCGATTGCTAGCGCAACTTACGGGTAAGACATTACAGTAAACTAGAAATTCAGAACACATAACGTAATAATCATACTTACAGGTTCTGGTTACGAGACGCATGTTGGTCCAAATGAAAGGGTACTGAACCATCTTTCATGGTCAAACATTTAGCAAATAAAAGAAACCACTGAATCTTTACATCTTCATCCTTTGGAAGTCAAAACAATACAAACTTGCCTTTACAGCTGAAAACACAACAACTAGCAGAAGTGTCTGTGGACAGGTCAAAGATTTTGTTTCTCATGGGCAAGACTATAGGCGGAGTTTACTTTATAAAAGTGTGATCTGTGTAAGTCTACATGTCATACTAACATTAAACAATAGTTATAACCAAACTCGAGAGCTATAGTTCCAAACACAAAAGTTTGCGATGCAGTTTGCAAATGTTTGTTCGAACGAATGTTTCAGGAAACACGCGAATCGTTGAACTATACTGGTAACTACGGAACTTGTGACCATAGTTGGCTAAAAATGCTTTTGGGAAATGCACTTCTGGTCACTGTCTGTTGTCTATTGTGTAAACATTAGAGACTTGTGCATGAAAACACCAAGAGATCAGCATTTAGAGTAATCAAACTCATACCAGCCTGTCTGGCACCAACAATCATACCACAGTCAAACTCCATTGCATGAATAAATGTATACAGGTGTTCTTAATAAAGTGCTCAGTGAGTACATATATATGATTATTATAATACTTGAAAAGTGGATATATGATATAAAATATCAGTAGTTTGATGACCTTTAAACTGTCACCTCTAAAACATATAACCTTATTATAAACCTAATTGTGTTAATTTGGCTTAAGATGGCATAAGAAACTTTATAAGCACCTAGACACATAATTTGTATGATTGAATGTTTATGATCTTAAAAAAATCACCTTTTCAAACTTGAATGTTTCCCAGAATTACCAGATAAACGTCTACTTTTCTCCTGTCAATGTTTAGCTCAGGTAAGTGTGACTGGTTTAAGTATTTCATTCTTATTTTATTCCCAAAGTGCAGCACTCTGTTACCAGGCAGCTGTTGATATGACATCCTGAAGAAAAGGGGGAATAAAGTGATGCTCATCATTGCAACATGACATGATCAAATCCACAGAGTGCTGTGCACAGCTTTGGCAAAGCCCAAATTCTTCCATGCACAATCCTGCCTCACCCCGATTGCTTGCATCGAATTAATCGGCAATCAGGAACTCCATCAGGGAGCCTATTGTGAAAGTCTGGCACAGATCCACAGAGAAACCCGTTGGCTCTAAAGACCCACTGTCCACCCCTTACACAGCACAGAAAATAACTACCATCATCCTTTGAGAGTTGATATGCTCAGCGAGGGGGAAGAAAAACTCATGAGCCAAACTATAAAATCACTGCCCCACCTCCCCCCAGCAGAGATGTTTCACCAACCCTGAGGACATTACAGCGAGGACAGCCGCTTGGAACAGGAAGTCCTTTCGAAATCTGTACGGCAAAGAAACATTGTGAAATTATTTTGAAAATGCATTAAACACTTTATAGTTTTATTTGCATCTGTGAATAACTGTATTTAAACTATGCTGCCAAACGTTTAAAAAATAAAGAAAGAAAGAAATGTTGGACTTGTGGGAAAGAAAAAGAACACATACCTGTGATGATAATCCCTGGACCTAACACTGTGGCTATATAAGTAAACATTCACAAGATCACAAGACATTCACAAAACAACAAAAGACAGATTTATAACATTAAGATGTATTGCAGAAAGTACCACTTTGAGATTTGTAAATCGAGTCTTTTAACTGTCAATCAAGACATGTTTATCCCATTCTGCAGCCATTATCCTGTTTGCGATATCCCTGTTTGAATAAACAAAAGGAAAATTCATTCAAATGAAATGCGTAGAAGGGCTACACTTGTACTAAAGATATTTTCATTTTTATTCATTTTTCTTTCTTTTTTTTGTTGATGTCAAATCAATGAATTTAACTTTATACCCTAACCTAAATTAAATGCCAAGACCATGAACATGCATTAAAGGACAAGTTCGGTATTTTAGACTTAAAGCCCTGTTTTCAGATTGTTTATGGTGAAATAGAATAGTTTTGACTGAAATTTCGACATTTTCGGCTGCCCTGAGAATTTTCGCGTGTTTGTGTTTCAGCTCAGACCTCTACAATGGGTTTAATGGTGCACTGGAACAATCCTTCCTAAAATGCATTAAACTTTCGTTTACAAAGACGTGAAACTCACCGAGTGGTCAGGGGTGTTCACTGATATGCTCACACAAAAATCGCTCCAAAAGACGCATTCCAACAGGTTTTATCGTAGTTTTAACCAACTCCATTGACTGTATTAGACGTCCTGTGAGTTACGGTATTACTCCGTGCCGGGAACTTTGTTTCTATTCTTGCAATTGGCAAAGGCGGATTAGCGCCACCACCTGGGCTGGAGTGTTTATTATTTAAGCTCTAAGCGGAAGAATGTACGGGTGTGAGGCGTTTGGGAAAATAGGTCCACAAGTTTACAACGAATGCTAAAACAGCTGTTGGAAAGCATCTTTTGCAGCGATTTTTGTGTGAGCATATCAGTGAACACCCCTGACCACTCGGTGAGTTTCACGTCTTTGTAAATGAAAGTTTAATGCATTTTAGGAAGGATTGTTCCAGTGCACCATTAAATCCATTGTAGAGGTCTGAGCTGAAACACAAACACGCGAAAATTCTCAGGACAGCCGCAAATGTCGAAATTTCAGTCAAAACCGTTCTATTTCACCATAAACAATCTGAAAACAGGGCTTTAAGTCTAAAATATCGAACTTGTCCTTTAAGAAAATTTCATGTCGAATTTAAGTTTTCTGCTAAAAGACCCCACATAAAGTAGTTTTTTAATCCTGAAAATACTTTTAGAAACAACACCAGAATCATACCAAGCATGCTGTTATTGTGAATGGAGACTTTAAGAAGTACTGTAACACATAACAAATGCAACGCCTGTCCAACATTTGGTATTACCACATCCAGAAATATGCCTGTGTTTAAGGTATTACATGTGCTGTTATTTGTGCAATTATTCTTAGCAAATCACTCACAATAAGCCTGTTACTGTAAGTACACGCAAAATGCAAATTACTACCATTCGTGTTTATTTTTATTTCTAACAAAGAATTTTAGGAGAAACATCTGAAACAAAGTTGACACAGATCTATTCTAAATAGAGGGCACAGAAATCTATTCAAAGAACAAAGAGACTTTATTTGGAGTGGTCACATGTCCTTTGGGATTATATAAATACATGTGGTGTCATTTAAAGGATGACGGAAATATGTTTGCTGAAATACAATGTGTCATTTTTTATATGGTGAATATTTCCAGGGCAAGCACAAATCCAAATTAGTGGCCCAAAGAGGCGAGCAGAAAAAAGTCCCTTATTTTTAAGCCCTGAAACGTCTCGTTAACCAGTCGGAAAATTAGTGTACAAACTACTTTTCATGCCCTTGGTTTAATTGTACACGGCCACACTGACGCCATTCTTCCTGATCCACAGTATATCCTTCTCTCGTCTGGAGCAGAAACGGCTCTTAAATCTCTACGACCCAACCGAAACAGCCGCGTACTGTAGCTACCAACAATAACAAACATGTTATTTCCAAATCGACTTAATTATTAGTTCTTAAAAATTCCTTTCACACTAATGATCGGTTTAATGATTTATGGCCAACAGGAGCAGGCTGCGAGCGGAGATCCAACGGTTTTTCCTCTCTCTTTTTTCCAATCAGATTGCCTCAGCCTCATCTGATCTGATGTACGCTGTGAGGAATGAAGACTACACGGAGAGCAGAGTGATATCTTTACATCATTCCCTCATGTTTTTCTTCCCTCCCTCGTTTAGGATTTGGAGGAAAGGAGAACATTTGTGATGCAATGCGTATATAAACAAAGTGATTTAGCTGTGGAGATGGCAAAAGGGCACCTCTGCCAACACATTCACAATGTAACACTTTAGACAGCGTATGAAGTTATTTATGTGCGAATGGCCTAAATGTTTGTGCGAAACAACTTTCAATTTTACCCCAGATGTCCCAAGCGCAGGGTGAACGAGTGCCTGTGAAACACTCCTGATCTCTGTGTCACTGGCCAGTGATGTCATCTCTCTGTTTATGTTTGAGAGATATAGAGCAGCAATGCACAGGGAAAGCAGTGTCTTCTGTGAATGGTGCAGAACATTCTGGAAAGATCTTTCGGGAGTTGCTTCAAACAAAGGAATGGGACCTCGAAATCAACCGAGAAGAATTTTAAATGGCATGGCAGCTTGTCTAGATGAATCACTGTCATAAATCAATTTTGTTTGGAGGAGAGATGAAACAAGATAAGAATATAAACACTTGAAAGAACTTTAAGTGCATTGTAAGCTAGAGGTAACCTCAAATTTAAAATGCTTAAATATAAAAAAAAATGATGTTACACATTTAAATAAAGTTTTTTTGCATAATACTTTGCGCATCATATCCAGCTGCAACCTTGGGGAACAAAATGATTTTTTTTGTCAGATGCAGATTGAGTTTACCAGATTTTAGTATGAGCATATTGACTTTGACAGTGGAAGATGATGAAGCTGTGATACTGGCCTAAAGCAAGCGTTTACAAGGAAAACAACGGAGGACCCAGGACAGAGCCATGCGACATTCCATACTTTATTTGCTTTAAGTTTGACAGCTTCTTATTTACACCAGCAAAATGATAGCAATGTGACAGAAAAGATCTAAACCAGGCTAACGGCTGTACATGATAAAGGAAAAGTACATAAAAAGCAGATATCTGCTCCTGGTAGCTATTATATCTCTCTGTGTTTCTCTGTCTCTGTCTCTCTCTCTCTCTCTCTCTCTCTCTCTCTCTCTCTCTCTTTCTTTCTTTCTTTAAATGAACATCAGTACTGATAGTTTAAACTGTGTTTAGTCACTATAGATCTAAATCTTACCTCAAAACACTCTGGAATCAGCTGGAACCAGTGTAATTGAACTCCACAGGGACATAAATAATAATCCATCTTCCTGGCTTAAAGGCAAAATCTGTTTTTATACAGTAACATGAAAATCAGTGTCATCCTAAGAAACTTTTTTTTGTTTTGTGAGACATTTTTACATTTGGTAGTAACTTACATCTACAGTGACCACCTGAGATCAGAATTGATCAAGGAAGGATCTTTAGTTTTATGACATCGTACACTATTTGTGTGTTACACACATAAAGTCAGACATAACAAAGATGTTCCAGCCTCTTGGGCTTCTCAAATATTTAAATTTGATAGATGGGTCAATGAGGAGACGTTAATGATTTTGTGTCAGTATGGTTCAATTTATTGTAAAAGGGTTAACATTTCGAAATAAATTTGAACTTGCATACATTCTCTTGTCTAAAATTTCTGGTTTTATTTCATTTTGAAAGAATATTTGAGGGATAATTGCAAAAATGTCAATTGGTGTTACCAGTCTGTGTCAATTGGTGTAACTAGTATTTCTTTAAATGAAAATATAATGAAATATAATCATCTAGTTTAGTGTAATTTGATTTTACATATATTTTTGCATCATTTGTCAAAGATTATTTAATATACAGAGCTGTTTATAGCATGTGTCAGGAATATTACATTACAAAAACGTATTTACATTTACATTTAGAAATAACTAATACCATTATATATTTTTTTAACTATTTTTTTATTTTAATTTTTTGATGATGATTTTGCATGCCATCAATGTGGATAAAATATTTAATATTTTTCATTCTTTGACACAATTGCCGGTTACACCATTTGACATTTTCAAGTCCATTCAGCCTAAATGTAATTTTTTATTGCATGAAATTAATGAAAATACAATATTTGCATTGAAATAAACCTGATGCATGCAAGTTTTTTTTAAAGATTTTAGAATTTCTCATCTTGCCAAACCATTTTTGTCACTGACCCAGATATCTTCTTTAAATAAGACAACATCAAATTTTAGGAAGTTTCTTAGGTCAATGTGAAATCAAAACTGAATCTATTTTGTATAGTTCATAATTGCATTTTACTTATAATTGAAAAAAGGTCTTCATTTGATAAAATGATTATATGTTAGACAATAATTCACTGCTGTTCGAGCTGCCAGTGAATGCATTAGCAGCAGTAGCACACATTCATATTTATATTATATGTGACTACATGAACTAATTTTAAACTCTGTGAAGATGTTATTTATTTTACGTCTCACTCATTTCAAATATTTCCAGACTATAAACTCTATGACATGCACTGAAATTCAACTTTTAAAAGATTTTGCTACTAGCCAACTAATTTCTTTGCTCCAAATCCATTTAGATATTGCAGGAGTTAGTCTGTCAATGCTCTGTGGGAAAAATCTGGAAATATTCCGTTCCATTTTACATTGACGGTTGACAAAATAGGCCAAACAGGCCCAGAATAGAAACAGCAAAAGTGTCAAGGACAGGAAAGGGCCAACCAATTGCAAAAAAGGAAGTTACTCTTATCAAGAATGCATGGGAACAGAAAAGAGTAACTCAACAGATTTAAAAACTTGGAAACTCTATTTTGCCGCCAGACTTTTCATGTACAGTTAGATTTCATCATCTCTGACATGTTATATTCATCATAGCTAAAATGAAAATTTAGACAGTGAAAGAAAGAGCAATCAGTTTTTCCATTCTCTCACAAACGCTGAAATAGGCCTGGATAAATGAAGGGGCACATTATATTGAAAATACGAGTACAAGAATAAAGCTAGAAATTGAAGGAGGGGAACGAGAACTCAACCACATGGGCTTTCTTGTGGTTTTCTCCTGTAACATAGCACATTTACAAGACAGTAACATCTTCAAAGCAGTCATTCTCAACTGATGAGTATAATTCAAATAACATCACTAAATGAAAATAATACAGTGCAACAAAGCACATAATAGTGCAACGTTTGGACGGATTATTTAAAACCAGATCTCACATTTTTTTGTTGTTTAAGGCTGTACTGTATGTCTGCGCAAAGTACAATACTTTGGCATAAGTAAATTCTGCTATTTGGTTAGCCAAATTAAGAAGATGCATGACCTTCCTTGCTTATCCTTCAGCCAGGTAAACAATGACCCAGGCGTTTGGTTCAACTGCAGTTGAGAAAAACTTGATTTGGGTCGACCACAGTTCATTTCACACACACAATTATTGGCTGCAGGAAGAAGAGAAAGATACATTTAAAAACCAAATGATCAATTTCCATATTCAGTCTATGATGTCTTCTAAGATTGTTTAAGAAATGCAATTCATGATAACATGAATAAATAACAATATTTGAATGAAATGACATTTTTGTATAATAACCATTTTTGGTGCCATGTTGTTGGCCAGTATCTGGAACCAGTTTGGAACCGGTGTAATGTTAAATGCACGCTGCAGGCCTGAAGCTAATTGCCCTTCATGTTTTAAGTTTGCAACAAAAAGCCCCAGATCATAGCCAACTCACAACGCATGCCGACTCTCTTCTTGTGCGCTGTAATATCTGGAGAAAGTTATCCATTAGCATTCCTATTCATCTGAATGGTATGCTCAGCTGGCCAGAACCACTCCGAAGTAGATGATTTATCTGCCATCTTTTCTCATGGCGGCTCATGGGCACCCAGTTCTTTTGCCAGGTTTTGAAACACCTGCACCTAATTGCCTTGTTGTAAATGACTTTAGAGCCGCAGGAATGTTACGTCATCGGCTAATTACAAGAATGAGTGTTGCTTTAGCTCCACTGGTAGTACACAGATCATGGGCTTGACTCCCAGGGAACATGCTGTAAAAATGAATACCTTAAATTGCACTGTTAGTTGCTTCTGCCCAGCGAGTCCGGAAAATATGCGGGTGATGCGTCCTGGGGGATCGTTTGATTTTGGTTTATTCACACTTCCAGGAAATTCAAGAAATCTGTGCCTGCATACATGCAATCCCGTAAAGATCTCAGAAGACAAGTAACATCAGGGTGTGATGTCCAATGTTATTGTAATCATGGTTTTGGTGGATTTTTTTCTGATGTGCCTTGCTTATGAGCTGCGATGAACATGCCACGATGTTGTATTTTGTTTCTGATTCGATCATAAACTAATGCATTATGTACTGTTTTATTAATGATCTCAGCTTCAGCACCGATAGTTTATTGTGCAGAAGTTTGTGTGATTAGTTGCG